>NW_027655903.1:0-474428 GCF_964235325.1 Thermobia domestica
ATATGGGTCGATTTCACATATTGCTGATAGTTTCATTGTTAAAGGCCACCATTGTTAAATAAACAATCAACTTTAACGGCCATACGTTCTACCACAAACTGACCAAACTTTGCACACCCATTTAAAGTTGAAATATCTAGGGAATGCTATGTGTCGATTTCACATATTGTTGTTAGTTTCATTATTGAAGGCCACCATTGTTATATAAACAATGGTTGGATTTCTCCATTATTAAATATACAGTCAACTTTATCTGTAATATTTTCTACCACAAACTAACCAAACTTGGCACACTCATTTACGATTGAGATATCTATGGAATGGTACGTGTTGATTTCACTTATTGTTGTTACTTTCATTGTTAGAGGCCACCATTGTTAAATGAACAATCAACTTTATCTGCCATACTTTCTACCACAAACTGGCCAAACTTGGCACACCCATTTAAGATTGAAATATCTAGGGAATGGTACGTGTGGATTCCACATAGTGTTGTTAGTTTCATTGTTGAAGGCCACCATTGTTAAATATACAATCAACTTTATCTGCCACACTTTCTACCACCAACTGACCAAACTTGGCATACCCATCGGATTACAACTGAGATATCTAGGGAATGGTACCTGCCGATTTCACAAATTGTTGTTAGTTTCATTGTTATAGGCTACCATTGTTAAATAAACAATTAACTTTGTCATACATTCTACCAGAAACTGACGAAATTTTGCACACAAATTTAAGTTTTAAATATCTAGGGAATGCTACGTGTTGATTTCATGTATTGTTGTTAGTTTCGTTGCTGAAGACCACCATTGTTAAATACACAATCGATGGATTTCTAAATTGTTAAATAAACAAACAACTTTACCTGCCATACTTTCTACCACAAACTAACCAAACTTGGCACACTCATTTGCGATTAAGATGTCTATGGAATGGTACGTGTCGATTTCACATATTGTTGTTAGTTTTCTTGTTAGAGGAAACCATTATTAAATAAACAATCATCTTTATCAGCCATACTTTTTAGCAGAAACTGGCCAAACTTTGCATACCCATTTAAGATTGAAATGTCTATGGAATGGTATGTGTCGATTTCACATATTGTTTTTGTTTCATTGTTGAAGATCACCATTGTTAAATAAACAATCATTGGATTTCTTCTTTGTTAAATAAACAATCAACTTTATCTTACATACTTTCTACCACAAACTAACCAAACTTTGCACACCCATTTAAGATTGAAATATCTAGGAAATAGTACGTGTTGATTCCACATATTATTTTTAGTTTCATTGTTGAAGGCCACCATCGTTAAACAAAGAATCAACCTTGCTATATTTTGTACCAGAAACTGACCAAACTTGGCACACCCATCGGATTACCACTGAGTTATCTATGAAATGGTACTTGTCGATTTCAGTTGTTGTTGTTAGTTTCATTGTTAGAGGCCACCATTGTTAAATAAACAATCAACTTTATCTGTCATACTTTCTACCAGAAACTAACGAAACTTTGCTTACCTATTTACGATTGAAATGTCTATGGAATGGTACATGCCGATTATCAAGGGCTAACAAGCCCTAGCCAAATTGTGTGTAATATGTCATGATGCTTGGGATCAAACGATAATTATTCGTGATCAAACGAGCTGGCCAAATTCCGATTGAATTTGTTTTCATGGTGGCTGTGGTGGAGGGGCTAACAAGTCATCGGTAAATGTTATTGTTCGGAAAATGGAATAGTGCAAAAAAATAAACATATTTCACTCAGAACTTTGTTGTGCCTGCTTTGTAACCAGTGAATTAGTTGTGTGCCGCCAGATTTCTTTTCATTCTTTTTTTTTTTTTTGTCTCAGGTGGAGCGGGATGGCCCCCTACAGCGTTCCTAGAATTACACTCTAAAAGCCCACAGTGTTCCTAGAGCTGCACTCTAAAATCCCCTCCCATATAACTGACCTTTGTTTCACAGCAGACACCTCACATTTGAACTCTGTTGAGATTCTGTGTAAGTTTGTCGGTTGTACGCACAAATTCAGAGTATAAACATGTATTAGGGAATGAGAAGTTCTCGAAATAAATTTGCAAGCTGAATATTTTTTCGCGACATAAGTGAAGAGTAATTGTATATCCTTGAAGAGTACCCTGGAGAGTAAGAAAACTCTAAGCAAAATAATCATTGAATAAATAGCAATGTAATCACAGTAATGCACATATGGCATGGTGTATTTCTACCAGATTGTCAGAGCACTAATTCTCTCATTTTTTGATGTGAGCGGTCTCGCTATCGAATCTCCAGAAGAATATTAAAAAAAAAAAAAAAGATGTATTTAGGTCTATTCCATTTTAAACAAACGAAATACGTTGCGTAAAAGAACTTTCCATGTTATAATATTGGATGGGTAGAGTAGTTTGTGTGGGATTTGATTGTTATTGCATGTATCTATTGCATGCTGATTGGGTAGCTGGGAAGACAGCCAAGATATTCATTCTGACGGTTGCAAGCCCGTGAAAATACAGAGCAACAGTTACTCCAAGGGAGTAGATAATAGATTTAAAAAAAAAAAAACTACCGTGAGGGAGAGAGCCGAAAAGAGTTTATAGTATGAAATTTTGTCCGCAACTAGGGAAGTTCCGCCAGGAACGCAGGATCACCTGTATATGGCTCTCATTGTTGAGACACTAAAATTTTTCAATTAATCGTATACGGAAGATAAACATTAATAAACTATTTTTATTTATTTACTTATTCCTCGGGGGGTAGTCTATCTCAGAAGATTGCGATTAGCATAATTCTATGTTTCAGGGGTGCGCTTCCAATCCATCTCCCAGAGGCGGTTTTTGGGTGGGCGAACCGGACCTTGTCCTTAGATCCACACATTAATTAAAGTATATGTAACACACATGTACGTATATGTGTGTGTGTGCGTATGATATGTGTATATGTATGTATGCTAAATGTAAAATATTTTTGAACCAATGTTTCCAATCCAAATAATAGAGCCCCACGGCTCCAACTCGCCAAAAACAAATTCCGCCTGTGTCACCTTCTACACATCAGCGTCTATGCCCATAGTATATTCTATGATAACAATTGACTGAATGTGCTTTTCAAGTTTCTAGCTCATTTTCTTGGAAAGATAATGCGTAAGACTCTCTTAGTGTTGCAACGAGACGAGACAGGACTCTTTGAAGCGAGACACGATACAATACGAAACGTTTCGTAAAACGTCTTGTCTCGTGTCTCGAAAAATACATACACAGTTTCTGAATTTGCTTAAAAATTTATTAACTCGGAATAAATTATTTGCCTTCGAAATGTATACCATCTTTTATTATTTCAAATGATCCAAATGATTCAACGTTTCAAACCCTACAAAGAACAGGGAATACCTAAAGCACTTTTTAAAAATGATTCTTACAAACAGCTTTCACTTCCATTTTTCAATCGATTCAAGTTTAATTATTTTGTGATAGTGCTCCAGATTCAAATACAATGTAAAGCGTTCATTGAGATCAGTGTTTCAGAAGATTTTATTCCGGGGGCTGGTGGAGATATCTACGTATAAAAATCCTTTAATAGAAGTACAAGTATGCGTAGAAGTGGCAATTTTATCAGTAACTAACTATTGTTTCATGGTCTTTCTCGTTCCGAACCAAGACAGAAACGTGTCAGCCTTTCTCGACACTGAGTTTCGAAAAAGATTCTGATTTGACAATAAAATTTATCTTTTTTATCCTTTTATGCTGTTATTCGAAGATAAACCATTTTTTAAATGGGAAAGTTACATAGGCCTCCTTATTTGTTGAAGTGGCGCCAGGGGTTCTGAAAAAAGGATATCAGAATAAATGGGGAAATCTTGCCTTTCGTCTGTACTGACGGTATTGACAAATGTTCCTATCGAAGTAATTACGGGTTCAGTCGAAACTAAGCAGTCGTTGCTGGAGGATTGCAGTCGTGTTTTGTGTTGTGCTCTATTAACCAAACTAGGTTAAAAGTTATAATTTTAACCACTTGGTTTAACAGCTCTTTTGTGGGCCTCAGCCTTTCTGGTGTTGCCACGAGACGAGACAGAACCATTCGATACGAGACGAGACGGACACATCTTTTCTAGACGAGACGACACAGCCAGAAGTCTCGTCTTGTCTCGTCTCGTTTCGTCTCGTGGCAACACTAGACTCTCTAGATATATCAGTGCAAGGTATGACAACGTTCCTCACGGAGCACATGTTAGCTCTCAGCCTCTTTCTTTCACTGATGTTTGTTTACGTAGTAGATGAATATATAGAGAGTAACAAAAGGATGAGATATGCAGATTCTCCTGAAACCACATTAAAATTGTAGCAGTATTTGGAGCTTGTTATAAATGGATTTACCGCGGAACTAAAATAATTCTGGGAACTGATCATACAGTATTGATATAAATAAACATGGAAACAAGTAAATACAAAGAACTGAAATCGCGAATTGTTTTCAAAATACAGAAATCTCGAAGGAATATCTGTTTAGGCGGCTTTAATTGTAAAGGAATTTTGAATAAATTTGCATCCCCTGAATTCTTATACATAAAAAATAGAAATCTTTCTTTTAGCGTACGAATGAGATGCTTTAGGAAATTAGGTTAAGATAATTAAAATGATACTGTCCTTTGCAAAATTTAAGAGGAATACCATGATCGAAAAAGCATGAGTCAAACTATAAAGGTCAGTGGTAGCTTTTGCCATTTCTTACGACCACTATACGCACCTTATTGCGAAAAATTTATTCGTATTATAAAACCGATATCATTCAATAAATGTCAAATTTAACAGATCTTGAGAGATGAAATGACAAAAATTATCATTACCTCTGTCCCATAAGATATTCTAGCTTTGTGACCCATGTTATTATATGACTTTCACGATAAGTGACAAGGAGAATATAAATCCCAAGTTCAAAACGTGAGGAAAGAAACCGGCTGTTCGCGCTTCAAATTATGAAAAATGTACCAAAATGGTTGAAATTATGATTTTGTATTTCTTTACGAGAAAGAAGAATAAAAATAAAAATTGGAGCAATTCTAATCATGTATGTATAAGTCCACTATCTTCTTCAAGTTACTAAACTAACTTCAAGTGTTTCAACCATTTTTGACACATAACTCGAAAACTTTTAGAGATATTAGAGGCAAGAATACGTGGTTGATAATGAGCTTTTTAATTATGTCACAATACTTTTGAACTTTACCTTATGAGAAATGGCATATTCCAAAATTAATTCAGTACCACCCTAACCTGAATTTTACCAAATGATTAGCGAAAGTGATACGGTGTGCATCGTCCAGGGATTAATTCCCGGTGTGGCACTCAAACATTTCTGTGTTGACCAAATATCGAGAGAAAAGTTGGGAAACTAAAAGATAGCGGACTTCAATCTAGACAGCCGGCGACGTTGGGTGTGGTTGTGCTTACTACTAACATAAGCCCGCTGCAGGCTCAGATCACAAGGGACTGTTGCGCCAGGATTATCTATCTATCTATCTATCTATCTATATATCTATATATATATATATTGGTGTTATTATTTTACCTTACATTCTCTCAGTAGCGTAAGTAAGGACGAATGGGCCTCCCCGCAAAAATGTTAAACGGACCCCCTCTTTCCACATTCATGAGTCACGTAAAACTTACAGAGAACAGTTTTGATTTTCTATGTTCTATCTAGTGAGTCACAACTTGCTCATATGCAAAAAAATGCACATTATTATTATTATTATTATTATTATTATTATTATTATTATTATTATTATTATTATTATTATTATTATTATTATTATTATTATTATTATTATTATATTGTGCTATAGTTTTCGTCTATTCTGCTATACCAAATTCGAGAGTCTACGACATCCGACATTTTTAATGAGGTGTGGTCGTCCCACTTTTTGTTGTTTGGTTCGATGCTGGTTTCACTGTTCTTTTCCCATCTTTGAAATACATAAGCACGGCAGATCGCGAAAACTCGACAAGTCGCGTTGTTTCCGAAATGAAGCTCCCAGCCACTTAGTCACCCTGATATATCGTCGTCCTTCCCCATTCAAGGCACAAGCATCACACTGACTAATCGAGTGAGATTCTTGTGTTTGGCGCGCGGTTGTGTTATGCCTTGTAGCTCTTATCTCAGCCCGATGATTTCGTTCAAAAAGTAGCGAGTGGTCATAATGTTTTCGCTGGTCAGTAAAAGTTTTGTTGGCATTTAATTTACTAAATAATCGCTCAGGTGTTACCGTCTTCATAGGTAAAAATGAGATATAGTTGGAACATCACATAATTTTTAACATCTTAACATTATAAAGTTTAACTTCGAAACTGAAATGGGCCTCTCAATGTTGCGGGCCCTGCAGGCCCTTTAGTTGCGCCACATCATTCTCTCTACTCAGAAGGATAGGGACAAATAGAAAAGTCAAAATTCATTTTGTCCATTTTTCATGCATCATACACTTCAGAAAAAAAATCATATAATACTGATATGTAAGAAAATATTAGTATTGTTTGTCTGTTTTCTGTATACAAAGAACCATTTAGGTTCTTTTTATCTCATATTCTGGTAATAATCAAAAAAAGAAAAGAGTTTCATGTGATAAACGTACGAAAGATAATTTGTCAACGCGATGTGAATGACGTTCTCTGCAACCTAATTCCCGTTTTTCGTACAAAACTCTATTCCTACCTGCAAAAAGAAAAGATTTATGTTACTCATCAATGGTTGAGGTTTTGCCCTGCGGCTGAACAACACGGCTTGTATAAATAGACTCTGACTGACTGCAGGTGCACGAAAAAAAAAACTTGGATTCCTCTCCCCGCCCACTTCAAGTGTGGATATCCTGGACACATTCAAACTGAGCGGTACGATCTTTCAGTTCTTCCCAGTAGAGGTACCAGCAGTGATTGCTAAATGAAAAAGTGAGCATCTGGTGGCGAAAAGGCGAAGTGCTCGGACAAGGGGGAGTTCACAGGAACCTTAACCCTAACTGGAAAAGAATATGTTTAGAAACCTTTCTTGTCTAACTCAAAAGGTTTTAGAAATTCTAGCCTAACTAGAAAACCTAGTTTCTTAGTTTAACTCAAAATGTTTTTAGAAGTCTAGCCTAATAGAAAAAGAAAAGATTTAGAAAAAAATTCTAGTCTAACAAAAAAGATTTCAGAAAATCTAACCTAATTAAAATGGTTTGAAAAACTTTAGTCTGACTGGAAGAAAAGTCTAACTAGTAAGGTTTTAAAAAGCCTAGAGTAACTGGAAAAGGCTTCAAAAATTTTCCAGCTTAACTCAAAAGGCTTTAAAGATATCTAGCCTAACTGAAAGAGAATAGATTTAGGAAATATTCTAGTCTAATTCGAAAGGCTTTAAAAATCCAGCTTTACTCGAAGAGAATAGGTTTTGGAAATTTCCTAGCCTAACTCAAAACACTTTTAAGAATCTAGCTTAACTGGACTAGAACACGTTTAGAAATTACTGATTTAACCACTAAAATACATATTTAGAATCAATTCTAGAACAACTGAAAAACAGGTTTAGATAATTTTCTCACTTATCGCGATACATACAGATTAAGAGAAACTTTCAGACCAAATAGAAAAAGCAACTTTAGAAAGATTTCGAGACTAACTGGAAAAGTATAAGTTTTCAGTTTCTGGCCTATATTAAAAAAAAAAAAAAAAAAAAAGGTTTTAAATAGTTCCTAGCTGTAAAAAGCGTTCAAAAGTCTAGCCTAACTGGAAAAGAAATGTTCAGAAATTGTCTAATCTAACTGTTAAAGATTAGGTTTAGAAAATGTCTAGAAGAACTGGAAAAGAATAGGTTTAGACATTCTACAGTCTAGCTGGAAAAGAATACATTTACACAAAGCTCTAACTAACTGGAAAAACTAAATTAGATAGAAATGTTTCTAGACTAACTGGACAAGAATAAGTTTTCCACGTTCTTATCTATAACAGGGTAAACACATGTGTAGAAGATTTTCTAGCTCAAGTGTTAGCGAATAGATTTAGAACATTTCCAATCTAACTGCTAAAGAATAGATTTATCAATATTTCTAGAATAATTGGAAAATAATATGTTTAGACATATTATATAATCTATTTGAGAAGGGACTGCTTTAAACAAGTGTTTAACTGGGAAAAAATGTAAGTTTAGATAGAAATGTTTCTAGGCTAACTGGAAAATAACAAGTTCCGCGAATCTTTTTGATGTTGTAGACCCCTATATTTGGAAAAAGTGTTACTAGAATTGGAAAGAGAGGGGGAAGAAACTAGAGAAGTCCATTTATTTTTATTGAGGTAGAGTGCTTCACTTGAAATGTTACTGTAACTAGAAAGAAAACTTTCTAGTCTGGCTGGAAAAAAAATAAGTTTAAACAGTTGTATTTAAAAAAAAAATTCAAGCTTAAAATTAATTAAAGCTTAATGTTTAAAGTTTTAAGTTGGAAAGTATCCTGTCCCATCTTTGTTGAAGGAACCGATTGCAAATCAGCTGTGATTCAATTCGATCTATCAGCGACATTCCGATTGTTTTTGGGAACGCGTACGCAATTTGTAATGCGTTTTACAATTATTGTTTGATTGTCCTCCTCTCTGTGCCCCATTTGTGCTCGATTGAGCCGATTTCCTTTCACGGCTAGCCTGCTCGTTTGCATGCAAATATCATTTGTTTTCTTTCCTTTGCTCCTATCTCTTTTTTATTGACTGTTCTTCAATCGGTCTGTTCTTGCCTTTTCTTCTTCTTTTATTAGCACCTTTTCGTGTCTTTTCTTTCTTCATAATTCCTCTGTATTTTAAACTTGATTTTTACTTCATTGTTAATTCCTTTATTTTTGTTCTTGTTTCTATCCATTTTCTCAACAGCTTCTTACTTTCATATTCTAGTATTTCTGTATCCTCCCATGAAATAGATATGATACTTATCTTTTGGTGGTTTGTCTATTTTACAATCTTTCTCCTCTTTAACCTACATCGTCCTTTCACTGTTTATTTCCGTGTTTTCCCTATCTACATTTTAAGCATGATCTGCCTATGATGTTATATGTCACTTTTTCGCCCAGTACTTTGTTTTTCTTTTCATTATCTCAAGTATTTTCTAACCTCTTCTCCGATACGTCTTTACTTTTTCTTTCCTAAACATTACTTTTTCATTATTCTCCTGTTGCAACATTCGTGTATTTATACACTATAAACAACATAAAGAAATTATTCTTGCCTATAGCTATAAGTAAGTGGTTAGCGGAGGACCGTGGAGCATGGAAGCTTCTCAGCTGCGGCAAGTGACCTGCCAATAAAGGCAGAATACCTATGATGATGATGATAGCTATAAGCTCAATTATATAAGCATTTATAAAGGTAACCAAGAAAGTTCTGTCGTTTTTCCTCCCACCACCTTCGAAGATCGATATGTCATCTAAGACGTGCCTGGAAAATCAAAAATAGTCCCCATCAGCATCTACGGCCTTCTGCCAACGTTCTGGAAGACTACGGATTCCATCGTGGTAGAACTTGGTGAGCCGTGAAGCGAAGAAGGTATCAAATGCATTTCGCATCTCTACTAGGGACTTGAACTGGAGATCTCTAAAATGATTGTCCAAGGAATGGAACAGGTGGTAATCGGACGGTGCAATGTCCTAGGAGTATAACGAATGCAATAGTGTTTTCCATCCAAGGCGTAGAATGGTGGGGCTTTGCGTTGTCCTGTAACAGAAGGATCCCTTTGCGATTCAGAAGTACTGGTTCCAGAGTTTTGAGTTTTTCTTGAACACGGCTTAACTGCTGATAGTACACAGTTGCATTGATGCTCTGACCAGCTGATAGTAGTTCCCGATGCATCGACCCAAGGATGTTATAAAATAGAGAATCTGCCCATCTTCATTCTATTAACTGAATAAAGCCAAAAAACAATTGACCATTCGCACGTCTGATACGTTTCCGTCACAGTCTGATCCGCTACTTTCCTTTAAGCCATGAATGTTGACTCAAAACGTTGCTATTTTATTGGGCTGGGTGGGCAGAGTGGGGGTGGCGAAACTGTGATGTATGGCTTCAAGATTTTGCAGATTCTCTATTTTATAACATCCTTGCATCGACCCAACTTGTAGTGCTCCCCAAATTGATGGAGGTGCTGCCGAATGGTTTCTCCACCCACACTAAATTGTAGTCCCAGTTCCTCACATGTCCGGACACTGTTCGCCTCAATTGCTGTCTGATTGGCGTGGGAGACCCGGCTTCGATTCCCGGCGGGAGCTCATGTAGTTCGGATTCCACGTTAATCAGTAGGTCCACGTCTCACATAGCCTCGCTGCTGAACGAGACGTTAAACTCAAAGTCAACTCAACTCAATTGTTGCCTGAAGATCTTCATTTTGTACATGTGTTAGTCTTCTAGCACGTGGTGCATCTTCCGAGTGTTTCGTCATCGTCCTTAAACATGTTAAGCCACTGTTGCACTGTCCGCGTAGTCACGACACCCTCACCAAAGGCCTGACATATCTTCCACCCCGCTGAAGCGGTTGTTTGACTTTAGTTTGAACTCGTACAACGTACACGTCCTTATGACGCTCTGTAGAGGTCCCATGTTCACTCTGTCCTTACGCAAGTTCACGGTGTAACTGAACTGCCACAACCAGGTATTATGTTGGATATACCTACACCAACAACTGATCTTCGCCTTATCTCGATATTCGCATTCAACTTACGGTGTGAGGGCCAATTGAACACAGACCTCCACAAAAAGTGACTGAACTTTCTTGGTTACGTTTACATATATAGAATATAGGCCCATAAGCATACAAGCTTGATAACGTGTTGATGCTTGTACATTCTAAAAAGTTTGCACTATTATGTCTATTCCACATAATTTCTTATTTTCTTCTTCTTCTTCTTCTTCTTTTGTTTTCCCCTTAATTTTCTTTTTTCGTAAGTTATTTTCTCTTGTGTTTTTCTATATATCTACTTTCTTTCAGTCATTTCTAGACAATACATGTATCTTTTTTTCCCCTTCCGATTTACTTTCATTATTCACGTTTTCAAGCTTTGCTTCGTGTTTACGCGCTTAAACAGGACACACCAATAATCTTGAAACGACCAGTAATTTATAAAAATCGATAAAATTTTGCATGATACAAAATTTCGTCGATTTTTTTGTAACAAAATTATGAAATTTCGAGAAGTTTTTGTAATTACAATTTCGAAAAAACTACTGTTGTTGTTATAGAAGCCAACGACAGAAACATTTTTTTTTTTTAATAATTGATTTCCCATAACTACGTCATTTTAAGCAGTACAGTGATTTCTACCGGTATTTTTCATACCTCGAAGATTGAGATTTCAAATTACTGTAAACGGTATTATGATATTTTACGTTTATTGAAAAACATCTATGTCATTGAATGTGATCTTAGTACCTTTTACAAAATTTAAACTTTTGAAGGAAGTAAAACTTTCAATCTATTGTATCTTTGTTCCTATACTTATTACGAGGCGTGTTTTTTAAGTAAGGTCCGTTTGAACATAAGTACACAACGAAAGGCTATTTCAAAAAAGTAAATGTATTTTCAGAAAGTACATACTTAACTCGATTTTTCGACATAGTTGCCAAGTTTGTTCAAACACTTATCATACTTCTCAACCAATTTCAAAATACCCTCTTCATAAAAACCTGCCACCTGCTCCGATAACCAAGAGTTCACTGCCGTTTTCACATCGTCGTCATCATTTCCTAAACTTTAGGTGTTCAGAAACAATTTTGTAAAGCACTGATCTCGATAGGTCAGGAAATTCGTTTGAGAGATATGTTATTGTGAAGCGCCTGTTCTCACGAACCCTTGCTTCAACTGAAGCCATCAAATCGTCTGTAATCGAAGAAGGGCGACCGGAGAGGTCCTCACCATGGACATTGTCACGGCCGTTTTTGAATTCTCGTATCCACTTACGCACTTTGTTTGCACTCATAACAGTATCACCGTACACTTCGCAAATCTGTCGATGAATTTCTGCGGCAGACAGATTTCTTGCTGACAAAAAGCATATCACTGAGCGAACCTCACACGCGGCGGGCGACTTGATAGTCTTAAACATTGTGAAAGCACAGAACACAACCGTACAGGTCAGCTACAGAGCTGAAACTGAGCACAGTTGTTCCCGAGGCATGTCGGTACACGACGCACATGCTCGTTGCGGTATGCGCGCGAACTACTAGTGTGTAGAACAAAACGGACCTTACTTAAAAAACACGCCACGTATAAATACGCCATATCATTGGTCATACTATTTGAAACTAAGATACTTTGAATGTGCATTGCTTCATCTGTTTCACTTGTGCTGTTACTGTTATAAAGACCTCCAAAAGTTTGGCACTTACAGACGTTTGTAATTAGGGTTGCAACATTTTGAAAATGGAAATACCGGACACCCTCCTGGGGTATGTATTCTCTTAAGACTGTGACATCATCGCTCGTCAAAAGTGAGAACAACCTGAAAGTGGTTATTTCACATAAAATTAAGCGATTCAGAGTTCGAATTTAATAACTTTAGTTACTTTTGAAGCATTTATGAAACTTATTTATTCCAGTTTTGGTTAAGTCGGCACAGGTAAATTTTTGTAGTCTACCATCGATAATATATTGTATTTAAAACAGAAAAGCAAATTTAATCGGCAATATAATTATGACATGAACAAAATAAAATTGCAAAATAAGTCTCAACAGTTTCAATGGGGCTGGTAATGTCTCATAATACCTACATATTTTCACTGGTTCTGGATGCATTATTTAATTGGAAGATGTAGCTGAGGATGAAACAGTGCTAGTTGTGTGCTTGAAAATGTACTTTTGTTGATCTTTAGCAGTTTTGGTAAGTTCAGTAAATTTTCCTGCCTTCAACTCTTCAGCAAATTCCTCGCACAACAAGTCGATATCAAAGCGAATCATAAGCTCTGTTTCAACCATCTTTATCGACAAACGATTCCTTTCGTCATTCCAAAATAATATGAATAGAACAGAGAATGGGACTAGTAAGAGGGAAAATTACCGGATATTTAACGTCCGGTTTTGAGATCGTACCGTACACTGGACAAGGAAGTCAAAACCCGAACTGTCCGGTAAAATACCGGACGGTTGGCAATCCTATTTCTAATATTGTAACATTGAATAATAAATGTGGTAGTTGTAAATTTTCATTTAACATGTAGATCTAGGTTCGAAATATGTAATAAGCTTACATAGAGCCATTTAAAAACAATATAAATTTATGTTAGATCAGCAACACTGTTAATTGAGTAGTATTGCGGAGTATGTCAGACAAATGTATGTTCATGTTACATTTTTCTTCGAATTTTAGCAACTAATTTAAAAGTTACAAAGTCATTTCAAAATAAATGATGGACCCTGCATAAAGCAGTGCACATGAACAAGGAACCGAAATGTAATGTAATCTATTGAACTGTATGATATTCTGTATCTATCAATGACTAGCATATATTATTCTGCATTTTAATAGATATGTTCACTTGAAATTTCAGTGGTTAGTGACGCAACAGCCAAGCTCAACCCTGTCTCCCTCGACTGCAGAGACATCGCTTACAGATCTCGATAAGAAGCTGGTGATTGTCATAGACGCAATATCAGATTTGAAAGGAAGAATGGACAAAATTGTATGTATTATGTTTATTAGTTTTAAATGTAGTTTACGTATAGTTTAGTACACGAATATCTACCGCAACGTCAAAATCCATCCTTATTTAACTTCGAATATTTTACCAAGTTTTATGCGCTGTATAATACAATAAAGTCTATGTTTAAGAGGCCTCATCCCGGCGAAATTAAAATACCGCTAATTTTACGGTAATCATGTGATATCTTCAAATAGATAAAAGTAAATCGAAAAGTGGAACAAGAGCGCCCTAGATAATATCATTTTACATTAGATACCGTTATCACGATTCACTTATCTGCTTTCGATTTCCAGTCATTTCGAAAATCGGCATTTATTTTCGCGTTTCTAAATGGCTGTAAACGGAAAGCTACTAGGTGACTTGTGCCAATGGTACCTCACGCAAAATAATATTATCTAAGACGCTCTTGTTCCACATTTCAATTATCTTTTATCTATTTGAAGATATCACATAATTACTGTAAAATTAGCTGTATTTTAATTTCGTCGGGATGAGGCCTCTTATCGAGATTTCACAGACCCATACTTCGTTTCAACTGAATATGAATTATAATGTAAATGAAAAATTGACATATTTTAGCAAACAGAAAATTCCCAGGCAAATTGTAATATTACTTAGTAATAATTTAATTTACTGGTACTAAGGAAAGTTGCTCTATTTGACTGAACGCGTTTCTGACACTTATGTGTTGCACAGTTCGATATGTAAGTAATGAGGACATAAGTGGTGCCGCAAATTGCGGTAACACAACGTATAGTGATCTTATTAGAAGATGCTCTTTTATTCAAGTTAGTTTATAGATTCAATGCTCAATGACTGTAAATCACAATTGATAGGGTTTATTTATTTCCTAGTTATTAGAATTGTTTTCCTGATGAAAAGTTTTACATATAAACATGGTTATTGTTTCATTTTTCGGCGAGAATTTCAATTGCCGAACGTTGATAGCTCAACACGAGCCGATTGCAACAATTTTGCAATGTTCCAGAAAACATGAGAATTAAATAGTTAGCAGCGCTAGTTCATTTCCGCTTTATGAAATACAGGTTTCTACTGGGTTGATATAATTGAAATGTCCAACTGACGTATACCACTTCCAAAATCTTAAAAGGAAGAACGAAAAAGGAAAGAAAGGTGAAAAGAAAAAACTTTCAATATTTGACTTGTCAAAGTAGTCCTTGACTGCAGCCACATACTTTTTTCATCGCTCAACCAACGAAAGAAGACTGGAGTCTGCTATGCAAAGAAAGTATCAACCATACATTGCAGCGACCGCTTATCAATGAAGTTCTTCCCTGTCAAGAAGTGATCGGGGCGCCAGAAGAGGTGGTAATCGGTGGGTGAGACTTTTACAGAAAATACGTTGGTTAAGAAAGGGTTCCATACTGCAATTCATGGAGAATCTGTATCTGTAGGCAAGGAGTGACGTGCAACGTGAAAACACTATATCTGATGACTACTGCTGGATGCTTGAGGACAACTTTACGGTTCATTTCATGGAGTTCGTCACTATAACAATCTGCATTGATGGTTTCACCTCGCCTGAGAAAGACTTGATAGATCATTCCTATCATTGACCACCATACCAGCAACATCATCTTCTGAGGGTGAAGGGTTTGAAACTACCCTGAACGTTTACCACTTTCCAACCATTGTCCTCATCTGACCGTCTACGAATATCATATGAATGTCGTAGCAGATTTATTTTTCAGAAGTGACAATTCGATCCATGCGTGGGTTCCTGATTTGTTCCCAGCTCGTGCCAATTGCCTTTTGTGATGGATAAGCACCGTTTACTTGTAGGATAAAAGAAAAAGATATTACTAATAAAAATTACTAATTATTATTATTATTATTATTACGTTTTCTACATATTGGCACATCCTGGAACTAACAGATTTTTTTTTATTTTTTCCTTTGGTTGGATCTAAATAGGTTTCTTCCACGTTTCTCAATGTTCAGATCGCGATATTTTCTTGTAATTTTCAATCGTGAATCAGTTTTCTTCTTGTTACTCTTAGCTTTCCTTCTATCTCCGCAATAAATGTCTCTCATCAAAATACTTCCCACGTATTTCAAGTGATAGACCTCTTTAAACTCTCTTTGTTCTACTCTGATCCGTAATGGCGTGTTTCCATGTAATGGCGTGTTCTCATGACTTTCGACTATTCGATGTTGATTTCCATTTTATACTGTTTTCCAGTGTTGACTACTCTACCCGTCATCACTTGTAGTCCCTTCTCGGGCCTAGCTATAATAGCTGTGTCATGTCCATACGTATACGTAGCCGTTAAAAATAAAAAATAAAAAAAACTTGTAATTCACCTCCCTTTGAAAAGCCCTCTGTTAGTATCCAGTGATGGAATAAAACACGTAGGAATCGTCTTTGGCTTTTTGAAACCTTTATCACAAGCAAAAATATTAAAATATCCTACGTATTCGCATATGAGAATATTGTTATTAAAAGAGTGGTAGGTTTCTGGAACAGGTCTTTACAATCTGTAACCAAAAGAAATAGCATATTCTGCTTGTATAGGAAATATTTTACGTTTGCAACGACTAAACAGTTAAATAGTTTTGTCTGAGTGTTTCGCCAGAAAAGAAGGCCTAATCCATTAACCTAACACGACTACTAATTCAAAGAGCACGAAGGGCTAGTGTAGCCAGTTCCTTCCCCTAAAACTATATTTAAAATACTATAAATAATATGCCGTTAGTCTTAGCTATAGTAATCGTAGAGAAGACATCTAAAATGAGAAAAAAATGAGAAATGTATAACATTTACTCTATTATAGTTCAATTCTTTATGTTGAAATTATGTTGGGTCGTACTTAATTTCTAATATTTCTATTGTTTCGTGTTTTCAGGAGAAAAGCCAGAATGAGCAACGGCAGCTAGTGCAGAAGCTACAAAACAACGAATTGCAAAATGACAGAATTTCATCTCTCAGCGAACAAATTGCTCTCCTAGAAGAAAAACTAGGAAATTGTACGTAAATTATTAGCGTCAAATATACGACTAAACAAGATACATATTATCTTAATTCGATAGATTGACAGAAATTATTGTAAGAATTTTCTTTCTAATAATAGTTTTTTTTTTTAATGTTTCCAAATGACCTGAATGTCCTGAACCAAATGTACAATTAGATCTCTCCCCTTCTTGCACCGAAGTCCAGTTGTTTACTGATTCGAATAATTATTTAAACATTTGTTTACTTATTGCAATAATTCTTTAAACAATGTTCACTTATCTGTCAATAATTCTTTAAACAATTGTTCACTTCTATTCCGATAAGTTTTAAACATTTGTTCACTTTATTCTAATAATTACTTAAACAATTGTTCTAAACAAGTATTCACTTATATTCCAGCAATTCTTTAAATAATTGTTCATTGTTCTAGTAATTCTTTAAACAATTGTTTACTTAGTCCAACAATTCTTTAAACAATTGTTCACTTAGTCCAATAATTCTTTAAACAATTGTTCAGTTAGTTCAATAATTCTTTACAATTGAAGAGTATAAGGAAAATCAATTGTAACCCTCATTTAATTATGCTGTATATTGTCATTTAATTATGCTGTATATTGTCATTTAATTATGCTGTATATTGTCATTTAATTATGCTCTGTATTGTCGTCCTACTAATGTTATAATGAAATGCTTGATTAGGGTATACTTCAAAATGAAATGAAATCTTTCAGTTTAACTTCCCACAATTATGCCCTTTAGGCTAAGGGGGACGGAATGATTAAAGTAAGTGAATGATGATGGAATTGGTGGAATGAGAATGTGAGAGTATCCCAAGAAAACACACTGACACGATGTTGTCCAACACAAAGTTACTTGGGCTGGGATCGAACCAGGGACCCCATACATCAGAAGTAAGCGTTGTACGACTGAGCCACCGTGCCGCCCGGGTACACTTCATTAATGGTTTTATCTTAGATTGTGTGGTTATCTTACAACATACATTTTTTTTTCGAAAACAATGCATACGAGCGAATTTCCACTCACCCCTATCATTTTATTAACACAATGTGATCTATAGAGGGATATATATATATATATATATATATATATATATATATATATATATATATATATATATATATATATATATATATATATATATATATATATATATATATATATATATATATTCAGGGTTATTATAAATGATTCATCGAGTTTTGTATGAATGTATTTCACAAAGTATTACATACAAAATAATGATTGATACATCATTTGAAAAAGCACCTTTTTCAAGTTTCTTACACATCATTACAGATGTCCTATGTGCGCTCCTCGCGGTACACGACACACATCTATGAGGTAGTCAAGCTCAGCCCATACACGTTCGAGCTCTCCATTGTTTCCTCCGAGATAGGTGGTAGCCCGGAGTTTTTTTCCTTTACATGGGGCAGCCTGTGTCCTTAAACTGTCGATAGCATCGCAAAATGCTTTGGTGGGTTGGTGGATGTATGTTGTACTGTCTTCGGAACACACACTGCACGGTGGAGACGGATTCTGTCTTCACATGTTTCATCATATAAAATGCTTTCTGTTGATTATTCGCCATTTTGTAAACTGTTATCATTCTGCCACCTGGTGAGTCACAACGGAATCTGACATAAACAAAACTTTAAAGTATGCTCTTTCGATTGGTTATTAGTACAAATAGGTAGGCCTTAAATATTTGAAGTTATAAGACTTTAAAACCTAAAATCATTTGTAATAATTCTATATATATATATATATATATATATATATATATATATATATATATATATATATATATATATATATATATATATATATATATATATATATATATGTGTGTGTGTGTGTGTGTGTATGTGTGTATGTGTGTGTGTAGAGAGAGAGAGAGAGAGAGAGAGAGAGAGAGAGAGAGAGCTACCAGGTGAGCCGGTTAATAATTCTGAATTTCGTCGCTCGAGGACGATGGAAGCACAAGCTAATTCACAGTCTCAACTGGTATGTCAGTGTGTTGCTAGTACTGTGCCTATAAAAACACCGTTGAATCACTACCGAATTCGAGTTAACGTGATAGTGTTTTGCTGTGTTAAACATGTCTAGTTTCAAACCAAATAAGGAGCATGTACTGCTCTTCCTGTTCAATCAAAAGAAAAACGCAAGTCAAAGCCATCGTATCCTCGTGGAAACTTACGGTGACGATATGCTAAGGCAAGACACGTGTGTACGTGGTTTCGACGCTTCAAAAGTGGTGATTTTGGCCTGAAAGACAAAGCTCGGCCGGGCCAACCGAAAAAATTCAAGACGCCGAATTGCAATCATTGTTGGACGAAGACGCTACGCAAAGTCAACAACAACTGGCAGAAAAGTTGAATGTTGGTCGCCAAACCATGTCTGATCGTCTACACCATGGGAAAGATCCAAAAGGCAGGAAAATGGGTACTACATCATCTCAACGATCGACAAATGAAAAAGCGAAAAACGGTGTGTGAAGTGTTGTTTGATCGTCATGAACGAAAGACGTTCTTACATCGGGTAGTGACAGAAAACGAAAAATGGACCTACTTCGAGAACCCAAAATGCAAAAAAGCATGGATTGACCCAGGGCAACCCTCCACATCGACCGCAAAAACCGAATAGCTTCGGCAGGAAAACAATGCTGTGCATCTGGTGGAATCAGAAGGGTATATAATGAGCTTCTGAAATCAAGTGAAACAGTGAATACTGCTCGCTACCGTCAACAACTGCTCAATTTGCACCAAGCATTACACGACAAGCGTTCACAGTGGGTTACAAGATACGGAAAACTGATTTTGTACCAAGACAACGCCTCATCACACACAGTGAAAGACGACAAAGACACCATTTCTGCACTGGGCTGGGGAGTATTGCCGCACCTGCTGTACTCACCCGACTTGGCCCCGTCGAACTATCACTTATTTGCATCGGTGTCTCACACACTTTTCCAACTACACTTCCAGAATTACGAAGATGTTGAAAAATGTCTTGGTGACTGGATCACGTCAAAAAGTAAACGATTTTTGTGGGAAGGCATCCACACGTTAAAGGACAGATGGGCCATGTGTATAGCGAGCGATGGCGCATACTTTGAACAAACCATTTGTTAGCTTTCTCCGAAGGTGCAACTATTTTCTTTCATAGAAAATTAAGAATTATTAACCGGCATATCTGGTATATATATATATATATATATATATATATATATATATATATATATATATATATATATATATATATATATATTCCTTAATAGATACTGTAGAATTTATTGTAAATGTTGAAATAAAGAATCTACTCCATAAAAACACATTAAATTTTAAAAAACTCGTTCTTTCTACATTTCAGGTGCTTGTGTGATGGAGGACAAAAAGATCACTACTTGACGTCCATTCTAAATAAACGAGGAACACTAGAAGAAATAAATACTCATGTGTTTTTCTACTACTACTGCCACAAGAATAGTTGTGTTCATTTTGTACATTTTTTTTTAGTTGTGTGCTCGGTGTCAATTGTTGTATTTTACATTTTTAAGTTACTTTTTATTACGTATATATATATATATATACAATTTTACACTAGATTAGGATTCATCAATGTAAGATTTCAAATTTACATATACATGTTCTTTTTTTATATAAAAGTTTATAGCTACCAACTTTCCTTACTATTTTCCAGTAAATAAATAAATAGAATGAATTTTAGAGTGACAGCAGAAGAAATAAAACAACTTAGATCATAAGAAATAAAAAAATAATATCATTTTCGCATTGATATGTTTCATGTGTATTGAAACTGCCTTTGGTTACAGTATTTGTAACCAAATTATACACAATCGTATAAAATAGAAGCAGTGATAATGGGCTATTTTTATTATATCACTAATCAATTATATGAAATAATTTGGGATTTGTTTTACTTTGGAGACTTTCAGTGTTGCTAATAGGTTGGATTTCAAGTAATAGCAAGAACTCAAATGAACCAATCTATTAATTTATCGACATAGTTTCCTCACTGTAATCAATATGCATATTTATCCATTTTTTCCCCATGCTCATTTACGATGTTGAATGCTCTCTCAATAGACGACCGTCTTAAAGCAAGAGTAATTGCTCCTTGGTTTGCAGACACTGCCTCCTTGTAAGTCTTTTTTTATATATATATACAAATAATTAAGTCTTAGTAACTCATGTTATGAAGAATATGGAGAGCTTTTTTTTCATTTTATGTCGCTGATAGTTCCGTACGAGTGTAGTTGCAGTTGTAACTGCAGCCGTTGTAGCAACATGGCTTCAAACATAATCGTGCAGGATAATAAATGTATGTAGTCAATAGTTGTGGGCTCCTGTACGTCTGGTCAAATGTCAAGTATTTTTGTCTCAATGTAGTATTTCGATTTCCTCGAGTTTGATTTAAAACCTTTGGTTTTCTTTTAAGATTTGTTAGATTTTCTCTCACTGAAGCAACAAGCTTCACACAAATCTAGAAACTTTTATGAGTGATCACATTACGTTCTCATACCCGAAGTCACTTTTATAGAAACATTTATGAGTGATCACATCACGTTCTCATACTCGAAGTCACTTTTCTAGAAACATTTATGAGTGATCACATTACGTTCTCATACCCGAAGTCAATTTCCTAGAAACATTTATGAGTGATCACATTACGTTCTCATACCTAATCAATTACCTAATATTGAAACCAATTTTATCAGTTTTTAAATTAATTATGAAGGTAATGTTACTAAAATTTTAAATTTTCACCCCAGATACATATTTTACTTAGTCAATCATAGGCAGTCCTATAAAGAGTATGACAAGCAACACTTGCATGATTCAACCAAAGTCAACCAACACATATTTTTTCACTGATTTGATATTTTCCCTGTAGACACATAGCAAAATCTATTAAGAATACCAGCTATAACCATAGAGATCACGTCGAAATGGCCTTGTGAAATAACTGTTGAACATTCTAGTTGCAAGTAAGAAGGTATAGAAATATATATTTAAAAGAGTGACTTTCATGAGTCTTGCAGTCTCCTTTTACAGTTTATTCAGCGTTTATTTACTACTGTCATGAAGCCATCACAAAATACTAAGTGTTCTGCTATTTATAGAACGAATAGGTCCAGAAATAGCAATGGTACAATATATTAAAATTAATATCCATAATTAGACATATTTTTTTGTTTGTGATGAACAATTAAAATAGCGCACAACAACAATGAAGGTTGATTCTTGTGTAAATCTTAAATGGTTGTTGAATGTCACACAAATTAGGTCCTGGTAAATTTTACTGGGAAGTTTCAAGTGAAACAGATTCCAAACCATGGGTAAAAGTAAAAGAATCGAACAGAAATCGTATAGTACCACTACTTAGACTGAGATTACACAAATAACTGTGTTCTGTTCAATTATGCACAATTAATCGAGGAGAGGGAAACCCTCACTGTTGGTGTATTAAGACAATTGATAATATAGATCATATTGTATTCCAATGTAATTTGAAAAACACACACACACACACACACATATATATATATATATATATATATATATATATATATATATAGTCTAGCAGAAATATAAGGCAAACATCTGGGTCAAAGACCTTTTTCGGTCAAAATCATTTTAGCTTTAAATAACAACGAATTAACATAAATGTAATTTTATATTTGCACCTTAATAATATACTATTGTATAAGATACCTTAGCCCTTCCCCGCAAGAAAAAGGATTTCAATATTATCTATTTATTGAAAAATTAACAAACGAAAAAAATAAACATATATATATAGAAAATAGTAAGTGAATTGTATTATATTTCCAGCTTCGGTAAAAAATCATAAAAATATTACGGACAAAAAAATACACAAATAAAAAGGAGAAAGAAAGACAATAACAAAAAAAACTATAACACCGAAAGAAAAAGAAGCACAACACTAGAATAACTTGAGCCACAGATGTCAGTCTAAATTTACAGGAAATGGAATATAGCTTTTTTTTTTTTTTTTTGTACCCTCAAATAGCTCAAGAGAAAGAAAACTGTAAATGTACATCAGTAATTATTTGATATTTATTTGTTTAATTAAAAGGTTGAACATTAATAAAAATAGATGATTCTGTGTTGGAATTGTCAACTAAACGAACTCTTTTCGCAAACCTATAACCCTCGGGAACCAGTGCAAAGCACAATTTTGGTTAATGTAAATATAAATGTAAAGTAATCTTCTCACTCTCTGAACGCGAGTTATTCAAGTGAATAGCAAGCCTGAGCGAGTGCGAGTTGTTCAAGTAAATAGCAAGCCTGAGCAAGCGCAAGTTGTTCAAGTGAATAGCAAGCCTGAGCGAGTGCGAGTTGTTTAACTGAATAGCAAGCCTGAGCAAGCTCAAGTTGGTCAAGTGAATAGCAAGCCTGAGCGAGCGCGAGTTGTTCAAGTGAATAGCAAGCGTGAGAGAGTGCGAGTTGTTCTAGTGAATAGCAAGCCTCAGCGAATGCGAGTTGTTCAAGTAAATAGCAAGCCTGAGCAAGTGCGAGTTGTGCAAGTGAATAGCAAGCCTGAGTGAGCACAAGTTGATCAAGTCAGTAGCAAACATGAGCGAGCGCAAGCTGTTCAAGTGAAAGTCAAGCCTGGGTGAACGCCCAGTCAATAAAGTTAGTAATCGTAGGCACAAGCAAATGCGAGCCCTATTGAAGACAGTGAGCCCGAGCCCATAGCCACAAAGAATATATACAGGTAAAGACTTGAGATCTCACATGACCAATACTCAGTAGCGCTTTTTAATTGCGACGAAGAAACTACTTTCGATGTGATCTCAGTTGTGTAGAAATTTTAAGCTAATCGTTGATTAGCATGTGGTGAAAGAGTCGTGAACTTGTGACGTACATAAACAACTAAAGAAGCAAAGAAACTGATGTTCAAGCCTAGATACAGTACTACAAGAAACTGAATTGAAATAAACATATGGTTGCTTTTATTTAAGTTGGGCTTTCTAATGGTTACAATAGCAGAATAAATTAGTAGCAGACAGATATGCAGTATGGTTAATTTTCTATCTGATCTTCCCGTACTGGATCTACTTCGCACATACAAGCGAAGCAGCTATAAGCATGCTGATTACTGTGACAAAGCATGGCGTCACCTGCGAAAATCGATGCCAGCGCCATCTCCTTGCGGCAAAAGCAAAAGTTGATTGGTTCTTTTGCCATGCAGACGATCAAAAACGGTTTCAGCAGTGCATATAGAAAAGTGCTTGTTTGTGTGTACTTTTGTCTATGTTCTTTGCCTGGACAAACACAGTGTTAGTGGGAACGAGGTCCAGAGACCTCAAACATTATTGAAGGAGTTCTAGCATGGGCGAGCCTAAATATCATGTGATAGCCTAAGCCCGCGAGAGTCCGACTAAGTACTGACTGTAAAGTGGCTTTCTCTGTTCAGTACAACTTAATACGGCCCACGGGCAGTCTGTAAATAAGGCTTCAGAGTTCCATGACCTCAGTATGACATGGATTTGATGTCGTCAGTACTACATGCCGGTTGCCTGTACTCTCAGGAACTCATTTCACAAAGGCTAGGTGAACTCCTGAAACGCATTAGGACAAGAGTAAAATAAAGGAATAAATCCTGACCCCACTAGGGGTCAAACCCGGGCTCTTTGGTTGGTAGCTAAATGCCTTGCTAACTACACTACCACAACTCTACGTATGTGTGTGTATATACAGTACGATACCTAAATTTCACGTGGAAAATAAACCACAAGTAAATCTTGAAGACCTGAAGAGCCTTGTTCCATTTTGTAGCCAAATATTCGTTCCTGAAGTATTTAGTTTGGTTTTTAATTTAGGAATGAACCTTAATGTACATAAACTATCCACTTAAACTTGCGATAAACACTGGAACACAGCAAAATTACACGGGAATAATTGCTCACTCCACTTATTTTGTCCTTTCCAAAGATCAAACCATTATCATATAGTACAAAAATATAATGAATGCTTTTTCTGATTGAAGTAACCTAAGATTCAGAATCAAATTATATTTCATATATTTACCAGTATAATAAATGTGTAATACAATCAACTGATAACAGGAACAAAATTTTATGGCTTAGATCTAAGACAGACAACGTAACATTTTCATGAGCACAGTTTTAGAAACATTAACCAATCTCTACAATATTTTCTAATGCAAAACCACTCTGATAGGGAATATTTCCAAGGTACTATTTGAGTCATGGCAAATACTAGCAACAGTAAAGCACTTAATTCAAATGAGAAAAGAAGCAAAATGCTTGTTCGTCTCTTTAAAATCTCAAACTTTTGACATTAGCCGTTTTGTGTAGAAGCTACACAGGTTTGTTAATACAAACTATGAATTATATGCTAATAAAAATCTACTTGAGCCTTGTACGCAGATAAATCATAATTAACATTACTTGTGCTAACATTTATTTTGATTTATTGATTTCGCTTACCTCAGTAGGTATAAGTATTTCAATAAGATTTCCATTCTTTCATAAAATTATTGCATTCAGGACGTAGACAATATTCCAGAAGATTAAGGAATTAATTATCTGAGTTTTCATTTAGAATCAATATTTGTTGTATTTTGCTTACGTTATAAATTTTTATTATTAATTGAATGTGTCAAAAATGTTATGTATTTTTGTTATTCGTTTCGTGCTATGTTTTTTTATTAATTTCATCATTTTATTTCTCTCAAAGGTAAAAGAAAAAACCATTCAGTGTTTCACATAATTCCTTTCTTTTTTTCTTTTTTTTAATAATTATATTCTATATAAGTTGGATTTAAGTTTAAACATTTTATGTAATATCTTTTCTCGGTGGAAATAAATGAGATAATGGCACATACTGCTGAACCATCGAGAGTCCCCAAAGTTGTCAAGTTTCTTGCGCGTTTCTTCTCGGTTCAAATGATTTAGAATTCGACTCTCAGTGGAGTTCATTCTCCACTAGCCTGAGAAGTCTTAACAATGAGACATAAACATTGTATGATTTCTACGTATTATGAAATATTTATTAGTAATTTAAATAAAAAATATCTTAGATGGACGGAATTAGCGGAATCAAGTTAAGTGCCTGACATACTAAAAAATAATACAAAATTTACAATTTTTCTTTTGCTTGTTTTTCATAAGTGAAAGGAGATAATGAAATGCATCTTAGCACAATCATAGATAATGTTATTCTACAACAGAAAATATGAACCTGAAGAATTTTCAGTATTGCCATCCACAGAAATTACGATGTTGCCAGAATAACATTTCCGTCAAAATGTAAGGTAAGGCAGCGACTAGAGGAACGAACTCAACTGCATTTGATTACATATCATGTTGACTTGGTATCCTGTGAACTACTTTTTAAATAATAGCTGTATTTAGTTTGTAATAATCAAAATAGTTTTAACATATAGTTATTAAAATTAAATAATAATGTTATTTAAAAAGTAGTTCACAGGATACCAAATCAACATGATACGTAATCAAATGCAGTTAAATTCGTTCCTCTAGTAACTGCCTTAACTTAGATTTTGGAGGAAATGTTATTCTGGTAACACTGCAATTTCTATGGATGACAACACTGAAAATTCTTCAGGTTCATATTTTCTGTTTTTGAATAATATTATCTATAATTGAGTTGTATATTGCATTTCATTATCTCCTTTCAGTTATGAAAAAAACAAGCAAAACAAACATGGTAAATTTTGTATTATTTTTAGTATGTCAGGCTCTTTAAGAAGAAGAGGGGCACAAGTTTTCTTTTAAATAACACATGTTTTGTCTACACAAAACACAAATTTAGGAAGCAGTGTCCCCTCTGTCTCCTATATTATCGATTAAAATCTGTACTGGATTTAAGTGTACTTCGTAAAACTTAAATCCACAGGCTTTTTCTTTTTCCTCCAAGTTATTAAATTTATGAAACAGCAACATAAGTACAATAGTTTAAATCAACAGTAAATAGAAAAGATGATATTTGGAATTTATTGTCTGCAATTCCAATTTATAACAATTGTAAAAAAAAAAATGTTTCAAATAAAATGGTTCTTTTTTTAGTTTAACATCCTATGTCCTTTCGGCATAAAAAGAAGTGTATTTTTCAAGTTTATACTAATATTCTTACACTTACATACTTTTATGTGAAGTAGGTTCTAAATGATGTCAAACTATCAATATCTTTGTTAACCAATATCACAGGTCAGTTTTATTTATTTAAGGAACTAAGAAAATTATCCATGATGAATTTTTAAACATAAAGTTTATTATCCTTAGCAGTCTTTTATGCTGCTTTTTAAAAATAAGAACATCTTTATTTTAGCTGTAACTAATATTTCTAATGAAATAACATAGTAACTCAATAGAAATAGTAACATAGTAACAAAGTTCATTGCCAAAATCATATTCAGGAATTACTACATACACTGCCTTACATGTTATTTACTTACACTGCCAATATGAACTAAAAGTACTGTCAATTATAGAATTTTTAAATGTATTTTTAATTGTTTTGTGTCAATATGAATACAGTATCACGTTGTGTTTTATTCTCATCAGTATGAATGTATAATTTTTGTGTTTTGTTAAGTTAAAATCTAGTATGCTCAAAGATCAAGATAATTCGAAAATTATTATACCAGTGAAGTGGGTTACATTTTTGTAAATACATTGTTACATACATTGTTATATACATTGTGGGTATGTGGCCATAACAACATTAAAATTAAAATACAGGAATGGTGGAATTCTTTTCAGTGGGACAGATACTGGTAAATTCTGAAGTAAAATTGAAATGCTTTCCGTTCACTTAAGAGTAATGTGTTTCATAGATGGAGTGTCATTAAATTGGGAGTCACTAATCTGTTTTGAGAAAAGATATGTGTCTTGAGGGTTCGATTTCTGATAATGGGAGAGAATCTATGGGAGCGAAATATGTCGATTGCTGATAATGAGAGAGCATCTATAAAAGAGCGAAATATGTCGATTGCTGATAATGAGAAAATCTATGAAAGAGCGAAACATGTCGATTACTAATAATGAGAGAATCTATGAAAGACCGAAATATGTCGATTGCTAATAATGAGAGCATCTATGAAAGAGCGAAATATGTCGATTGCTGATAATGAGAGAGAATCTATGGAAGAGTGAAATATATCGATTGCTGATAATGAGAGAGAATCTATGAAAGAGTGAAATATGTCTGCTGATAATAAGAGAGCATCTATGAAAGAGCGAAATATGTCGATTGCTGATAATGAGGGAGCATCTATGAAAGAGCGAAATATGTCGATTGCTGATAATGAGAGCATCTATAAAAGAGCGAAATATGTCGATTGCTGATAATGAGAGAGAATCTATGGAAGAGTGAAATATATCGATTGCTGATAATGAGAGAGAATCTATGGAAGAGTGAAATATGTCTGCTGATAATGAGAGAGCATCTATGAAAGAGCGAAATATGTCGATTACTGATAATGAGGGAGGATCTATGGAAGAGCGAAATATGTTGATTGCTGATAATGAGAGAGAATCTATGAAAGGGCGAAATATGAACTTATGGAGAACTAAGGTAGAATAAAGCTATGTTGTCGGGATAGACGAAATAATAGTATCGGAACGTCATCTTGGCCTCGCATTTAGACCTTACCATCATTATTTGTGCACTGGCATTGATAGAGGTTCCACTATTATAAGGTTCGACTATTGTATAATACATATAAATGGAACTTAAAAATACCGAAGCGGATATGAACAGATGATTTATCAGACAATAACAAATACGTCACAAAAGACTAAAAGAAGTATACAATAAGGGGCTTCGCTAAATTCTCATTAGATAAGTAGAGAAAAAAATGTGAACAGATTCCTTGCTAATACTTATCATGTGACTGCGTTCCAGTATGGTGCTTAACTGAATGCTTCGCAGCGACTTTTCTTTTCGTTTATTGACTCCCCCCTTCCTCCTATCTGATGAAGCACATAACGAAAGTACTTACCTCTTTCTAGTGATATATAATTTTGTTTTCCCTAATCTTTTGATAGGAAATTAGTAGAGCTAGAAATTTCAGGTGCAAAATTTTGGTTAATAAAGTGCTTTTTATGCAAAAGAGGTGTAAATTTTAAATATAAATGTTCATTCAAACAGTACCAAAATTAATTACATCATACATAAGGACTCAAAATTCCCTCATGTAGTAGGGGTTTGCCTAAAACAAGTTCCAGAACACTATAGTATTAACGTTACAAGTCCAGAAAGCTGTTAAAACACATATCACTTAACATTTTTTTTTCAGTGAGTCAGGCTGCATCTCCGGTCACTAAGTAAATATTTATATGTAGAAAAGCACTCAACAATACTAATTAGTGACAGACTTAATTGTCAATTTGATATTGCTAATTCTCTTCACTTCCTATTCCATAACTTTTGCCTACCGGAACTGCACCTAAGCGAAAGTAATGATGCCACACATGTTCGGCGTTCTTTGTTTAATTATTATACGAAAACAATGGGACAAAAGAAGTTTAAAAAATTGCAAAAAGATTATGACATTGTGAAAATGTGCTTATTGAAAACAGGTGCAACCAAAATATAGCTAGCCAAAACTTTAATATCTGCTTGCTATTAAAATGTCCAAATCAGCTTTTCTTACAAAGAAAACATTAAATAAAGTGTAGCACCTGAAGTTCCTAACTATAGTAACTAGTAATAATCCAAAATGCAATGCAAGTAGTCTTGGTTGACCACTAACATTAACTCTATCGACAAATATTTTTACCAAGTTGTTAACTTTCAGTGTAATAATGGCATCCGTTTTTATCTGCAGAGACATGCAATCAAGTTAATTAGATGCTATCTTAACAGGCTTTAGTTTACATACTTAGTATATTCCTATGTTTATTTTTTTATTTATTATTATTATTTTTTTTTCAAAAACCTAAAATGTAATTGGCTGCCAATAAATTGAGATCAAATTTCAAAATCATAACTAACTTTCATATTACCTGGTTTGATTCCTTTAAAAATGTGCAGAAGAGCAATTTTTGCTAATTTTACAATGTATAAATGTTCACTCTGTAACTTAACCAACCATCTGCTGGAGTTAAAAAGCATAATCTGTTGAATCAATCAGTGGTGCTAATTTCATATCAGGAAACAAATAATTATTTCGCTGTTGTTGTTTTTATACTTATGAATATTTAAAAAAAAAAAAAAAAAAAAAAGGCAGTTTGATGTTAGGTTAGATTTGAGAAGACATTTAAAAAATGCTAATTTTTATCTTATTTCCATTATTGCTTAAAATCAAATCTATTAATACGAAAGTATCTTTCCATTATCTAGCATCTATCGCGAAGAAACAAAAATACAGTACCTGAGATATGTTGTCAGGAACTCTCTCTATTTCAGAGTATTACTTGAAAGAACACAGTGAAGCTTCCTCTATGCTCTTCCACTATTTATGTAAGAAAACCTCTAGAACTAAAATGCATTGTAGTGTCCTTTGCACAAGAATACATCAGCTCCAAACATATTTTCCAGCTACATTATTCCAATTAAAGTAGCAGATGAACGGTTCGAGTAGGCAGAATGCATTACAATGGTTAACACAGTTTCTTGTCGGAAAGATGAGGGAAATCTAAGCATTTGTTAGCTGCAGGCAGAATTTGTCCAGATGCGAACTCATGCGGATGGTCTGAACCTTGCTCTCATTATCTGTTTACATGACGGCATTATTGATAGGCTGAATATATTCAGTGATTTATTTCCTTTTATATCTTTCAAATCGAAAAAAAAAAAAAATGAAATTTGGTGTCGTTTTCAGGTATGAATTTCATAAACGGTTCATATGATTCCAACACTTTTTTTCTCTAAATTTTACATTTTTATCTCATTAATAAGGAATTAGCTGCTAAGGTACTATTAACTAATACGAAATTAACTAATTAGAAGGACTAATTATAAAGAAGATTAGTTTTGTTGTTAAATTTATTTTTTCAGTGCCGTGCGGTGAAAATCAGCGCCCGTGGCGAAAGTATACGACGGCACTCCCGTACGTATGAGTAAGGTCGACAGAACAGCCGCGAAGCGCCATTATGGTTGGCGCGAAGCACGAAAACATTTTCAAAAATGAACCCTGTTTTTCCTTGATTTTGAGCACTTTTTATTACTTTTTTCCTTCCATTTTATATATGTGCACATGCATTTTCCTAACATGAGTAGAAAAAGTTTCCTCTTAAAATATTCCAAGTAATTATTCCTCTCTTCTTTTTCCCTTCTTTTCTTTTATCTTCCCGAATTTTGCGCCCCCTTATTTCAGTGCCCGGGACCGTCGCCCTGCTCCTTCTCCCCGGGTAGCACGTATTTATTCGTAATAAATAAATAACTCACCTATTAAAATAAACTATACTTTAACCCGCTTCCATAAAATATCGGTTTACTTATATCAGTTTTCTTGGGCATGCTAGAATTTAACTTAGTTATTAAGTAGAAATATGCATATTTATAACCACATTCCGAGAAATGTTCTCAAGAGGGTAATACATGCTAACTTTATATTTGCGATGCGAAATAACACTGCCAGTTTTATTACAAACATATTTTGATGGTTTTTACATATATTATTACTTTTGTAGTAGTATTATTATTATTGAAAACAACAAAATGAATGTATTTACCGTGCCAAATTCTTGTGTGTTTTGTAAACTTTTTTTAAAAAGAAAAATAAATAAATTATAGTTACGAAACACATTATTAAAATGGTTTTATTTGTCTTTATTTCTTAAGGATATATTTTTGTAATTACTGAAAAGTAAAACAGCAGCGTTCAAATACACCTTAATTGCTTTAAACTATTTGAGCAATCTCTATTGCCTTCGTCATAACTAGTTTTGCGCATTGTAGAACTAGCTTTATGGAATTGTGTTCACTATTGTAAAATTACTGTTTTTCTACATTATATATGTCGTTACAAAAGATATTCTAGCGAAAAGTATTTGCAGTAGTAGATCATTCAAAGGAAAATTGTTCGAATATGAAGAATTTAAACCTCATCATTTTTCAACTAGAAAGGAAAAAAAAATAAAAAAGGAAGAAAATGAACAATGAGATTCCGGGAAGTAAAAACTTGCACGTGAGTTTTCCAGAGCTACTGACGAATGCAAAAAAATGAAATCTTTGAGTTTTACGTCCCACGATTATGCCGATTAGGCTCAAGGAGACGGTGATGATGAGCAATGAATGAAAGGGTGGAATGAAGAAAGTGGGAGGAAACGGGAGAACCCCGAGAAAACCCACGCACACGGTGTTTGTCCACCACAAAGTTCACTTGGCGGGGGCTGGGATCGAACCCGGGACCCCAAGCACCAGAGGTGAACGCTCTACCACTGAGCCACCGCGGTCCTTCTACTGACGAATGCAACAGATATTGCTGAAACAGTTTATAGAGCAACTGGCATGTATTTAAACGCAGCAAGTTATGTGTTTCACTATTTACATTATATTCTTAAATAAGTACACATTTTGTTTTGATTTTCATGCATATTGTCTATTTATATGTAATGCTATATTTTATATATATATCTATATTACATGTTGAAATTTCATTATTGACACAATATTGTAGCTGTCACTGGATCATCGCCCTATGTTAGGATAACTGAATCTTTTCTGCCATATTCAGTACTTTTCCTCCCCCATATAGAGGTCTTACCTCCATTTTGTATATGAAGTATACCGGTATTTCTCTTTTCAGAGAATCTTAATAGATCTATTAAACCACGAAGCACTTTTTTTCTTTTTTTGTATAAAAAACAGTGCTTTTATTTCATAAGGATAATAATACTTTAACGTGGCAATAATAATAATAATATTGAAACTATTCTCCCCTGTACTCTGCCCGTAATTTTTCGGAAATTGTTGTTATGCATACTCAAGAGACAGTTTAATTAAACTTCTTTTGTAAACTTGTTGTACTAACTTTATTTATTTATTTCTGGGCATTACCGGGATCTATAGCCTTAAGCCCGACACGTATCACGAATGACACACGTCGGTGAGCCACTGTCCAGGGAAATGGGGAAGGAAAGCAACAGCCTACGACCTGTAAGGTACTTACCTTTCGCTATTTGCCTGGTGTGAACGAGGAATACCCAGGAAAACCCCACTGAGGAAGATGACCTCAAAAAACTGTTACATCTTTTTGACAGAGTGTCTCCACCAAGAACTGAACCCGGAATCACTCGCACCAAAAGCAAAAGCGTTAGTAACTACGCTACGTGGAATCATATTTTTATTAGCTTCAATAATTAGTTGTGATATGTTGGTAACTTCTAGAAGGTCAATAAAGTCTCTTTTATCTACTTCTTGCATTTGTTGGGAAAAGGTTTAAGGACACAAAGTATTTCAATGATTGTCAAGTTGGCCACACGTCCTGATTAAAGGCGACACTCCTGGTTTCCCGCTAACTGTCCCGAGAATAATTTTCGGGACACCTAGATGTTCTAGTTTTTAAAAATAGAAAGTTTTCTTCGAAATTCTTAAATATTTCAATAGTGCTAGGAATGACCTAATCATTATTGACATCATCTGTAAAATAGTGGAGTTTGTTTTATATGTTTCCAGAACAGATGTTTATGTATGGTGCATATTAGTCTAATGGGCATGTATTGGACTGAAGAAAAATGTCGCCTTAATAAGAAAACATTAAAAGCAGTGCTCGTAGTGAAAACGCACTTTCATCACTCCTCAGGGTATCTATTAAAATTTCAAAATGAAATTTCCTGACTTGTTCGTGACCTTTTCTTTACCAAAACATAAAATTTCCTAACTCTCTCAAGAGTGAATTTGAGTGCGAATCAGGCCGAATTTCCATGCATGTGACAGAAACGTGCTTTGCTTGCGATTTGCTAGCGTCTAAAGCCGACCATAGACATTTTTGGCGCTGAATTTTGACATTTTATAGAACAAAGTTTTTCAGTCAGTATTTATATGAGTACAAATAAAAAAAATCGTGACCCAAAAGCTAAATTTCTTGACTTTCATGACCGTTTTCTGGTTTCGTGACTTTCGTGACCGATGGACACCCTGCTCCTGCTAAAAATTTTATAATTATCTCATGCGAAACAATGAGCTCTCACAAAAAGTTTATCCTTCTGAAAAATATACCTATATTGTAGATGAATTAAATACCCTTCATTTATCACATTTATGTCTGCTATAAATCGGCAATGGAGATAGTGTTACATGCAGTACTTTAATTCATAAACATGTTACACTAATTAAATTCCTAGATGTTTTAAACAATGTATTTTCTATCATATAACTATTACTACAGCAATGTTTAGTGAACATAACAAATAACTCACTAAAACTGAAATTTGACCACATGATTTAGTAAGATGTCCTGGTTTTTCAGTTTGAGAATTTGATCCAGCCAACTGTTAAAACATTTTGTTAGCTAATGGTGAATAGTCTGTTTATCTGGTTGCTCAGTTAATCGATTTCATTAAGATTTAATTATCCCTTTCAGCACTAACACTATATGAGATGTGGATTCTACATCTTTATGTGGGGCCCGGATCATTTATTCCCACCAGGAACCGAATGCGAATCTTCTACACCTTTCGTGTACCTTATATACAGTATATTTTATATATATGTTTATAGAATAGAATATACTGTATATAGACTTTCATTACTGTTTTTCCTCTCTCGACTCCTTACAGCAGATTTTATGGGTTCATGTAAAATAATTTAAACAGGTCTGTCAAAAAGCAAGGGAACGTTTATTAAACAGAAAACTGGATACAATCAACGGTTTTGCTTTTTATGCTTGGCTTGCTTCTTTTTCTTTATCCTCTTCAGTTTTTTTCTCTGTTGTCTACTTCTCTTCATCATTCGCTGATTCACCCACAAGGGATAGGTTCCATGCTCATCTTGATACGTTTTGGGATTGAACCTTCTGAGCCGCTCGATTTCCATCGATTCTGGGGATGCATCATCTGAACTTGCTTTGTCATCATCATCATCATCTGAACTTGAACTAGCTAACATAGCATCTTCCTGGCTTTGTTTAGCATCACCAACACTTGCTGTACTACCTTCCTGGATTTGTTTAGCATCGACAACTAAAACGAAAAATAAACCCAAAGTTAGCACACAGCTCAGTGACATCAAAATTTAAAAAAGTAATAACAGTAAATAAAAAAGCTTTCAAGTGATTTAAGATTTTTTTTTTCATGACGTGCACTAAAATAACAATAAATTGTCCAATAGCAAGTAATTATCCCGACGTGCTTTTTGCATGTGAGGTCCCCGGTTACATCCCCAATTGGAACAAAGTGCTCAAATCTAATAAACTGGGAACTCTCACGTTTTATATATACCTTGTGTATAAAATATATGTAAAACTTGAATGAAACAATTAAATTAACAAGAATTCAGGTATTCATTCAGAGGCGGATCTTAAGGGAAATCGGTAAAAAAAAAAAAATACACTTTTATCTCTTCAAACTAGAGAAAGAAAACTTACCTCAATGTTCTAGCTCTTATATAAAAGTATGAGTACATTGGATACGTTTTCTTCTCTTAGTTTGAAGCAACAGAAGCTTAATTTTTGCCAACTTCTCATAAGGCGCCACTAGTAATACCATTATTAAGCAGAAAATGTTTTATGAAAATGTACATCCGTGGATGTTTAAGAACTGTTATACAGAATGATTTAAAAAAAAAAAAAAAAACTCACGGATTTCATTTGGGTCTAGAATTTCTAACTGAAGTCTGATTTTCATGCGGTTTGTGTCAAATGATCAAGGAAGTATGGGAGATTTACGGGACTATGTTTACTGGTTTAAATTCATCCCAGGTAATATCGGCCACGCCTCAAGAAAAGCAACAAATATTCGCCAGTGTACTTTACAATTGGAATGAGGTTCTGGATTTTAGAAGCGGAATTGCAGAATATAAATTAAGTGTTCGTGGTAACACCCACAAACCACATGTTGAATAGCTATAGTTGGTTTCTTGCGACAAACGACGGAGAGGTTTCTTGGGCGACTTAAGGAGTGAACAACACACATGTTTTACAATACCCGCCTACGGGGTCCGATGCTTCCGTGTGTCACTCAAAGCGATCCTACTTCTTCCAATTTATTCACTGACAACTGGGGCGGAGCGTGAGAAAAACTTATTTCTAAATGTCTTCTGCATAGCAACAACAGACTCCGTTTTCAAAAACTTTTAATGATACACACATGTTGCTTCAAACCGTGCGCAATTCTTACTGTGTCGTGATCACAATCACAAAATAGTACACAGGGGCGGATCCAGGGGGGGGGGCGATCGGGGCGATCGCCCCCCCCCCCATACGGGGAAACTTTCTTATTTTATATATATAAACAAAACCCATCCCAAAGTTTGGAGCCCTTAAAAGTAGCAGTATGACAACCAACCGCCCCCCCCAGAAGTCGGGCCTGGATCCGCCCCTGATAGTACAACTCTACAGCAAAACAATTCCTAACACAACGGCCCAGTTTCCTGTTTCTTGTTGACCTTGGTGAGGCTGCCATCTAACAGAAAAAACTCAATCCTCCGCACCGCACCTCATTTCAATTGTAAGGTTCACTGGCGAATATTTGCTGTTTTTCTTGAAGCGCGGCCGATATCACCAGGGATGAATTTAAACCAGTAAACATAATCTCATAAATCTCCCATCTTTCCTTGATCATTTGCCACAAATCGCATGAAAATCGGTCTTCAGTTCGAAATTCGAAACCCAAATGAAATCCGTGAGTTTTGCAAAAATCACCCTGTAGTTAATGAGAGTTAGGTTGAACAAATAATGAATAGTAGGTGAAATAGTTTTAGTAGGTGAAAGTGGGCGTATTTAAGAGTTTAGCATAGAGATGTGTAGATGTACTCGCTATATATATATATAAAAGCCTCCCCCTCTTTCAAAAAAGTAATATAGTCTCAAGAGACGTTGCATACATGTTCTTGGAATATGCTAACCTCAGTTAACCGTGCAAAGGTAGAATATATTAGAATCTCTTAATCGGATTAGTAACACTCTGAACTTCACCTTTCAGATAAACAAAACCCATGTTTAAAATTATGTAGGTGCACGAGAGGACGGTTCAAATTAACAAAAAAATTGGTTACTTACTAATACGGGATTTAGGATTTAGATTTCTGGGTTTTCGGCATCTAAGGCCATTTAGCCCGTCACGTTTTGAGGAATAACGTCCCTCGGCGAGCATACTATCCGGGGAAAGGGAAGGAAGAAAGGATTGAGGAAGGAAGAAAGCGGCCTGGGACCTATAAGTTAGGTACCACCCCGGCATTTGCCTGGTGTGAATGAGGAAAACCCAGGAAAACCACATGCAAGGTGGCTGGCCTGAAAAAGCGTTTTACACTTTTTCGACCGAGTGTCGCCACCGGGAATCGAACCCGAGGCGAGAGCGTTATCGATTACGCTACGCGGGGCCACACTTACTAATACGTATATCCTCGCGTGGGAAAACTAAATATTCTCCAAACGTATCGGAACAAGCTAGTTCCGTCTTCACTGGTCAGATAACAAGGATAAAAATGGATGAGAGAAATATGGTATAAGAAAAGGAATACATACCACCAAATAAATATTTGGTCTAGGAATTAATTCGTGCGGGTGGACAAGAGATGGCGCAACGAACGGAGCGTCCCACAGTTCCGTGTATCCACACATGTGTTGCAAACCCCTGTCATCGCGTATCGTTCGTAGTATAGGGCAGTGGATTAAAGCGTCAACAACACCAGTTTGTAGTTAAGTGAACATGGCGCAATTTGTGCCTGATAAAGTGTTTTTGCGGGGTGTCCTGCTGCATTACTTTAACATGCAGAAAAGTGCGACTGAAAGTCATCGTATTTTGGTGGAAGTGTATGGTGACCATGCTCTAGCTGAGCGAACGTGTCAGAAGTGGTTTGCACGGTTTAGAAGTGGTGATTTCGGCTTGGCAGACCACGAGCGAGCTGGACCGCCAAAAAAATTTCAAGACGAAGAATTGACAGCATTGCTCGAGCAGGATTCGTGTCAAACGCAGGAACAACTTGCAGCAGCATTAGGCGTTGATCAAACAACAGTCTCCAAACGCTTGAAAGCCATGGGAATGATTCAAAAGATGTCACATTGGGTTCCACATGAATTGAAAGACAGAGACGTTGAAAGACGAAAAACCATTTGCGAATTGCTGCTTCAACGACAGAGCAGAAAGGGGTTTCTGTATCGAATTATTACGGGTGATGAGAAGTGGATCCATTACGAGAACCCTAAACGAAAAAAGGCCTGGGTGAAACCAGGTGAACCAGGTCCATCACAACCAAAACGAGATATTCACTGTGCAAATGTTATGCTGTGCATATGGTGGGATATGAAAGGTGTGGTGTACTATGAGCTGCTGCAACCGGGTGAAACTATGAATGGAGAACGTTATCGACGACAATTAATGCGTTTGAAGCAAGCTCTGGCCAGAACACGACCAGAATGGGAGAACAGACATGATAAACTTATTGTTCAACATGATAACGCTCACCCACATGTCGCAAAACCGGTCAAAACCTATTTAGAAAATGTCGGATGGGAAGTTTTACCCCACCCGCCGTATTCACCAGACGTTGCTCCTTCGGACTACTACTTGTTCGATTGCATGAACAACGATTTGATTGGACAGCGGTTTACTTCTTCAGAAGATATCGAAACATGGGTCTCTGACTGGATCGCTTCCAAGGATGAGGACTTCTTTCGCCACGGAATCCGTACATTGCCTGACAGATGGGCGAAAGTGGTGGCTAGCGATGGACAATATTTTTCTTAAGGTATTTATGTATTTTGTGTTTGTACTACAGCTTCAATGTGTGCGTACCAACCGCACGAATTAATTCCTAGACCAAATATATCGTGAGAGATGGGTACTAAAAACGACGAGCAGAACACAGTGGACTAAAGAAAGAAAGAGATGAATTGGAAGAAGCGCGATGTATATGCTACGTCACTGCTGCCAGAATCCAGCCGGTTTATATTTATGAATAAAGAATAAGTCTTTAATCTCCCATTGCTTTTTGTTTTTCTGAACCTACCACATTAACCTGTTTTATATTGTGTATGTTGGTTTAGGTGAAGTGATAACCCCGATATACTCTCTTCTTGGCACTTTTTGACTGTCTAATGTGTTATTTAATTCGGATGTTAATATTGAGTTAGGTTTGACCTATATATAAAGAGTCACACTCACATTGAACACGATAAACACCTGACTTATTTAGTGGATCAACAAAATAACTTTTAAAGCCGATGAGATGCATCTCTAAACTTTTCGGTGGTATAGTGGAAGCAGATATGTTGTTCTTGGCAAGAATACGTTGAATTTTTTGACGTTAATTGTGGAAAATACGGAATTCCCATCCAAGTTTTTTGCTCCTTTGGGAATAACTTTTTTTTTTTTTTGCTTGCATCGATTTATGAGTTTGATTAAACCATTTTCGTAAGATGCGCAAGTTATAACTTATATAGTTATAAGTTTTTCCTATTTGATGTAAGAACTGTATTTCATTATTAAGATCACTTGGACAATCACGAATTAAGAACCCCATCACAACGAAATTAAAACACCGCTAATTTTACAGTAATTATGTGATATCTTTAAATAGATAAAAGATAATCGAAATGCGGGAACAAAATTGCTCTAGACCATATTATTTTACATGAGATGCCGCTATCACAATTTACTTATCTGCATTCGATTTCCAACCATTTAGAAAATCGAAATTTATTTTCGCGTTTCTAAATGGCTGTAAACGGAAAGCTACTAGGTGACTCATGATAACGATACCACATGCAAAATAATATTGTCTAGGGCGATCTTGTTTCACATTTTGATTTTCTTTTATCTATTTGAAGATATCACATAATTATTGTAAAATTAGCTGTATTTTAATTTCGCAGTGATAAGGCCTCTTAATAATGTCCTACAAAAGAGTAGGCACTTTCCCTAGGGCAGCATTTACTCAGTAAGAGCTATCATTTCTGTAACATCCTGTTCTGACTGATACCAGATTATCCCATAAAACTGTTGTTAAACTTGAAGTTGTGTTTCTTGAAGATTATACTTTTATTACTTTCGAGCGACGAACGGAGAGAAGAAAGTATGGTGATCGTGAAAAATAAATAAATAAATAAATAAATAAATAAATAAAAATTTTTAAATTTTTAAAAAAAATCGAGATTTCAATGGATTTACACGGCTTCATGGCGCATACATACCGAAAAAGTGATATTTCGACATTTGTCCCGTCTGTTCATCCTGATGTACATTCACCCAGAGACCATACCGTTCAACGTATAGAGATCAAATTTTAAAGTTGAGTGGTAATTAACTGAATGGCGAAAATCAAAATTTGCGATTTTCTATAAAAATAAATATATAAAAAAATTGCTGTAACTATTTTGTTTATATTTTATATATCAATTTTTCCCATATTGTGTTATAAGTCATAAAAATCGACAAGGAGTAGTGTACAGTTAGGGAAGCGTTTTCCGGATGATTTTCTCAAAAATGAAAACTGCTACCCTTTGAGTACAAAGGCTATGAGACAGAAACCTGTACTATAATACGGAATCCGACTACCGAAATGCCTTCAAATTTCGTCTTTCTCACCGGGAACCGAATCCAGATCAGATGCACAACAGCCCCTGCGCTAGCCATTTAGACTGGCGGGGAGGGCGTCACTTTGTTTTCTCATTCAGTAAGATATTTAGACAAATTTCATTCATTCAATTATCTTCTAATAACAAGTTATGAGATAAGATTCTTAATGGTATAATGCACAAAGGTAAAATGAAAAGTATGCTTTTGCAAGCTGTATATCGATCTCTAGGTTTCCTTATATAACACCATGTATTTAAAATATCTTAAGGATAGGTTAGCGTGTATAAACGAAAAATATTATTACTTCACTTCTGGTAATATGATGAAACTTTTTCTCACTTTTTTACTGAGAAATTCTTTCTGTGAAATTGTATCGGGGAAAGCGCTCACTTATGGAACTTGACATTACAATTTTCTTCGACTATAAGCAGGCCCGTATTTAAGTAAGTGCTATTCTGTGCTCGAGCACAGGGCGGCAAAATTTTGGAACTCTTTTTACGGTTCACAATAAAGTAATATTTAAAACTAGCAACCCACAGTCGCGCAAGCACGAGAAAATATGTTAATGTGTTTAATTCGCTCTAGTAGTAGTAGTTATTAATTAGCTACTTTATCTGATTATTTTTAAAAGGTCATCCTCTCCCACCCCTAACCCAAGGAGCGAGGATGAACTTTAACATCATGAAAACTGATAACGTTAAACACAGCGACCTCGAAAACTATGAATTCAACACTAATATCTGTCGTTTTCGATTACTTTTAAAATCTCGCCCCCTTCCTGGGGAGTGGAGTATGACCTTGAAGTTGAATTGGATTAAAACTGGCACTATTCATCTCAGCGACCCCAAAAACTATGAATTCAACTCTAATATTGGTTGTTTTCGGAAGAGGGCGACATATTTTGTGCGGAGGGCGGCAAATTATTTAGACACAGGGGCGCACAATAAATAAATACGGGCCTGACTATAACTATGTATGTGCACTTGTCGCTACTGCGGAGAAAGGAATGAGAAGCGACAAGACGTGAAAGAGCTAAGAAGCAAAGTCGAAGAAGGAGTATTATTTGGGAGATGAAAGCTCGAGACAGTGTTTACGTGAGATGTTACTGTAGGAGAGATTACATTATTAGAGAATACGGTCAAGCAGCGAACATTTTAGATGTTATCATATACTGTAATTCTAGGTGGTCCAACCATAGTTTTGTTAGACGGGTATTCAATCAATAAAATACGTAAGATGAACGAGGATTTGTAGTTTTAAAAAATCTATCTTATCTGTATTAATGTTTAAATTGATTCAGTTAGCAGACTGATTTGTGTAAATGGTCTTGCTCTTAGTGCACAACATTAGAGACGGTAATGTTAGTAACTGGATTTTCTCATATGGTTTGTGAAGTTAGGTATAACTATAGAAACCATGAGCACAAATGCCGAAGTACCTAGTAAGATAATAACTTTGCTATGGCTGTGGTTTAAGATAGTGATACAATATATCATCCCAATCATCTCACTTTCACGTTCGAACAGTTACGCCATACCGGCACTGTGAAATACAGTATACGTATAAAAGTAAGAGATGTTTACAGTTTAATACAGTAATTGGTGTTTCTAGACAAATATTAAAAAAACATACACTGCTACTGCCACTTTCGTAATTGGTTAAGTATCCTATCATGGATTTTTCTGTTTTCTTTCACCTCAGTAATTACTTGGAATCAGTGGTGTACGCAACATTTTGTTAGGGACGGAGTCAAGCTCCGAAGTTCATATAATTTCAGGTGTTTGTATACTTAGGGACGGTGTTAAGCTCCGAAATTCATATAATTTCAGGTGTTTGTTTACTTAGGAACAGTGTCAAGCTCCTAGGTTCATATAATTTCAGGTGTTTGTATACTTAGGGACGGTGTCAAGCTCCGAAGTTCATATAATGTCAGGTGTTTGTATACTTAGGGATGGTGTCAAGCTCCGAAGTTCATATAGTTTCAGGTGTTTGTATACTATCTTAATATGGTAAATTATTATTTTTACATATCTTGTTCAAAGGGAAAGGGTTTAAAATCTCGAAACCTCCCCCTGTATACTCCATTGGGTGGAAGATATAACGAAGTTTATTAAATGTTAATAAGTTTTGCGAAGGTTATCGTGGAACAGACGAACCAACACACAAAGGCCGATCGAGTCGAATGAAGAAGCTTCCCTAACGAGGCGGGGGAATCACCAAAATTTAAATAACTCATTTAGTAATAAAATCATGTTTGTAGAATTAAAAACTCCTAAGTATTGTTTTTACTAATAAAGCTATTTATGAGTATATGCAGTCGAAATATTTTATTTTAGCAGCGATAGTGCTTATTAGAAAATAACAGGGCTTTGTGATCAATACTGATGAACTGAAGCTAAAGAGTAAAATTAGGAAGTTTAATTGTTGCTTGTAGGAAATGTAATGTATCCCTTTTGCAAATATGATGTCCTAGTATGTAGAACTCTGTATATAACTTTATCGCCTAAATTTATCGCATGTGCATAAGTTTTTCAAGAAAATAAAAAGGATAAATTGAACCTAATGAAATTTATGTGAGAGCAGCTGTGTGTATATATTTTAAGCTGTTTAGTTGAATATGTGAAATTATTTAACATGGGATCAATCATTAAATTATTCAAATGGTTACTAACCTCAATTTCTCAATATAAAAGAAACACTTTACACATTAAAGCATATTTTATGAAGCATTAATATTAATACGTATACAGTGTAGGGATATTCTTCTCTACAGTATTTCAATGCCTTACATATGGTTTTCTCCAGTATTGGACACAATTACTTTGGTGGCAATTTTTCTGGTAACTTCCATTTTTCTCTTCAAATCACAAAAATCACTTCAAGAATAACACACACAGTGGCGAATTTAGGATTTTGTTTCGGGGGAGTATGCACAATGCATAACACGGGTGACCTGAGTTTGAACATTAAATATCTTTTAATCGATTATCTATTAGTATACTACGAAAATACGTGAAATTTGTATGTCGGTGGAGGATCTCTCCCCCCCCCCCATCTCCAAGGCAAATCTGAAATGACGCTCCTGCAAACACACGTTGAATATCTGTAACCTCATTTTCACTTAACTGATTTCATTTTAGAAAAAAAAAAAAAATGGAAATATTCAGTTTTATCTGTGTACTTTTTTACCTGGAAGAAAATGTTGAGGCAAGTTGAAGCTGAAATATACTGACTGCAGTTTTAATGGCAAGAATTGTAGACTGGGGAATCTTGTGTAATACAGTAAGCACAAAAATTTAGCACTGAATCTACCCTTTTATTCTATTCATAGAAGAAGAAGGAAGTATAGTTTTGGCCTACCTAATTTCCCGGGCTACTTATTCCTCCCCCCCCCCCCTTTTTTTATTTTCTTTAATTTAAACATTTACCTTTCTTTACAACTAAATTATGTAAATACTCCTTTGCTATAATAACTAAAGTCCGTTATGTTGATATCCGTGCAAGTTAGTGTGGAACACTAATTTCGCTTATCAGCTCCTCTTAGTTTTGGTGTTATTGACGACGGCCGACTTGAATCACAACAACGGTCGAATGTATTATAGAAGAAACGAAAGAAAGTAACAACTAAGAAAAAGAAACAGAAGAGTTGAATGGACGAAACAAAGAAAAAAAGAACGCTGTTCATACATGGAATGAAATTTGACAAATAGGGGCCTACAGTATTATTTCCGAACTAAGAGCATAAGAAAATGGAAAATCAATGAAATTCTTAGAAATAGTAAGCAGAATTATTGTTGTATGTGGAATGCGAAAAACTAACAAATTTATTTCGAGGAGGAAGGGACTTGATCCCGATAGACCCCTAAATACGCCACTGAGTATACAATAACAAAACAAAATGAGAAACGAATTATGTACACTGACTTTTACTGCTCTTACATTCTGATAACTTTGTAAAGTAAAACATAAAAGCATTTAGCTTCCCCTCTCAACATCCCATTCAACCAATAAAACTACATAAACACAACAGCAAATACAAAAAATCGTCAAAATCATAGCACTTAAAATTCCGATTCCTGAAAACTCCTTGCACTTTCAAGCTATTGGCTTTCTCCTGAAACCTTGTTTACAGCGGATAAGCATAAGAGGAAAATAATTTTAAAATAGTAAAAATAGTTTTACTCCTAATATGTTAGATTTTACTTTGTATTATAAACACTTATGTAAAAATAACTGCCAAATAATGTACGTAACTTGACTTTCCAATTCCTTTGTAGGACTATACTTACAGTATCTGTGTGAATTCTTGATGCCATTCTTCAAGTCATTTTACCTTGAAGACGAATATCGTAGTTGTGATCTACATTTTACGTTGTTCTTCCTACTTTGAATTGAATTTCATAGTCTCTTCTTTCTTTTTAGTGGAATTTGTGCAAGAATCAGTCTATAATCCATTAATAGTTTAGTGTAACATTGTTACGATACAAGTTAATACAGAAAAACTCAGAATAGGTGGAAGAACAACATAAAATGTACACTCATGTCCAAAATGATTGTCGCATATCTATAACTGTCTTATTGTGTGAATATAATTTGATAATGATTTGCAGGGTATTTTTAATACTGATATTATGTGTATAATCAGGAAATGTATGTTTGTGGTAAATTTCATAGGAAAAGAATTATAAGTACGAAAATCAAAATGATTAAAACAAAATGTTGCTAAATGGACAAGAAAATTTTATTTTCGTTTTATTGTTCTTATTTACTGCTCTTTTGACATGATATTTCCCACATACATGTGTTTGCCGATTATATACATACTAACATAATAAGAAATACCGAGGGAATTCGTTATCAAATTATATTCCTGGAACAACATTTTTATAGACATACGACAATAATTTTGGACATGAGTGTACATGAGAACTAGGATATTTATCTTCAAGTTAAAGTGACTTGAAAACAGCACTAGGAATTCTCACAAGTCCGAAATCATAGTCTTAATAAGGAATATATACGTAGGTTGTTCAATATATAAATTTCCCTCAGCTGTAAAAAATTAATTTTTTAAGATACATTTGTAAATTACACATACATGTTTAGGTGGGTCCTTCTTCACCTCTCCACATAATTTCTATTGAGATTCAGGCATCTATCTCACTACTGCACTAATTTGTCCAAACCTTTTGCAAAAAATCAGGGCTCTGGTTATTTAGCATTCTCTTCATATTCCACTTCACTTCTTCATTACCAATTGACAGGAGACCATTTTTTTTTTTTTTTTTTTTTTTTTCAGGCCCGTCTTTCAGATCCGGTATCTGAAACTTTTGACCGGAACGTGTTATCATCATTGCCATTTATTTGTTTTCTTATCTTTATTGGATATCCATGTTTGAAAGAAAAAAGGTGAAAAGGAAAAAGGAAAGAACAAAAGAACCACAGCACAACAACAAACCAAACAAAAACCAAGAAACAAACAAGAATAAACTATGAAAAAAAAAATTTTAACAAAAATTTTCTTGCAAAGTGCTACTCAGCTTAACTCTATCTGCACCTATCCTGAACTATACTACTTAGTATTTCAATTCCTAATCCAACAACTGTAACAGTATGAAATACGATATAAAATACTTAAATAATACATTCTATTGTTATTAATTCTTATCTATTTATCTATCTATATTATCTAACTAATCTACTCTTCTATTTTGCTGTTATTTTTATATATTATTTCCCTATAATTCTTAACCATTTAATTCCTACTGATTGATTTGTTTTCTTAATTATTAAGATTTTTTTTTAAGATTACAGTCTTATTATGTTTTTTAGTTACCTAGTTTCTAATTTTTATTTGTTTAATTGTAATTATGGTTTCCTATTCTTATTTAAAGGTTTACTATATTATTTATTATATTATTTACTAAGGAGACCAGGTTGTTTATGTCGAACTTCTCCTGGGAAACGCAATTCGACATAAGCGACCAAGTCTCTTCTTGCTGATGACGCTCACCCCACCCACCCCCAACCCCCAGCACGTAAACAAGACACAAAATTGAAGTATTAGGGTGGGAACGGCTGCTTCACTATCCATACAGCCCTCAATTTAGCGTTGAGTGAACTCCTTAAGTCTTCATCCCGGCGAAATTAAAATACCGCTAATTTTATAGTAATTATGTGATAACTTCAAATAGATGAAAGATAATTGAAATATGGAACAAGAGCGCCCTAGACAATATTATTTTTGCATGAGGTACAGTTATCACAAGTCACTTAATGGCTTTCCGTTTTCAGCTGTTTAGAAACGCGAAAATAAATGCCGATTTTCAAAATGGCTCGAAATCGAAAGCAGATAAGTGAGTCGTGATAACGGTTTCTCATGTAAAATAATATTGTCTAGGGCGCTCTTGTTCCACATTTCGATTATCTTTTACCTATTTGAAGATATCACATAATTTCTGTAAAATTAGCGGTATTTTAATTTCGCCGGGATGAAGACTCTTAAAATCTGCATTGCAAGGTGAACATTTCGAAACAGATGAAGAAGTGAAACGGATTGTGAGAAGTGTGCTAAATAGCCACAGCCCTGATTTTTTGCAAAAGAGCTCGGAGAAATTGGTGAAACGGTGAGATAAATGTCTGAATCTCAATGGGAATTAAGTAGTGGAGAGATGAAAAAGGACCCACCTACACATGAATGATAGTTTAGAAATGTATCTTAAAAAAATAAATATTTTACAGCTTAGGGAAACTTACGTACTGAACGACCCACGTGTATATATATATATCTATACCTATCTATCTATACATATATATAAAAGGCAAAGTAGATGCATAATTTTACAATTTTATTTGTTTTTATTCGGAAGTGAAATGAATTTTTCTGGAATCAGAATTTAAAGTACCTGAGATTACTGTTAAAATTGCTAAGCGTGTTAGTATATTGTTTGAACGAATACAGAAGGTTGACTATTCTATTGTATATAAAATATATTCCTTCAGTTCGAATACAAATTACCTGTTGCAATATCTGCCAAATCTTTCATCTCAGTGTTAGCACCAACAATGGACTTCAGTCTCTCTAATTCTTTCTTGGCGTATCGCACCCTTTTGACGGCTCTCATCTTTCGCTTCCATTTGCTGCGCAAACTCTTCGCCATTTTGTTTTGAAACTACAACCTACATAAAAGACAAAAGTAAATAAATAAATCATTTTCATAATTACTTATCGAGCGAATGGAATACATTAAAATATTTCGAATTATTTACCGACTAATCTTTTACGGACACTTTTCTTCTAATATTTCGAGTGTTACAACAATCAGACACTTATCTCAGGGGTACAATGGCTTAAGTCCTTTTTCATGACAAGATATTCACATTTTCCCTCGAACAGTAGTAAACTGAGATTATAACGTATATAATCTCAGTTTACTACTATTCGAGGAAAAATGTGAACACCTTGTCATGAAAATGTGAACATGTCTTGTATTATTTTATCGGTACTTATGGTCACTTGACATTTTTCTTTTCAAAAAAAAATATTTTTTGTTTATATTATTTTATTTAAATCACTTGTTCTTAGATTCTTTCAAAACGGAATACAATTTACATATTTCTTTTTTAACCGGTCAACTAAGGTACTTTACTGTTACTTATATTGTAAGCATAACAACGAAATTGAGGATTTTCTTATATCTATGTTGTTTTATCCAAGGTATTTCTTACACATGACAATTACTCAGTACCAATGCATTATTGTTCTTCGAACATAAAAGAACGGGAGGTCATAGTGTCACTCCACTTCACAATAATTAAACAAAAGACAGCTAATTACTATAATTTTAGCACGTATTGTTTTTTAAGCATCTTAATCAACAAAAAGAGACGAAGTAAAATATGCACATGCAGTTTGCCATCTGTAAAAATTTCACACTGCGTTGTAGAGCGAATATATATCCTTTTTAAAACTTTTTATATGCCTAGGTCTGTATTGAATCGTAACTTTCCCATAATGATAATCAGAGTACTTTCTTTAAGCCGTAAAATTATTCAAGGTAAACAAACCTGCTGCTTATCGGCATGAATTGTGTGTGAATATAAATATTTGATTTCAAGTTATCTGCATTCTATATGACAAAAATAATACAACAATATGTAAGGTCTTTTAGTTGTAAGGTGTTTCTAACTAAGAATGGCGTTTGGTTTTCAAAAAATAAAAAAAATAAAATAAAAAAATCTTTTTATTTACAATATTAACAACTACATAAAATGTCCGTTCTTAGAACAGAAAGAATACGTTTATGGCAAATATACGAAAGGTATATTTCAACCCTCTTTTCCGCCCCCTTAGGATCTCTATTTGAATTTAAATGAAAATATAGTAACCCTAATCGATCCAAGCGGTATCTTCAAAAAATTCTTTCAAACGGTACCCCTCCCTTACAATATCACGGTTAACCCAGATTATGTTTAAAAATGCATTTCAAATAGTTCAACCGTCTCCTCACTTTCCATATTTTATGAATACAAAACAGAGAATTACAACAGTACGAAAATGTTCCTCCTTTAGGAGTAGAATTTCCAGAAACCCTGGGGTATGTCTCAATTTACTTTCAAAAGGATTTTACTTACCGAGTTTCATCTAACTTGCAGGGATTGTGAGATACATATTTTGGTCATCAATTTTGAACCCCCTCCTCCCTTAGGATGTGCACCTTGGTAAAAGTGACGAGATTAAAAACCAGTGCTCAAAAATTCATATCAAACGGTACACCTGTTTTCCCCTAATGATGGAACAATGTTGAGGTTATTTTTATATACAGACTGCCTCTCCTTAGAAGAATATTCTAAAATGCTGAAGCACATTGCCATTTACTTATAACAAGGATGTTATATACGAAGTTTTATTTTCCGAACATGAAGCGCTCGTGAGATACTCAATTTTTAGAGTGTACATTTTAAACCCCTTCTTCCACTCCTTTGGGATACGCATTTTAACCCCTTGACTACCATTTTTTTTTTATTTTTTTTTAATGTGAACATTCTTTTATATGTACGACTAATTTAATGTGGGATATTCCTAACATCTGAGCCGATGGGAGAACAACACGTATTTTTTTATTTTTATTTTATGAAAACAAATTTCCAACGTTGTTTGAATTATTCGCATGGGACACACGTGTTCCGTTGGTAGTCAAAGGGTTAACGGACTGACATGACAAAATTTAGATCGAACCAAGTGATCCTTGTTCAAAAATTAATTTCAAACGGCTCAATCATTTTCCCATTATGATCAGACAGACAACGTCGATTTCAATATGAAGGAAACGGTATAGAAATTTCTCCTTTCTCTCTTTAGAAGCGGACGGAGAGACTTTATATACGAATTTATATTTCCCTAGGCTGAGAGGCAATATTTTTGGCATAAATTTTGAGCCCCCTTAGAATATGCATTTTTTTTTTTTAAATCAAAGTTTCATTGTAAAAAAGCCAGTTTGACGTAAATACTAAGTTCAAAAATTCATTTCAAACCGTTCAGCCCATTATACACATGTCAGAGTTCCAGTTGCAGTAAAAACGTTATGTGATATTATTACCACGATATGTACAATTCTGAACTAAAAATTGAGTATTTAATGTTACATGGAATAATCATTCTGTTGAGGTATCCTGTACAAAATGAAATTATGAACGCTGATTACCTGCTTCGCTGGGCTGAAATAAAAACTTTAAATGCACAATTCCTTATGTCTTGTGTTTGGTACTCGTGAAATATGCTTTTTTGTCTGTAGCAGCAACCAGGTTTACGCTGTTTTGTACATGTTCGGGAATGTACTTTGATCCTCTATCGTCGTTATAAATTTAGGATTCTTGCATTTTTGCATTTGTCCCATAATTTTTATATATGTCCCCCCTCACCCAAGTTGTGGGGCTGAATTTCAGTTAAAATGTTTCTCTCAGTGGCCCCGAAATCTATAGATTCGGTACTAATATCGGTAATTTTCGATCATTTTTATATATCTTCCTCTCCTCCAAGTTGCGGGGCTGAACTTGGATTTAAACGGCATCGGAAGTGTCACTCTTCATCAAGGCGACCCCGAAAATTATGGATTTGACACTAATATCGGTCATTTTCGATCAGTTTACAATATGTCCCCCTTCCCTAAGTTGTACCGTCAAAGTGGAATGATAAAAAACCCATCTCAGGTCCGAACATCAATTATATTGAAAATTTGATCGAGATCGGTCGGGTGGTTCAAGAGGCATGAAGTCACACACACACACACACACACACACACACATATATATATATATATATATATATATATATATATATATAGAGAGAGAGAGAGAGAGAGAGAGAGAGAGAGAGAGAGAGAGTTGCCCATTTTAATCTTTCCACGGAAATATCTCAAAAACAGTTGAACATAAATGAACCGAACAAACATTCAAATAGGAAATGCCGTGGGGGACACCGAATTGTGTTGTCATAGTGCCTCCCAGGGCCGCCCTTCATGGGGGACCACGGCCAAACTTTAAAATTTTAAATGGAAACATAGGGCGAGTGATACATCGTTTGATAGATCTTTAAAAACTAAAAGTCGATGCGGCAAAAGATTTTTCATATCGGTCACCGTATTCAAGATGGCCACCAAGACATGGTCTCTATATCAGATAAATCATCCAGTATCACTAATATGAAAACGGTTGGAGATAAATGAACAGTCAAAAAGCGAAACAGGAAAATGGCATGGGGCACGTCGAATAATGTTCTCGTGGTGCTCCCAGGGCCGCCTTTTATGGAGGCCCCGGGCCCAACTAAGAAATTTTAAACGGAAATATGAGTCAAGTGATACCTCGTTCGATTGATCTTCAAACACTAAACAGTGTTGTGGCAAAAGATCCTTCATATCGGACCCGTTTTTTTTCAAAATTGCCGCCAAGACATGGTGCCTCTATCAGATAAACGTCCAGTGCCACTAATATGAAAACATTTGGAGATAAATGAACAAAATAAAACTCGTATAGGAAATCATAGAGGGCATTTATCATTCCACGGCTCGAAAATAATGTAACAGAGAAAAAGATTATTAAAGTACAAATGACATAATGCAAAAGAAGAAATGTACTTTTTAGAAAATTATCTTTCCGATCTCCCTCCGTATGTGGGTGAAGCGGGAAAGAATGGTAAAATTTTAATTAGAACTACACTTTTACTTGTAATAGGTATGTTTTGTCTGAAACACTTGAGTGTACAAGTGACTGGTACTATAATAAATAAAAATAAAGTGAATAAAAATAAGGTAAAATTTAAGTGTAACTCCCATTCGTGTTCCAAAGTGTGATTGGATGGGGAAAAAGAAGCAACTGAAATGAGAAGCAAAAGGTTTTAATAATACACTTTTGGAACTTTCAAACACTTTGCCCGTCCCTTCACCTCTGATAATTTAGCGCAATGCGTGCAAGATATTTGGAAGGCATTTGCACCAGTATGTACCATTTCGTTACTAAGGATCATAACTGAAATTACCGCTGAAAGTTATTCGGAATGTAACTGAGGACAACATCTTAGTGAAGCTCATATTCATCACATGCAAAAAGACATAGAAGAAAGGAATCGAACCAATATCGTGCAGACGAGTGTTGAACAAAACCAACGTTTGTAAACATTGTTCGAAAAAAAATGGTTTCGCATTTCAGTTGGTTTATTTTTGCATCAAATCATTGCTTACAATCAAAATGGAAGGTACCACTTAACAAGAATTTTACACACTTTGTCCCATCACAGAGAAATCTATCTCTAATAAAAACACATTTCAGATAACTTTGTTTCGTAGATACAATTTGCAAAAACCAAGGTTCTCATTTGCAATTTCACCGTTCCTTCGCTTCACCCACTTGCGGAGGGAGTTTGGAGAGATAATTTTCTAGAAATTAGATTTCCTCTTTGCATTTTCACTCTAATTATCTTTTCCTCTGTTGCAACATTTTCGAGCCGTGAAATGATAAAATACCCCCTGTGATTTCTTATTCGAATTTTTGTCTGTTGTTTTCATATTACTAGCACTGGACCTTTTATCTGATACAATATCATCTCTTGGTGGTCACTTTGGAAACGGTGACCCATATGAACAATCTTTTGCAACAGCGCTCTTTAGTTTTTAAAGATATGTCGAACGAGGTATCATTCATCCCATGCATCAATTTACAATTTTGAAGTTGGGTCCTGGGTCCTCATGAAGGGTGGCCCAGGGAGTCACCGCGTCAATACCAATCGATGACCCCTATGACATTTTCTATTTGAGTTTTTGTTCGGTTCATTTATGTTCAACCGTTTTCTTATTAGTGGTACTGGACGTTTTATCCGATACAGGCAACATGTCTTGGCGGAAATTTTGAATACAGTGACCGATGTGAAAAACCTTTTGCCACAACGCTTTTCACTTTTTAAAGATTTATCGAACGAGATATCACTCGCTCCTTGGTTCCATTTAAAATTTTAAAGTTTGGCCCCAGGCCCCCTTTTGGTTTATTTATTTTCAACCGTTTTTGAGATATTTCCGTGGAAAGATTCAAATGGGACACCCTATCTATCTATCTATCTATCTATCTATCTATCTATCTATATATATATATATATATATATATATATATATATATATATATATATATAGATAGATAGATAGATAGATAGAGATAGATAACATCAGTACACGTCAAGTTTCTTGGCTTAAGTAATCTAAAAAACGATATACTCTGTTTAAATTAGCATTATTAAGATCCTATCATCATACGGATTAAGATGCGAGTCTGAATTTACATTTGTTTTCTGTCTCAGAATGGTCATAAATATCGTATTTTATTTGTTTTAGCAAAATAAATTTGATTTAAAACAATCAACTCTGCTTGCCTTTTCTAATATATTGTAGATTTCTCTTAGTTCTAATATACCGTACAACAAAATATATACATACGAGGGCGGTTTGATATGTAACTTGGTTCGCATATTAATAGATATATCTAATGTCACTTGTATATGTAGTCTCTTTTCTATGCATAAGTAATCTGTGGTCTTAAGCAAGTTGTTTGGCAGTTGTCTAAATTCGTCGTTTGACAGTTGACTAAACAGACGTGTACCGAGTAACAGTGAAAAATGGGGTTCGTATGCAATTCCATTTTTTTCCTGTAAGGGAAAAGAGCGAAACAAACTCATGAGAAGATTTCACCTACATTGTATGACTCATTTTCTTCCTATGAACTGCTTGACTTTGGGTAAATAAATTTAAGCGTGGCAAAACAAACTTGAAGATGAATCACATACTGGATCTCCGAAATTATCGATAAAATCCATAATTTGGTTTTAGTAGCCGAACGATGAATGAAAGTGTGCGAGTTAGTAGAAGCAACAAGCATTTCATTTGAGCGGGTTCACTTAATTTTTCATAAAGAACTGCACATGAAGACTTTGCACAAGATGGGTGATGCGTTTATTTACTCCAGAGCACAAAAAAGCCGTGTTGATGAGCAAAAATGAGCCCGGTTATGATTTGAACTGCTTCGGCATCCTGCTTATTCACTAGACCTAGCTCCCTAGGACGACCATCTATTCCCAAAACTATGTTTTTTTTTTTAGCACGACGAAAATTTGAGTCAAATGAAGGGATCACACACGAAGTAAACGAGTGTTTTGAAATCCTCAAAGAAATTAATTTCTGCTAAAAACAAAGTGCGAATCTGGAGAAACTCTGAGGCAAGCACGCTGAACTTCGAGGGGAGTATGTCGAAAAATAAAGTACGCTGAAAACAAACTCAAATTATATTTTTTTTAAATATCAAACCAAGTTACAGATCAAACTACCCTCGCATATGTCGTAAGATTAGTGCATCAATTCCTACTAATACATTTTTCTTTTTTAATTTTATATTCAGCGCTTTTCTATCAAATGAATTCTTATACAAATAATTTGTTGAGCTATCAGGACTACGTTCTCAATGAGAATTCATTTCATAAAAAAAACCTGAAATATATATATATACATATATATAAGAGAAACACAGTGCACTAATCTTCGGATAAATATAAAATGTCCCGGGATGAAATTGTGTTCTTTTGGGAGTTGATGGGGGAGGTCATTCTAAGCAGTGAAGTTCCAATAAGCATTCTCAATGGTTTGAGAGCTACAGGTTGTTAACCACTTTTGGCCTTAGGTTGTATGGGAGTACTTATTCCTCATCTTGTAGTTACCCTACAGCGGTGAGACTGGCGCATTTGAATGTTAATGGAATGGCCTTTACAACGATATAGTACAACATGTAGAGGTGGTGTCTTTGGGAAAAAAAAGTTATCGAGAGAAATCTTAGGCGACAGTGCCAATTCTTGTAAATAATCTTGAAAAGGGGATTATCTGTGTAACATCATACAATTTCTTTCAATAATAACCGTCAGTGTTGCCGAGAATTCCTCTCAATAACCTCTCCTCCGAAGACACCATTGCCACATGCTACATACAGTTAGAAAAGTCATTTCAAAACCACGCAAACGTGCTATGTCTCACCCCCCTATGGAATTACCACAGGATGATCACTGTCGTATGACATATAGTAAGGTCAAAAATGGTCATGACTAATGTAGTTTTCAAACTGCAGAGAATAGGGCAAATTCTTTCTTATTTACCTCTAACATCTCCAAGGTGTCTACTAAAATTACAAAATAATATTTCGCGACTTTTTCATGGCCTCTTCTTTATCTTGAACCATAAAATTTCATAACATTCAAAAACTAACAACAGTACCTTTATTCTTTAGCACTTATCTTATCTCTACATACTGTATAAAAGCTATATTTTACGATTACAAATATAGCGTAACCAGTCTGAGACTATTACAAATGCTACAGGAACTTCTATCACTGCAAAAACCCACACCTTCTCTTATGCGCATACCACCCTCGCTGACGCGCCTGCTGCCTTCGGACGCACCCCGTGCCACCACGTAGGATCAACAGATTCAAACTGCCCTGACTCAGTTACATATCATTTGCGTCTTTTGCATGTCCTTTTATCGTACATGTCTGGATTTACACTCAAATCATGAAAGAATTGTACTTTTTCAACAACTCCTTCTAGTGGCTCCCTTGAACTTCACCTATCTTAAGTCGAATATTGTTATGTCGCCGAGTTCAAATTTTTTGGGAACAATAAATAGGAAAGTAGTGGAAGAATTATATTTTTTCAGTTATTTCGAGTGACGTGGCTAACTTGACCTGCCCGAAAATTTCAATTTTTCACTATCATTCAATTCCGTTAATTATTCGTCTACTTTAGTGTGAAGGGCGTAGGCGTGAAATATTACACCAAAATAAGTGCAGATTTAATTTTGAAACACCACTCGAAATAATTGTTGAAAAAATATAATTACGGTATTTCACCAATTTTCTTCTTATTTTCCCTAAAAGATTTGCGCTCAGCGACATGAAATATCCCACTAGGCACGAATGTAATTCAAAAGGCCACTAGAAATAATTGTCGAAAAATCACAACTCTTTTACCATTTGCGTATAAATATGGTGTTCGGGTGTATGCCATACAAACTGCAGTGGAAATAACACAAACCATCCTGTGTTAAGTGGGCACTAAAAGCATGAATGCCATCTAACCAAGTCATGGTACGGCGAAGCTGGTAACCGTGCTCGGTACAGTGAGAGAGAGTCCGAAAGAAGGCGAGTCGGCGATGGTGCGTATAAACGCCAGAAAAGGTTGTGAAAAGAAATGGGTTTTGGCAAAGGTACGAGTTCAATAGCACTTGTCATGGTTTCACACTAGTAACGCTCTACTTGTAAACACACAATACAGCTTCTCTATACTGTGTAGAAATACACTGCCAGTGGAAAATAACATCTAAGAGAATTATCTTACATATGCACTAAGTTATGTTATCTAACGTAAAGTACTTGTAATGACATTACACTAGTTTCCATACGCTTGTAAACCTAAAATACAGCTGTATTACTTTCTATAAAATTCTGTCGCTTGCAGAAATTAGTTCCTTATAAATAGAGCAACCGACATTATACTTTATTTTTTCCAAATTATCCTTTATTGTTAATTTTAATCGTTGTTTTACATTAATTGTGTATAATGTATAATATTTACTATATATTAAAAATTCTAAACATCTTTATCTATTTATTAATATTTTATGCAACCAATTACTCTCATACTTAATGAACTTTCTACTTAATACACTGTAAAGAGATTCGCTTTACTCGAGTAAGTTTCTTTATCACTTGCGTGGGCTTTAGAGGTGCATATATACAGAAAGGGAAAGTAAAAGATGCAACCAAAAAGTACAGAAAGTGCTCAAGTTCAAGAGGTACACATAACAATATAGTGTGGGGATCTTGTGTACTATTCATTGTTGGCGGAAAGTTTTCTTCTTCTTTTCCTCTTTTTTTTCTTTCCTTCACATCAAAGGAGGAAAAGTTTACAGAAATAAAAATAAGCTTTTCATTGTTGCATTGTTATGTTCTCAATGACTTTGCGTTGTAAACACTGGTTTCAAAAAATATTAATACAGTATGTTAAACTTGCAGTTAAACGGAATTTTCAAAGAATTGTGCAATATATTTTAAATTATGCTTTATATTCTAAAACTATGCTTTTAAAATTAGTTTCTTCTGGACCCTTAGACAACCACAACCATGTTTAAGGTACCAACCATATGTGTAAATTGCTAATTATGCTTTTGGGTTGCTCTACTTATAAATAGGTCTTTTCATACAAAGTACTCAATTTTAAATGTAAATCTTGTAAAATGTGGTGCGCCAAAAGTAAACCAGCACCAATTTTCATTGTGAATCTTGCAAAATATGGTGTGCCAAAACTATACCAGCACAATAAAATTTCACTTCAACAATCTACTCAAGCATTTTCTGAATTCTGTTAATCCTTTAGACAATCTTTACGGCAAGGTTCTAGAACACAGGTCCCCTCTTCCTATTTACCTGTAATAAAGACCGAAAACAACGTGCCCTGCGGGGCTCTAACCCACCTTCACTCGCTAACACTCGATCGGCAATACTATATTAATTAAATATTAAATTTTGGTACAGAAAGGAACCAACCTTGCTACTAATCTATATGAGAGGACCTGTGGATAATAGTATACATGAGAACCCCCTGATCTGCGTTTCTTCTGTGTTCTATTACCACTTCTACATGAAATACCATAAATTTTCTACGTAGTGCAATAGTAAGAAGTATCCATGTGCACAAGACATGCGATATGCGTTAAATTCCCCCTCCCACACACACACACAGTCATAGATAAAGTACAAGGGAACTACACATGAAGACATAAAGTACAGGTACGTTCTTTTTTATTTTCGTATCAGTCGATAAGTAAATAAAAGTCGCTTTGTTACCCCCTTTGTAAGTTCGTACATACTCAATAAATAATCCCTAAAAGTATGAGCGTCCTGCTCCTTCGGGAACTGATGCAGTTTCATGTATACTATATCCGACCTGTGTTCGAGAACCTTCCCAACCCTTACCCTTGATCCGAATTTTCTTTACGTGTATTGTAAGTTGTTATAATGGATCTTTTGGTTTCTTACGTCAATATCGAACTTCATATTACGTCATATAGTAACAAATTCCGTTGGACTCTTGTGGATAACTAATTAAACTATACTCATAATAAATAGTGCTTTAACTCTTTTTATTATTGTTATTATTATTAACCTGTATTAACTTACCTATTCAAAAATTTCTTTAGTCCAGTACTATGTAAGAAAGGTGTTTACGTTCTAGCATTTAACGTAAAAATTAGCACATGCTTCGCGCTTGATTCACGAACTGCAAGTGATCGCTGCATCACATTCATTTGTTTAGTATTTACTTGTCTTTTCCTTGTGGGGTTGTCTGCTACTACCTAAACAAAATACGAGCGTTAATGCGAAGTGTAGTTAATATTAATAGCACGCAGAATTATATTAGCTCATGTTTAAACTTTTATTAAGTACTGTTAAGAGTTGTCTTCTAAGGTAGGGGCAAAATCTCAAACTGTTTCTGATTTGTGTGTGTTCTATAGAACGTTTTCTGGATACAGTGACTCCTATTAGTGTCAGATCACCAGATAATTTGTGAAACACTCTTCGAATTCTAAACATGGTTTTACTTAAACTTATCACACCACATATCCGTCACATACAAGGAAGAAATTTTTGGGGTTGGCTGAATACAGTCTTTAATAAAGTGGATGAATCACGTATCCAAGCTGTAGGTCCTGATCGAGCTTGTGCTGAATGGTTGTTACGTTGTGGAGCTGCTGTTAAGTGGAGGGGTTCACAGGAATACTTCAATGATTACAATTCTTTGCCTCCCGAAAATGTCAAACTTCACATCAAAGAAATTGATGCTACAGATTCAGCGATAATGCATATTGGTTTCCCACACTTGCGTGGTTTGAAATATTTGGAGCGTATCGTGTTACATAAATGTGTGTATGTTGAAGATGCTGGTATAGAAATGTTAGGATGCACAAAAAACACGCTGAAGTATTTGCAGATTAGTAGTTGTGGAAATGTAACAATTGAAGGTATAAAATCTCTCCATCAACTGACGAACCTAAAATCTTTACTGCTGTATGATCTTCCCGAAATACGAAATAAGGAGGAATGTGTTGCATGGTTGCAGGAAAAATTGCCGCAATGTCAAATTGAATTTCCGTATGCTCTAGCCAGTGAGCAGAAACCTAAAGAACAAGAGCAGGAGTAAATTCCGTGCACGTTCGTGATTTGAGTGTATATACATTTTTTGTATAGTATATTTGTAAATATACTTATATATTGTATAGTATATTTGTAAATATTTTAGATTATGCATTAATTATAACAAGTGTAAAAATACTAGTTTTATCGGGTTAACTTCACATGCCCGCTCCAGTTTGTATCCTTACGAAAACAAAGAATAGCATTCCTTCCAGTGCAGATCTGGTTTCTGGGAGCATACATGGGTAAGATTAAGTATAATCTGTCAAATTAAAAAAGCATTTATCTTGGTTAATGTTTTGATGAAGGGGCTGAATATAACCTAGTCTAATATTAACAGAAATTGGCGAAATTGTAACATTCTGTAGACTGATGAAAAGGCTTTCCCCCATCAGCTAAATATTGGTCCTTTTTTCCATTTTTCTTGTTTTATATGGTTCTCTAAGGCGTTCTGGACTGTTATTATCTTCGCGATTACCCACATGAATTTCTTATATACTCTTCGTAGCGCCTTTAAATATTGTTTTCTATGTGAGGAATTGCATTCCTGGGTGCAGATTCTCTTTGGAAGGGCGTACCCACAATGAGTATCAATACACAAAAAGCATTGACCAATCTGTTGAAGGTGACCACTAACAGCAGGAAGTGTTTCTAACGCGAGGAAGGGCAGCAGGAAGCTGATGGACCACGCGGCAGGGCGAGGACGCGTCCGTGAGGTAGTTGATATGCACGTAAGCGAGAATACAAAGCTCACTTTATGTTCCTCATGTTACGGTACTAGATACCTTACCTGTCGCATAGCTTTATCGTTAGAGATCATGTCTTAACACACATCACTAACATATGAGTTCACTTCCTTATGGACTATTAAGGTGGTTAAAAGGATCATTGGTAATACATGTTTTTTAACATTATTAGTGATATTTTGATTCTTGAAATAACAAGTTTCTTCTGTAAATTTTACAAATGTATGAACCCATAAACTGGACAGCACCGTACTTTCAACTATGAGAACAATGAACTGTATTAGAGAATAAGGAAACAAAAAAATCTATCTTCATGCACATACCCACCCTCGCTGATATACCTGGTCCCTATGCACGAACCATGCGGGCCTTCGTGATTCGCCTCGCCTTAACGTGAATTAGATGTAATACCATTTTGTAGAGGAAACCCAGCTTACTTTTCAAAATTCTGTTGAGTATACCTTAACTGTAAAGACAGATTAATGTTACTTCTCGCAAAATGCTTACAAACCAGTCCTGTTTTACAATGTGCGTGAAGACAAACTGGAGCATGTACTGTAAAGTGAAACCGTGTTTTCATTTCATGTCTAGAATCATATAAAGAAAGAGACAATGTGACACAAGATCATAAATCTACTACGACGTATAATTGCAAGGTTGTCGTTTGCGGAGAAAAAGAGCGTTAGGAACTGTTTTTGCTGTATTTTGGCTTCTGCAGCATCGGTGTTGGTTTGTTGATTTTTTTTTTAAATCCGATTTCCAGTTTTAAAAGGAACCAAACGATGTATTCGTCAACACGAAGAAAAATTTGTAGATCAATAGATAAATCCGTAGACTTAGTATATTAACACTGGTGTGCTGACAATTTGTCCGATGCTTTCTGAAAATGTCCGAAATTTGAAATTTGGATGACGGGCAGGATTAATATATGTCTTGTAGCCTCCCTTTCTCATTGGGAGTACGTGATCTCTCCCATATATGGCACACTCAGTTATGGCTCTTCAGTTTTATTTTTCTTCTTCTTCACGGTTATGCTCTTTAGACTAAAGGAGACTGTTAATTAAGAAAAGGAAATGATAGTAATAATAATATATTTTCTGCTCTCCCACCGGGATTCCAACCTGGGACCGCGTGTATGAAAGACGCACGCACTAGATCTACAAAGCCTTATCGCTCCAAACTAAGTTAGCTAAGCTTAAGCAATGTTTCGATTGAATACAAGAATTAGTATGTTACGTAAAGTTTCTTTCATTTGTGTTTAATTTTTTACCGATATGACTTAACCCTAAAAAGCGGGGCAGCGGTGGCTCAGTGGTATAGCGTTCACTTCTGGTGCATGGGGTCTTCGGTTCGATCCCAGCTCGCGCCGTGAACTTTGTGGTGGACAAATGCCGTGTGCGTTATGGATTTCTTCGGGGTCCTCCCGTTTCCTTCCACTTTCTTCATTCCACCATTTTAATTTACTTCTCATCATCACCGTCTCCTTTAGCCTAGCCGGCATAGTGTAGGACGTAAAACTTAAAGATTTCATTTCATTTTAACCCTAATAAGCCGTCACTGTTTACGTCCTATTATGTGTTTCATCAATAACCGCACAATAAAGCAAATGAGCTAGTTAAACATATAAGATAGCATTGAAATCTCAGAGTTAAGACTAAGTTCGTTGAAAACATTTTTTTTGTGTATTTTTTTTAAAAATAGCATTACAGCTTATTGATTGATTGATTGTATTTTAATGTACAGCAGCACCAAGGCTATTTATCCTTGTCACATCAACACGACTGCTGAAAAACACGGAGTACCGTAAATAAAATTTACAAACGAATATATGCCTATTAGAATATAAGAAAAGAAAACTGCTGCAAAATAGATACAAAGCCCTAAATAATAATAATAATAATAATAATAATAATAATAATAATAATAATAATAATAATGAATTTATGAGAATAATAAATATATAACAATAAATAATAAATAAACATTAAAAAGTGAAAGTAAAAGACAAAATTGCAGCAAGAATAAATAAAATTGCAAACAATTACAAAAGCTCAGAGAACGTGAGCAAGGCTACAAGTGTGCATAAAATCAAATACACGCTCAACAATATCAATAACATTGCCCGGTGCACGGTCAAATGTAAGCAGGATCTGTGACGCTTTCTAAAATCTGAGTGTTCAGGGCATTCGACAAGAATGTGCCGAATACTCAATGAGACAATGTATTCTTCACAAAATCATCGTACATTGCGTATTATTCTTACCAATCTATCAGGCTGCAATAGTTCCGACACTTTAACGAATCTCTGTTTTTTTTTGTAAGCACACGTTTCCTAGAAGTTAAATATCAAGTTGACCACCTACATTTCAATTACTGGGTTCTTGTTCCACATACAAAATTCAATAATTTATTTCACACTGCAAATAAATCAAGGCACTAAACTAACATGGGATTAATTACTAGTACTTAAGCTAATCACTTAACAAGGTATTATTCTTGTTACGAACTGATTGTATGTAAATCCCGTGAGTCATCACCATTTTATTCAGTGGTATTGAAATTGTCGCAGTCTGTTGCCCTAAGAAGAATACGCAAGGTATGATAATTTTATTATTTTTTCATTATACAAAATGAAAACATTCTTTTAACATTACAACTTGTTAAAAAGTAGTGTTCACGCTTTTTTTTCTTTCTTTTAAATGTATCATTTCACGGTATGCTCCGAGCGTTAGGGCCATATGCATAGTCGACCGCGTAGGGATCCCCTAGACGAACCGTACCTGTAGGATACCTCAACCTTCTCCTTGACTGTGCAATGCATAAAGCTTCCAAAGTGATCCCTCAGGTATGGTTAACACTGAGGGCTGATTGGTCTAGCCACACCTCGAGCGAGGCTAAAATTTTGTCAAAAAAAAAAAAAAAACTAGATGGTAAAACTCCGAAACCCACTTCTACTATGATAAATCATTAACATCGTAAGCAGCAATAGCATACAATGTATGCTACATATATATAAAATATATATATATAAAGGTCTGAACTTCGTTCTTGCAAAGGAGGAAAAATAACGGTGTATATTAGAAATAGTTTTTTTTTTTTTTTTTTTTTTTAATTTTTAATTTTCAGGTAAAGTCTGTTAACTCGCAAAAAGAAACAAGGAGTATATGTAGCTAGAAAACATCTGAGGCTGTAGCTTTACAATAGAGATCCCACTGGAAATAAATTGCATATACACTGTGCTTTGTTTCGACAAAATCAGCCCGAAGTATTTTCTAAACAATTTTCCAGTAAAGATTAACCTAAGGAGGGCATAAAAGTTGTCTATAAATACAGTATTTTTGGGGAGAATTCCATGCAAATAGCGTAAAACTTATCTACTTATTCCTAAAGTGTTATCAACAAATTGCGTACAATTGTATAAGACATATACATATTCAGCCAATGGCATATACGTATTCAGCCAGTAGTGAAAGGCACACGTCTCAAAACCTCGCATCAAGCTTTGCAAGCTGCTCATTAAAAGCATTTTTTTTTTTCATCTATTACAGTATATGCTAAGGTGAAGCTGCAGGGCTATAGTCGAGGTGCGTCCGTAGAGAACAGGCGAATTTGAGATGGTGGTTATACATGTAAGCGAATTAGGGGTTCACTCGAGCAGACAGTTCTACCAAATAGAAAATTTATAGGTAAAATACAATGTGAAGCCCTACATTTTTCGTGAAGGAATGAAAGTGTGAATATATGTAATGACCATCAATGACAGCATATTGAAATTAATTTGATAATGAAAGTATTGCGTGTGTAAGTGTGCTCTTCCACTATCCTCGTATATACGTATATCCCCATTGTTAATGCGCCTGCTCCGTATGGACGCACCCGCTCGCCAACACTCAGCCCCCCTAGTGCGCCTATATCTTAACTCAGTTACGTAGCTGAGTTGAGTTGATTTTGTGTTTAACGTCCCGTTCAGCAGCGAGGCTATATGAGACGTGGACTACTGATTAACGTGGAATCCGAACCACATGAGCTCCCGGGACTCCCACGCCAAAGGCGCCTACGCTAACCGCTTAGCCACGAAGGGGCTCTCAGTTACGTAGCATTCGTGCTTTTGGCCACATCGTAGCACCAGTTGATTCGTTATGCCATACGTCCATACTGTATTTATAGTAAGCCCTCCTGAAGTCAATCTGCAAATAGTAATGGAGCTCTTCATTTAGTGCATATTCTGCTAAAAGAAATACAAAGCTCTAACCTAATCTGAAAGTGTACGAAATATGTCAAAATTGGTAGAACTGTCTGCTCGAATAATCTCAAATTAGTACAAAAATCTGCATCAATCTGTAGTAGATTGTCACTAGAACCTAGTTTTGCATTATAATTGCAAATTATGAACCATTCTTAACACTGTTTCCATAATCACAGGTACATGTGAACCGATGCATATTTTGAGCAATTACAGTGCAAAACAGGAGGTGATGTCTTCCATACTTGTCTTTCCTTCTGCACACACCAGCATCGCTAATGTGCCTGCTTCCGCGGACAAAATCATGCGTGATCCCTCAAACTGTGCCCAGCATGGAATCGGAATCAATGCAAACTTAGCTTGTGTTGGGTACTTAGCACACATTCATGCATGGTTTTCGCACTTATTTATAGCATATATGTTTGCAAGCATATTATAAATGTGTACGCAGCTGGTGCACAGGTAAGAAACGAAGAATGCAGAAGACGTTAGATCATAAGTGGAAAAAGTGGATGGTAGCGCTCCTCAACTTTACCTATGCTAACTGGGAAATGTCGGCAAACACCAACAGGGAAAAGGATGTAAAAGACATTAGAATAACATTTTCACGATTAAATATGTATAACTGTTGAATCAATTCTCCCCATCAGTGATGATTCCAGAAGGTATTTTAAGTGGTGGCGAATTTCAATATACAGGGAATGAATGTATTAATAACGAAAATACTGGGAATCCACATTGAGCAAATAAATTATGTGGTCCCGAGGGAATGTTATGCAGTTATGGTTATCGGGGAAAAATCCCCCTCGGCTGATCCCTGAAATCAATTCCTAATCTAATATACAATCTAATGTAAAATCTACTACCAATATTGTAACACCAAGTATCATTCACTTATTTTATTTCAGGTAGAATTTATTAGTTCATTCTTTGATCTTATATTCAATATTTATACTGAGTGTAGGACAAAATCCAAGCGGACAAAATCCAAGAGGACAAAATCCAAGCGGACAAAATCCAAGCTAAATTCTGGTAAGGCGGACAAAATCCAAGCGGATAAAAACCAAGGAGCAGTATCATGTGCGTAGCTGTGGTATGTGCCTGTGGACACCCTAATTAAATTGTATGTTTGTTTCTTTCTTCAATTGTAATTCATTCTAAAGTTTTATCTGTAATTCTTCAATTTATTGAAATAATATTTCATTTACATTTAAAGAACTGAAAATCCAATAAAATATGTAAGATTGACACAGTAAGAGTACAGATGAGCTTTAATTACTCATAAAATAGTCTGGTCACTGCTAGGACATGCCCAGGTGAATCCAATTTAGGGTGATCAGAAATAATTTGACTAAAAAGAGTATACTCACATAAATTAACCCGAAAATGAAAGCACTGGCTTGCTATATCAGAGATAACAAATAACAGCAAAGCAGCCCAGTCTTAAAAAAGAGTACACTACTTACTTAATTCTTTTATATTTATTGAGAATTAAAGTAAAAATAAAATTAAAAATATATAATTTAGATAAAAAAAATACTTCTCTACCCTCAAAGTATTTACTTCAGTTACACTTGTCAAAATAACCAATAATATATACATTTTCATTTAGTTTGTCTAGACACATTTTTACGTTTCGATTTTCTAGATAACACTTTTACATTATTTAATTCACACACATTATTACATTATTAAAAATACACACTACATATTTCACATTTTGATCATTTCTGACGAAACTTTGATTAGTATATCATAATTATTTGTTTCAAAATATACATAAAACACTACTACCAACAAACAAATCAAGATTTCTGTATGCCACCTCATAAGAATGGAATTAAAATACTCCAATGATTGGTCTCACAATAATATGCTGAGGTCTTAAATGTATTATACTGTATATATATTGAGAAGAAAATACATACTTTTATAATGTATTTGTACACACATAATATTTTTGCATACTTTCATATGGATGTGATAAGTAATTAAAGCTCATCTACACTCTTACTGTGACAATCTTAGATGTTTTATTGATTGGATTTTCAGTTCTTTAAAAGTAAATTAAATGTTATTTCAATAAATTGAAGAATTACAGATAAAACTTTAGAATGAATGACAATTGAAGAAAGAAACAAACATACAATTTAATTAGGGTGTTCACAGGCACATACCACAGCTACGCACATGATACTGTTCCTTGGATTTTATCCGCTTGGATTTTGTCCGCCTTGTCAGAATTTAACTTGGATTTTGTCCTCTTGGATTTTATCCGCTTGGATTTTGTCCGCGCCCCATTTATACTAGCGGAAGCAAATTATCCTGCAATCTTTTTTCAGGAATTGGCATATATTTTTTAATTGGTTGCCACCAAAATATGTCATTTATTATCGCTTAATCAGCTCAACGATTTCGGTAAGCTCATTAACATACTCAAATATTTTAACAACAGAAACTGTTACGGGCTAGCAAAGGGTGCGTTATAGCACCCCTGGCCATTTCCTTGACTTACGGGGAGGTTGCGGGCTTGTTTGACCCTGCGGAAGAACTCTGCAACGCAAATTATCACGTGTCCCGTATGTAGCCCCTAAGTAGCCCGCAGAATAACTATGCATACAGCCCTAAGGGAGACGGTTATATTGATAATGAATGAAATGGTACAATAAAGAAAATGGGAGAAAACGGCGGAACCCCGACGGAACTGGCGCCTACATACTTGTCCACTATACATCTCACTCGGCTTGAACTGGGATCGAACCAATGATCCCACGCAACAAAGAGGTAAGCGCTTTGCCAACGACTCACTGCGGCTCAGGATTCAGATTAAGAATACTCCAAGATGAAAATTGAAATTTTGGATGAATTATCTTATTTATTTTTAAACAAATACTATATCTGAGAAACTTAAATCTAGTGAAAAATCAAAAATAATGAAAATTTTTTACAGTTTTACTTCTCACATTCAGGCTAGAGGAAACGGGTGAACAATGAAATGGGTTATGAGAATATAAAAGGAAACGGAAAAATTCATGTACACGATATTGTCCATCACAAACTGACTTGGTCTAGGATCGAACTAGGGTCCCCTAACACCAGAGGTGAACGCTCTTCCACTAAGCCTACGTGCTATCAACAAAATCTAATACTCTTTTAGCAGTAATACATTAAATTATCACGCTCCATTTTGTGGTTGACATGGACAACCTTGTGTATATGTGATATGCTAGCAGAAATAAAGAAGTATTAGGACACTGCATGGGTTACAAACAATGAAACATAACGAATACAACCATACGTATCGCATAATGTCGACGAACATACAGCATTTGGTGGATGAATCTATGCAAGAAAACAAACGAAATATTTTATATGCTCAAATTCCGGAAATGGCATCTTTTCAAAGTTATGAGAGCCAGAAATCTTGAAAAACTAAACTTTTGAAGTATAACGGAAAAACTAGTATTGATAGGAAAGGCAAGTTTGAAGGTAACACAAGAAGTAATAGCGTCTTCCGTGCGATTCCGGTAATACTACGATGGAAGATAGGTCAAAATGAGCATATTTACAAGGATTGGCCACTAATGGATTATCACAGAGTGTGCATGCGATTTCCGGTAATACTCTGAGGGAAGGTTGATGTAAACGAGTATGTGTAGAAGAATTGGCTACCAAGGAACTGCACAAGTATCTCTAAGTCCTGACAAGTATATATATTTTTAAAACTAAAGGCATGACTTCCTATATTTCAAACCCCGCTTTCGTACGAGTACTAGTTTTTCCGCTATATACTTTCAAAATTTAGTTTTTCAAGGTTTTTGGGTCTCACAACTGAAACATTGCCGATTTCGGAGCTTGTATACACATAGACTTCTTTGTTTGTTTTCTCATCAAACGCTGTGAAAAGAATAATGAATCACCCAGAATACAGTATATTATTATATTCGTAAGTATCTAACATTTTGTTACATAATTTTATGCTAATTGTTTATTTCACCAACAAAACCGCGTTGATTTGCTTCCGTAACATCAATACCTACTAAGCCACTACTTAAGATCGGATCTAAATCACATAGTACATTGATAATAGTTTGTCTGACTTATTGCTAAATCAGAATACCAGATGTGCTTTTTATATTGACTTTACAAATTCTTCGTATCTTCAGATTTATCAGTGTTAGTTAAAATAACATCCTACACGAATCTAGACAGATTGAAACTTAAAATACAGAATTTAGGCAGATCGAAACACGGAAACTTACTTAAAACTGCCTTATTATATATTTACTTCACCTCTCGAAGAAATAATTCACAAATTTATATCTTAAGTTCTTGGTTGTCAATATATATACTAATAAGTTAGTTTGCCGGTTTGGCATTTCGATTTCCATGTGTTAGACTATGAGATGTAACGGAATGACTACAGATACAAGTCCAAGCAGCCTGTATTAAAGTTAAATTACATGAAATTATTAATAATGTTTCTTTAGTAGTTACAGCACATACCCTAACTGAAGTAGTACGAACATGAGTCCGAGATTACCTGTTATTGTGTGATATGTTTAAATCGAGAGACGTGAAGAGAAGGTGTGACCTCCTTCGTGGCTAAGCGGTTAGCGTACGCGTTGGTTTCCACTTTAAGCTGTAGGTCCACATTTGAAAGGAACACAAACCAATCGAATAATGAAGAGAACGTGAAAGAAACATTTCCAGCCCCAAACCTAAAATTATATATATATAAAATTAGTCCCAGGCAGAATACTTAATAATAATAATAATAATGTTTAAATACTTAAAATGTTATAAGAAGGTCCTGATACTGGGGTTTGTTACATTTTGCTTAAACTATATATTATAAAAATCGTAACAAAATATATGAAGTCTGCAGTAAATTTGTTTAAAAATGTCAAATATGTATTAAAGGTGACTATGAAACTCAGCTACTTAACTGTCTGCCATTTTACCGGGATCCCGTCTGTTATTTTCAATATTTACACACACCTTTCGTCTACCTCTTTCGCTAGGTACCTTATCAGACACGAATTTTGGAGTCCTTGTCGTCTAAAACTTGAAATCTATTATATCTTTCAATTATTTTATTCCTTTAAAAAAAATAGCGAAGATTTCGTATTGATTTTTAAAAAACTTGAAAATATCGTGTTTTTTGTGTGCGTGTGTGTGTTTTACCACGTTTCGTGTGTGTATAGTTGATACTGTAATGTTGGAAGAGGGCAGGTTTAAATATTCCACTGCAATATAATGACCGCCGCGTCGTGCTTTGTGTCGCACCCACGCTTCGATCTTGCACCAGGAGATTTTTATTCTCCTTTTGCGCTCAGTAGTTTTTTAAATAAACTTTCTGTCCGTGAAATTGAAACATTTTGGACCATGAAAACTGTGAATTCAATTATTTAGTGTGAGTAGGGAATCCTGTTAAATTTATCTTTGGAAATGTTATGCCTCGATAATGAACGTCCATGTTGTAGCCCTCGTAGTAGAATACTTTCTTTAGTTCATTGTATTTTATTCTATTTTTAGTTATTTATTAAATTGTGTATGTATTTGCAAAGATTAGCTATAATTAATTGTGATCAGACATTTAAAAATTCCTGTATCTTTTAAAACTTTGATGCCTTTTTTCTGGTGTGCCAGTTGATCTAAGCTAAAATTGGATTTACCGTAAAAGTCCAAATCCTAATTCAGAATGTAGAGTTGTAAAGAACTAAGCATATTGAGTTTGAATCATTCATAGTTGAATATATTGTGATTCAATGTTTTTGGGCCCAATAGCGACTCTAGAGTTCTACAAGAGAGAAGTCACATCGGCAATGGTTTGATTTGATTTGATTTGATTTATTTGCGTTCATTTGACCATACAGAGTACACAAATTTGTACATATGGTATAGAACATGTCATTTCACAATAATACATTGGTTAAATACAGAGTTAATAAACACATACAAATAAACTATAAGCATACGAATATAAAACTAAATTTTTTTACAATAAAAGAAGGAAAAAATAAAGATTTGTTATTTAATCTAATGGTTAAAATATATCTACGTACTAAGTTTTATTGCCTTCAGAAATAATAAAGAATTATTCACCTATATACTCATCTACAGAATAATAAGATTTACAAATTAGCATATTTTTAACCTCTCTCAAAAACTTTATATCATCTTTTATGTATTTCAATTCTCTTGGTAATTTACTATATAGCACCGCACCTCTGTAAAATGTAGTTTTTTCAAACATACTTGTTCTGTGTGACGGTATTACAAATTTATCACAGTTTCTAGTTCTATATTCATGTACGTCGGCATGCGTTAAGTAGTTATCTATGTTTTTTCTCACTAATTTTAATACCTCATATATATACAAACTCGGTATCGTAAGCTGGCTTCGCACTCCTTTTCCTTCCTGACCCGGTCGGCACGAATTCATCCCCCAGCTTTGGGGGCTCTAGTGGGGTGTTTCACTTTGAAAACATTTTAAGTTCTGGTATTAGGTACAAATACCAGTATTAGAAGAAAAATTTACCATTGTCCTGTATCCTGTATGTCTTATATACAGAATTATTTCACATAATTTTATATACTTTCTCACCACAAAAAAAAAAAAAAAAAAAAAGCTGTTCAACAAGTGAAAAACAATTGGTGTTCCCAACACTATTCAATCTATTTTTTCAGTCGATTCTGTAAATGAAATAAAATTTCTAGTTTTACGTCCCATGGTACTGTCCTTTAGGCTAAAGGAGACGGATGAATTACTGAAAGTAAAATGTAATATAATTGGTGAAATGAGAATGTGGAAGAAAACGGGAAAACCCACGGACACGATGTTGTGCACCATAAACTCCTAGTGATATTATCCACTTCTGCATGAGTCATGTATGTTTAGAGGTGCTGACTTAAATCCAAGTCGCCGATCATCTTGTGCTTGTTACGAAGTTGTTGTAATTTGTTGTTTTCAATATTGAATCCATATAAAGTTTATCTGTTTTGTAACAGCAGCAATTGTTGAAATCCACGCAATATAAATAATCTTTAGAAATTGAGAAAATAAAATAAATAGAATTGAATAAGGAATGTTGAGGAGATAGCAGGTTTTAAGAAAATTAACAATAAATTAAATGTAAGCATCTAAGGGAAAAAATAGACATATAATGGAATAGCTCTCTACAAAATTAAGTTAGTAATAGCAGTAGATTGAAGATAATACATGCGTACCGGCACACTAAATTTCTATTTTTCAGTAAACATGACAAATGGAGGAAACATCCGAATTCCTATCACACAAATTCAACTATAGACGCGAATTCCGTGATATACAAAAAGTGACAAATGTACGACTAAATCGGGACTGGAAGTCAGATCCCCAAGCTAACCGTGTCGATGCGTTAACCACTACGAAAACAAGTCCGCTTCCTGAACAGTCATGCATTCTATAACTCTTAAAATCGCTGAGGGGCGTTCTCTACAAGATTCATCCAATTACACAAACTTACATCGTTTACACGAGTAAAGGTAGAACCTCGCTGCAAATACTAAAATACACACCAAAATTGAAAGAACTGCGACGTCCCATAACAGCAGTGGATGCAATTCACCAAACATGTTCGCACAAGTATGGGTCGAGTTTGACTCTTGTGCCGTTTATCCGGTGGAGCACACATCGAGCGTTTGTGAAAAGATAACTGAAAACTATTTTTAAAGAAATTTTAAAATTACCCCAATATTTTATGTGCATGCATGTACAAGATATATATATATATACACTCGAGTGAAAATGGATAATTCTTTTTGAAACACCCTGTATTACTATTACAAAATGTATCAGTCGCAAACTTTCACATATAATGTATATGTAAGTTAGTAATGGTTCAAACAAGATTTTTTTAAATATATAATGTCGGATTCAACTTTTCCATTGAAAAATTACATTAGGTTAAATTCTATAGACGTAGTCACTTCTCTGCTCACAATCTCCTCAATCTGAGAATTGAGTTTAATGACAGCTGTTGTCTTCTGTAAACGAAATAGTGAAAGCTGAGAGGAAGTGACTTTCTATGGAAGCGGTTAGAAAGAAATTTAATGTGTTACGTTGAATATTCCCAAAATATGCTAAATAAATAATAATAAACTTTCATATATTACTTCTCTTTTTCACTAAGCCTTATTTTTCACACACGTCAGCTGGGTTGGGAATGGGTATGGATGGCAACTATTCGTTATTTACATTTAAACGCAACTTTGGCAACAACGGGTATCGGTTGGCCCGAAGATTGACAGGGGCACTTAATGGTTTATTTCACTAATTTCTTTGTTTTTCCATATAGCATAAATCTTATTCTTCCCGTGCATGTCAGCTAGCCCGGGAATCGACGAGACCTTTGGCGTTGCACGTCGTTATTTACATTTGAGCCCAAGTTTAGGCAAAAACAAGCAAGTCACTGCTCCGGAAATTGATTGGATCAACGCCAAAGGCGTTGCACGTCGTTATTTTCATTTGAGCCCAAAAACAAGCAAGTCACTGCTCCGGAAATTCATTTGATCAACGCCAAAGGCGTTGCTCTTCATTATTTATTTTCAAATTGTACAAATACATGTTAGTTGCCCTCGGTGCTTTGTTATTTCAGTCATTGGAAGGTACCTTTTGCAAGAGTCAGTCGAAAAAATCTGGGTACTATTTTATTTTACGCAAGAAAAAAAGGGGTTCATAAATATTACAGAAGAAATCTTCGATATTACTCAAAAGAGGAATATATAATTAATCAAGATATATGGAAATCTTACCTCTGACATACTAAATGTTGGAAAACGTAATCCAAATTTTACACACGTAATAGTCCATAAGGAGACATTGATGAACTCGATTTCTGTCTAATGCGGTGCTTAAATCATGATCTTTAACGGTAAAAGTCTCCCAGAGATGTGGGACATGTAAAGCAGAGTAACGTAGTGTTTTTGCAGTCTTAGTTAACGCACATAATCACAATCGCTAATGCATCTGCTCCTCATGAATGCTACAACGCGGACCCATCTGCTCTGTCCCTGTTCTGACTGGATTAGGTACAATTCGTGCTCTTTAATGACCGCTTGCACAAGTTAGTTAGCGTTTATTCCATTGTCGTTTTTGTGGCATATGTCCAGACGCTGTATTTATCCGCTAACGGTTAAGCCCTCCTAAAGTGAATCTGCAGCCAGAAATGCAACTTTTCTCACAGGAAATAATTTATAAGATGCTGGAAGTGCATTTTTGATACGGAAAAGCTGTATAAATCACGTACTTATGTATAGTTGCTTAAACCAGAGTAATAGTCGTTCTTTCAGAAAAAATGTTCCTGGGGGGCACTGCTGGTACTATTTTATTTATTATTATATTATAAAGGTACTATTTTGGTCTCCTGCGTGGGGCAGTGCCCCCAAATAACTGTCTGAAGAAACACATAGTAAGTGTGCAAATATCTTCCTCAAGCTAGGAAAAGAAGAGCACGTTTGAGAAATAACGATTGAAAGTGTTTAATTTTTAATCACTAGCCTAACTTCTCATAAATTCTAGACAAATTTACTGTGATACAATTATTTTGATATTAGTGCTTGAGGTTAACGTTATTGTTGGAGTATATCATTATTTTTGATTGAAATTTAATGTGGTAAATCGAAAAGAACAAAAAAGTATCAAGGAAAATGTCCTTTCTAAGGAAATATATTGTGGACAATCGTACCACAGTGAGGTCAATGGGAAAAAGATATATTTGGAGTTGGCTGACTACTATATTTAATCAAGTAGATCCGGAACGTTTGAAAACCGTTGGTCCAGAGAGGGCTTGTGCTGAATGGCTGATTCGAAATGGTGCTTCTGTGAAATGGTTAGGTAGAAAAGACTTCTTCAACGACTATAATGAATTACCACCAGAGACTGAGAAATTCCCGTATCACATTAAAGAAATAGATGCTACGGATTCCGCCATTAATCACGTTGGTTTCCCTCATCTGAAAGGGCTGCAGCATTTGGACAAAATCATTCTGCATAACTGCATGTATTTGGAGGACGCTGCTTTAGAGGCGCTTGTTTACGCTAAAGATACGTTGCAACATCTCCAAATTAGTAAATGTGGAAATATTACTTCAAAGGGCGTCAAATCACTTGCCCAACTCACTAATCTGCAGACACTACTACTTTTTGACCTTCCTGCAGTGAAAGATAAGGATGAATGTCTTAAGTATCTTGCTGAAAGACTGCCGAAATGTAAAATTGAATTTCAAGGTGCTTAAAAATTTATTTCTTGTAAATATTTATTTATTTTGGATATATTTGTGTGAGCATATAAGTGGATAGTAAACTTTATTATAATTTTTCATGATTAAAATTGTATTAACATCAAGAACGCTTAAACTCTTCTCTGTCTCTTTACTTTCTTATTCGCCTGTTCTACGTGACTCTTGTTTCGCTTTGCTGGCCTCAGAAAGCTTCCTAACATACATGACTCCTCAAATTGCTACCCGTTCAGCATGATCGGGGATATTTTCCAAGAAACCACAGCTCGCATACACACCTTTGTTCCCATACTGTTTGGCAGGTAATGCTAAATCTGCCTTCAATGGCTCCAACAGGTCATGTTATGTCACTTTCTTGACGTACGGTGCGGCATTCTGCCGTAATTTTTCATATGGACTAAGAGCTGTCTTTCCCTACTCCTTCGGTTGTTACATAAATTGTTGCATCAATGATTTGTTTTTACTCAAAACCTCCCTGCTCTGCAATCACAGAAAAAAGACCTCTTCTAGCTCTTTGCCCGTGGGTAACGTTCCCATAATAGCCGACACGTTCCCACGTTGAATGGCTATGCTAATGCGTTGAATCAGGAAAGATTTTGCTCGAGCATCTCCTGATTTAATTGATAGGCAGTGGCCGATTTCTTTTATAAATTTGAGGCCACCTTCTTCCCAAGAACCACTCGACTCAATTGCTATTACAACAAAGCAATAGTTATCGAGTAGATTACTATATTTATCCCTTTATTCTTTTGCTCTTCGAGCAGCTAAGAGTCCAGCTTGTACTAAGGAATATTGAAGATTGGAGGGGGCATAAGTATCTGAACATGTAAAATCCCAAATCAATGCCTTTCCTTTTTTCCATCGTACTAAAGATATACCACATTCATTTGATCCTTAGTCTTCCGTAACAAGCGCTGCTATCGGCTGAAAGGAGCTCCACTCGCTTAGAACAGCTGAACCCTTATTGGCTCAACGCGTGGGTGTGTGAGGGTGTGAGCTTTAGTTCGCATTTTTGCCACGGCTCGACACTTTGGCAGCACAATAATGTCATACCATCAGGCCTTCTTCCGTCTGAACGGCTACATCCATTCGGTTCTCCTCACTGCTGGGAGCTCCACAAATATTAAAGCTCTTTCACACTTGAGACGTGGATGTCTGCCGGCGCTGCTTTTGCACGACAAACCGTGTAATTCTTTTTTATCTACTAAGGTGTTGCAATTGGAGCAGTGGTGTGCTTCACATGTATCTGCTCCCAACCGTAGAGCGACGGATACTCGGAAGCTCTCATTGGATAGGTGTAGGCCCAGAGAAGGTGATGGTAGAGCTTGAAGCCATGCACCGTTTTCAGGGGACATGATCGCGAGAAGCGTGGCCTTGTCTTCAATGTTATTTGTAGTCTGCAATAAAGAATCTGGTAATTAACGATGGGCTCGTCCCAGGCCGACTGATTGTTACGATTTTCCAACTAAATTTGTCCATTTAGCTATGTAGTCCAGCACATCTGGATTGGTGATTTCGTCATTATCTCATTGAAAAAGAGACCTAATTAATTGACTTACACCATAGAAAGACACAAGAAAAGACGTAATAGCCATATCTGTAGCGCGACTTGCTGCAAGACCTCCATTTTTGACTGGTAATGAAGCTTGTATCCAAGAGTTGTTATCAAGAGAACAATCGAGGATGGATTCCAGGCCAGTTTTAAGCGCATCGTCACTTTTCCAATAGGACATCTTCCTTCCAAGATGGAGTGCATCGAAGGAAATAAATAATCTCGGCATTCCAAATGAAGCCCTTAATAAATAAAATACAGAATGGGCTGAATGCTTGGAAAGTCGTGACAAAAAAAATCTAGTTTGGAGGTCTTGTCTAATAACATTTTGCTCTGTGCTTCTGTTGAGATAGCTGACCCTAAAAGCTCTGCATTAGTTGGAGTAAGGAGTTGAATACCAGGTGCTGATTTATTAAAGTTATATAGGTTCTTAATTTGTTCTTCTGAAGCACCGAGGAATCCCACTTCACATTTGGAGTCATTTAGCGATAAGCCAATTGATGATGCATGTGTACGAATGTTGTCTACGTTGTTTGTAGTATTAGGTCTGTATTTCCAGCTATTGTTCCATCATCCAAATACCAGACATTCAGCTCTGCTTTAATATTAATTACAATTGGTTGGAGAGACAAAGCAAACAGCGCTGGGCCTAACGGATCACCTTGTTGAACGCCTCGCTGTGATAAAATAGTGTTATCTCCTATATATATGTTGCTTGGCTGAGAATAGCATTGAGAGATGTACGAAAAATGTGATGGAAAATTGTTTTTAACAGATAATAACATGGAATCTCGATTTAAATTGTTGAATGCATTTCTGAAATCGATTTTTAAAAATGCTTTCACTTGGGTGTGCGGAGTAGAATAATATGTGCGGGCTGCATGTACCGCGGCTTCCTCCCCAAATGGGAGACAGACTTCTAGTTGGTGTGGATATAGTATGTTGATTAGAGATTCGCGCATCTTGTTGCAGATTATTTTGGCCGACAATCGTCTCCAAACATGCCCATGGCTATTGGCCGAATACCACCACTTTTTTTCTTAAGAACAAGTAACGACGCACCGAAGAATATCGGTCTCAATATGGTGGGTACATTTCCCAATATAATGAGGTGTAACAGTTCTCTGATTGCCGTAATGAGATGATCTCTTGATTCGTAATCGTGGGATGGGGCTAAATATTTTAAAATTGAAGCTCTGAGGTTATCCATTCCACCGGCGGATCCAGAAGGAAATGATTTAATAGCTTTCAATAATTCCGTTGATGATACTTTAGTTGCTGATGCTGATGTCTCAGGAGGTTCAGGGATGGCTAATAAATGTGAGTGAGCTGGATGTTTTGCTCTGAGTGCTTCTAACAATGAATTATCTGGCGTTGCTACCGACTCTTCGGATGTTAGTAGTCTTACTGCTCATCACCGTCAGATAGTTTATTTTCAATATTCTTGCTGTGGAATGATGCGGATTTTGACAAATCAAGAACTTTGTATAATTTAATGAATTCGACTGACATAGTGTACATTCATTACAAAATTTATGAGTAGAGGTAGGAGCGAATTAACCGTTTTGCAAAATAAGCACGTGCTTAGAGCATGAAGAAAAGAGGGGGGTTAACAGCTCTATCGCCGGACCCATTTTGGAAAATTTACCAGGTCAGTTGGAGAATTTATTTAAATTTGTAAGGAAGAATGAGTGAAAGTCAGGTAAGGGGAATAGTAAAAGTTAAGAAAGTGGTTGTATTTGCTGATTGTTTAGATTTTATAAGCGGCACTGTATGTGGAGGCGGATGGACTATTTAGCGGAGAGGTACACTAGTTTTACTATACTGATCCATAATTACAAAATGTACAGAAAAATTTGGGCAGGTCTTTAATTTGCCCATTTCATGTCGAGAACAGAACCCAACCAACCCCTGCGAGGCTTCTAACCCATTCCTACTACTACTACACCTACTCCTACTCCTTGCTACTACTATAGAAAAGATGCCAAATATATCGGATACTGTTTGAAAACTATGAATAAAAACTTTATCAACAGATATTTAATTTACATAGCCTCTTCTAAATGTTCTCTTTGTAGATTATAATTTGAAAGCTTCGAAGCAATAAGGAAATATTAAAAGAAAGATAAATACACTTTGGTACAAAGTGTCATTTTTCTCAATTCGGAGAAAGGTTGCCCAATATCTAATAGTAAGTGTACGGAAATTAAAGTGAGAAGGACTTACGGAAAACCACAATTGGAGAAGATTGTGCATTATTTTAATTACATTACATAATGTAAACATATACAAAACGTAAAGTTGTAAAACGTGTAGATTTAACTGAACGTTGTTCTACAAAATAGATTACTTTCTAAATATGTACACTCATGTCCAAAATTATTGTTGCATGTCTATAAATATGTTGTAGGAATATAATTTGATAACGAATTCGCCCGGTATTTCTTATAATATTAGTACGTGTATAATCGACAAAGACATGTATGTGGCAAACTGCATGTCAAAAGAGCAGTAAATAAGAACAATAAAACAAAAATAAAACTTTCTTGTCCATTTAGCAACAGTTTGTTTTGATCATTATAATTTTCGTATTTATATTTCTTTTCCTATGAGGTTTACCACAAATATATATTTCCCGATTATACACATAGTAGCAGTATTAGAAGTACCCTGCAAAATCGTTATCAAATTATATTCTTACAAGAAGACAGTTATAGATATGCGACAATCATTTTGGACATGAGTGTACATATGCAAATTTATCTTAACTAAACATTGTTCTATCAGACAACTTTCTAAATATACAGATTTTCTGGTACTTAAGTATTGTTCAACAAAGGAGGCTACTTTCTAATAATGTAGATTTATTTGTAACTAAACGTTGTTCGAACTCTGCTATCTGGCATGTATGAGTAAAACGTCATTCATCATTGTGGGTATGTTTCCTGGTGACACGCAACCTACTGTACAATTCAGTCATAATAAATTGTATATTTAAATTGGATCTCTAGTTCTCATTCCAAGGTACTAATACTAACCACACTCAGAATTTAAAGAGGCTTGAAGTACATAGCATAGCCTAACTTTCAAAAATTAGGTTTGCCTATCAAATGTATCAACTCAACTACCTATCTATTTATTTACAATGTATTACTTTTTCATTTTTCAATATTTTACAAAGGATTTCTATGTTTTTGGATTAGTGCCAGCACATAGCTACTGTGCCCATTTAAGACATTGGATACATCGTATCCATCGTTCACCACCTTTGTCAAGTTTATACGGCTGTGAACAAAATATTGCAAATTTTGGATGCCTTGAGGAACCCCATGTTCTTTCCCTTGACGGCAGCAATGACCTGGAGCATAGCTTCAGGATCCCGCTTCTTCCTTCGCGTGATTTCTGTCATCTGTAATAATTGAAGAATGACATCAGCAATATAGTTCCCTAATATCTGATGTCCGATATTTGGAACTTCTGTACTATCCGATATTTGGCAACGTAGGTCATGTGGCAACTTTCAACTATATACATCAAGTAAATAGAAACAAACTACCTAAACATTATATAATTTAAAACTACTTTCTTAACCTATATTATAATTATAGTACGAATATGATTAGGTTGCCTTTATGGGCGACATATTGCTATCAACTACAGTATTAGAAATATTTCACAAGGTTAAAATCACAAAACACTTCACAACACAAATAAACTTGTTGCAAGAGACTTCGTAACTCAGGCATCTAATGGCCCACCGATTGATGTGCAGTTACGATAACGGCCGCTAGGCTCCAGCACCTTACACGGAATATTTCTCGGTATCCGATATTGGGAAACCATCTGATGTTCGGCCCCTTGACCCTACTTATACTATGGATCCCTATAGTAAAACTGCACACCTAATAATGTAATCCAACCAAATATAGCCGAATGCAGTATATTTTGGTACTGTTTTTCGATTTTCAAATTGGTCCGGCGATACAGCAGTAATGCCGAAGAGGACACCACCAAAATTGTTCATGATCGAATTTATTGTTCATAAGACATATGGCGCAATGTTATAAATGGTGCAACTTACCCAGGATCCGTGATACGAATCCCCACATAAAATATTTAAAAAAAACATATACACAATTACAATACGAATACTCAAAGAGTGCAGATCTCCGCCAAGACTCATGAAACCAAAAGAAATAAATCCGGTTCCTCCACATAAATAAAAGCAGGGGAAACTTTGTACACAATCTGTGAAATTTGTATACTTTCTATACAACATCAGTAGGTGGGGGGATTTTTTTATAAAAAGGAATACTTCGTTAGAAGTATTGCGAAAGTAAAATTGATATTAATATTAATGATTAATATAATGATTGAGAATCTAATAAAAGAAATTTAATGTAATGATTGAGAATGTAATAAAGAAATAGAATTTTTAAGAAATAAAGTTATACGTACAGTGGGTCACAAAATTGATCGTACACCCTACTAATTTCTAAAAATGAACGCGTAAATTAATTATTTGTCATAAAGTCTACATGATTGCAGTTACTGAGTCGGAACTGATGTTTATGAGACCCATTTGTATGAGTATTGCACCTTCTTGTCCTCCGTGTCTACAGTTATTGGTGGATTCTCCAGATCCATGTGCAAAAGACAGTCACAAAATTCATCGTACACTTTACATTTAGCTCGTGCTGAAGGGGAAGGGGTGGAAACAAACAAAGGTGAAGGAGTGAGTCACTGTACTAGTAGGTTATCCACGTCCTTCTACATATTTGAGGCGAGTGCAACACGAAGAAGGTGCAGTACAATGGCATCAAAAAGTGAAACTACACATTCTAAACGTAAATTAATTATTAAACTAGCCATGGAGGGCAAATCTTCAAGAACTATGGCAAAAGTAACGGGAAGAACACATTCAACCATCCAGGCAGTTGTCAACAGATTCAAATACGAGGGCAGGATAAGAAATAAAGTTGGTTGAGGAAGAAAATCTACACTGAGTGAAAGAGACGAACGAAGAATCATTTTAAAAATAAAAAAGAATCCTCGTAAAAGCGTGCCCAAACTGACAACAGAAGTGGAATCATCCATTGGGAGACCCCTTTCCGTAGAAACAGTGAGAAGAACTTTAACAAAATCTGGATTCAATGGTCGAGTTGCTAGGAAGAAGCCCTATATTAACAAGACGAATCAACGCAAAAGGCTTCAATTTGCTCTGGAACATAAGCAATGCTCCGAAGACTTTTGGAATAGCTTAATATTTAGTGATAAGAGTAATTTTAACCTATATGGATCCGATGGTCACAAAATTATTTGACGAAACCTAATACAGAATTTAAGAAGGAACACACTAGACCAACAGTAAAACATGGAGGAGGATCAGTCATGGTTTGGTGCTGCATGGTAGCTTCTGGCGTAGGAAATCTACACTTTATTGAGGGAACAATGGACAAATTTGCATATCTCAACATATTGAAGACGAACTTGAAGTCTAGTGCAGAAAATTAGGACTTGGACAGTTCTACAGATTTCAGCAGGACAACGACCCCAAGCATACCGCTCATATTGTGCGCTCATGGCTATTGTACAACACACCAAAGACTCCTGCAACCCCTCCTCAATCACCAGATCTTAATCTCATAGAAAATCTATAGTAGGAATTACAGAAGAATGTGCAGCACCGCCAACCGAATAACCTGACAGAACTGAAGACGTTCCTGAAAGAAGAGTGGCTCAAGATTACACCTAGTATTACAAAGAAGTTGGTACAATCAATGGCAAACAGACTAACCGAGGTAAATAAGAAGAAACGGGTTCGCAACTTGCTACTGAACGTTCCAAATTTGGAAATGGACAAGGTGTACGAATAATTTTGTGACTCTTAAGTTTGTGTATGAAAGTGTTTTGTTTCTATGTTCAAGGTCTGATTTTGTGTAAAGGAATGAAATAAATATAAAGACTGTACACTGCCCTCCACCGAAGATCAGGAGTTTACTACCAACTGCAAAAGACTCATTGGGATTAAAGACACCAGGCATCTATAGGATCACCTGTGAATGTAACGCCACTTACATAGGTGAAACGGGTAGGAACATTGAAGACAGAATGAAAGAACACCAGCGACACACCAGACTTAAACAACCTGAAAAATCTGCAATAGCCGAACACTGCATACAATACAATCATACGGCCATGTGGGACCAAATTGAAGTACTAAAGAAAAGCAAACAGTTCTGGGAGAGGAAAATACATGAATCTCTATTCATCCGTACATACAAGCCATCCATCAACAGAGACGAAGGTTATCATGTACCTGACATCTGGATTCAGCTTCTCAGTACGAAAAGAACCATCAGCCAATCAGAGAGCAGTTTCCACCAGCAAAATCAGAGCACGCCATTGGCCAACAAGAACAACCAATAGAAACACAGCGATTCTTAAAGACAACAATATAAATTGTACGACCAGCACACTCCAACACATAGCTCTGAAGATGTTGCCGCTGTATGGTAACGAAAGCTCAGCACAGCAACACTCACTCTGGCAGCAATCCCGAGAACATTGGATTAATAGTAGACGCCAGCAAAGCTTCAAGATCATATTGACAAACCTCTACGGGGAGGACATTTACAGGAAGATAAACAGACTCCAGACACTCCGCCGAACAAAAGGGAAGTTGTTATCTCGATTGGCCTTCCTACTACGATGCAGAGACCAAGGTATCATTCCAGATTTCGCCAAAGTAACCAGTCACATCAAGTCACAGAAGGCACAACGGGTCCTTATCAGGGCCAGCCACGCTCTAGTGAGAGAAGAGATACAGGAACTTTACAGAAGACTAGACCAGCACGACAGGGAAATGAAGCATCTACTTCTGTATCTACCAACAGTGCTCCACACCTTGGACTGGGAATGGGTAGATTCCATCACGTATACATATGGTAGCAAGCAGCATGAATTACACACAGTTCATCTTAAGAAGAAATTCGAAAAGCTTAACCGAAGACAAAACCCGGAACCATCTCATCCGAGCAGAGAAAAAGCAGTGGTGAATCTCTCCAGCAAAAGACTAAGTGAAGCAGCTACAAGTCTTCTATGCAAAGGCCTGAAATTCGCTCCAACACCAAAACACATTCCCATCACGGAAACTGTAAGCGGAATAGAACAAGCAATAAAACACTTAGACCAAGAAGCAGCAGACCACATACGCACACAAGCCGTTACGGCCCTTATGAGGGCCAAGCAGCAGAAGCCGAAATACAACCTATCCAGAGAAGAAAGGAAAGCCCTCAATGACCTACGAGCAGATGACAGCATCATAATATTACCAGCAGACAAGGGGAACGCGACCATCATTCTCAACAAGGAAGACTACCACTCCAAATTGACATGCCTACTGGAAGATCCAGCATATAGAAAAATTGACAGAGATCCAACCAAGGCCATCGAAAAGAAAACCTCCAGATTAATACAAAGTTCCAGTCTGAAAGAAGAAGAAAAGAAGAGGCTTAAACCTTCCGGTTCAATACCACCAAGGATCTATGGCCTTCCGAAGATACACAAGAAAGAAGTTCCATTACGACCCATAGTTAACACCATAGGAGGTCACGTACAACCTGGCCAAGAAACTAACAGGACTGCTACAGCCACTAACAGGAGAGTGTACACACCATATCAGGAACTCCAGCCATTTCGTACAGCTACTACACAGCATCAAGACAAACGCAGATGACATACTAGTCAGCTTTGATGTGGTTTCTCTCTTTACGAGGGTACCACTAGAAGATTCTATTAAACTCTTGGAATCGCACTTCAGCATGGATATAGTACATCTCTTCAGACACACCCTAACGTCTACCTACTTCAGTTACCAAGACAATTTCTTTGAACAAAGCGATGGTGTGGCAATGGGCTCTCTCCAGTAATAGCGAACTTCTATATGGAGTATTTTGAACACAAAGCGCTAGAAACAGCAACATACAAACCTACAGTATTCTACAGATATGTAGACGACACATTCGTCATATGGCCCCATGGCAGACAGAAACTCGACGAATTCCTGCAGCATCTGAATTCTATACACCGCAACATCCAGTTCACAATGGAAACAGAAACAGAAGGAAGACTCCCGTTCCTGGACGTACTCGTATACAAGAAACCAGATGGAAGTCTAGGCCATTCAATCTACAGGAAACCCACGCACACTGATCTCTACCTCGATGCGACCAGTTTTCATCATCCTGCACAGAAGATGGGGGTGTTAAATACTCTAATACACAGAGCTTATCAAATATCAGATCCAGATAATATAAACACAGAACTGTCTCAGCTGGAAACGGTATTCAAATTCAATGGTTATTCGTCGAAACAGATCAAGACAGCCATGAGAAAATACAGTAGCAGAAGTTGCACCACAAAAGAGGACAACACGGCAGACAAGGAAAATATTGCAGTTATTCCATATATGGGAAAAACCTCCAACCAACTAGCAAGACTATTGAAGAAATTCAACATCAAGACTGTACACTGCCCTCCACCGAAGATCAGGAGTTTACTACCAACTGCAAAAGACTCATTGGGATTAAAGACACCAGGCATCTATAGGATCACCTGTGAATGTAACGCCACTTACATAGGTGAAACGGGTAGGAACATTGAAGACAGAATGAAAGAACACCAGCGACACACCAGACTTAAACAACCTGAAAAATCTGCAATAGCCGAACACTGCATACAATACAATCATACGGCCATGTGGGACCAAATTGAAGTACTAAAGAAAAGCAAACAGTTCTGGGAGAGGAAAATACATGAATCTCTATTCATCCGTACATGCAAGCCATCCATCAACAGAGACGAAGGTTATCATGTACCTGACATCTGGATTCAGCTTCTCAGTACGAAAAGAACCATCAGCCAATCAGAGAGCAGTTTCCACCAGCAAAATCAGAGCACGCCATTGGCCAACAAGAACAACCAATAGAAACACAGCGATTCTTAAAGACAACAATATAAATTGTACGACCAGCACACTCCAACACATAGCTCTGAAGATGTTGCCGCTGTATGGTAACGAAAGCTCAGCACAGCAACACTCACTCTGGCAGCAATCCCGAGAACATTGGATTAATAGTAGACGCCAGCAAAGCTTCAAGATCAGAATGAAATAAATATATTTTGTTTATAAGATCCCTTCACATAATATATATTTCAGTTTATGGTAATATAAACTATGTAAAAGAGATTATTTCTATTCATTTGTCTCAAAGCGCCAAGTGTACGATCAATTTTGTGAGCCACTGTAAACTGAAATTATTAAAAAAAAACATTATTGTCCAACTTACTGTAAGTTTTGTTTAATTTAGATAAATAAAAGTTTACACTATGGTTTATATTTTAAACGAATAGAATGCCCGTTCTTCACACGAGAAGAATACGTCAAAGTGAAATTAAAACATCACTCCCAGACTACAACCTAATCTATGTTAAAAATTTGTTCGAGATAGGTCGGGTGGTTCAAAAGTTGTTGACAATAAAATAGTGATTTTCATTTTTATACACGGTGTTCCGTAATTCCTATGACAGCGCTTGGGAGTTAAAAGTAGACATCAAAACGAACAAACAAAATATATGGACAGTAACCCGAAAGCGGCATCGTTGAAGAGTTAGGTGCTTGGAAAATTTGGCGGCACGGAATTTTGGCACGCTATAGCACGAAGACGAATGATCTTGACACAGTCGGTGTTGGATACGCGTAGTATCCACAATATCAAAATGAAACCTCCAGAAGAATTGCGCAGGGGATTCCCCAAAGCAAGTAGCGGGTTCCCACTTGCAAATAAAGGTCGGTCAAAATGAGCTGGAAAGTATTTTATATTAAAGTAGAATTTGTCTGTGCCGTGTCGATAGTGGAAACAGAATCAAAGATACAGTATGGAGAATTGTAGTTTTGATATGAGTGGATGCATAACTACCAGTAAACATGTACCCATACCAGAAACATTAGTGTATTACTGAAGGTTAGACTAATTTGTTTTCAATGCATGCAACGTCGCACTCTCCATTAGTAGTACCACAAACAAGTACAGAGTCGTTTTCGTAACATTATGTTGCTGAAGCCAAAAAAGAGTATGTTCGAAGTCCTGTGCTAATGTGTTGTCAAACCTGTCGTCTACATGTTACGTAGATTGTTCTGTGCACTGACGCACTTTGCAGTGGAAATGACATGCGTTATTTGAGTGTTTGCAATAACACAAAAGTGCATGGAGTGATACGTGAAAGAAATTTAGGAAATTTAAGTCTGAAGGACTATTCACCGTGTGTTCGTGAGTCCTACAAAAGTATGCTGAGGATATGCCCTAACAAAATTGTATACTACAGAGCAGGACGCATTTCAGTAGACAGAAAAACAAAGGTAGTAAGCCAACAGTAGGACTCAATCGTGTCCTCTTTGCACAAGCAACCACCACTGCGAGAACCTGCGGCGGACATTATGGCTTCGTGCGACAAAAGCACAATACTAGAGGTATGTTTCCACTCGAAGACGCTCTGAACACTCACAAAGGAAACACTGATCACTAGGTCAGTGCGTGGCACTTACCAAGTTCGAATCGACGAGTGCGCATTGTGATGATCCAACTGACGCAAGTAGAGTCCATTGCATGAAGCGAATTGTGCCACAAGAGCGGTTGGAAGCAACACCCACAAACAGCGATTCATGCCTTGCACCAACTACGCATGTTCGCATAGATGAGATCTAGAACGGCTGAAATATCTCGGATTTCCTCAGCCGCAGCTGCAGTACGTCTTGAAACCACATTTGCTGTCGGATTCCAAGAGAAATTTCTTCCATTAACTACCGCAGTATCTTCTGCAAAAAGATTAAGTAGTTGGCACCGGTGAGGGTACTGAGAGAAGATATGGTCCAATTAGTCGTCCACTTAAGGTGCCTGCCCATGTGTTCACACTGAATCGTTCATGAAATGCCCGTTCTCGAACACCATGAGGATTTTCTGCTGCCACATGTGGTTATTATGAAAGTTAACCACATCATCCGTAGAGAAGGTCGCCTCGTCATGAAAAGTATCCGTTGGAGAAATGCAGGATCCTCTTCACAGCGCTAAAGAATCCACTGACAGAAGTCGATACGTGTCTCAAAATCACCTGGACCAAAACTTTGAACTCGCATAAGATGATATGGTTGCTGCTATTCGTGATATAAAACCCGACATACAGTTGTCCAGCTACAACACAAGTCGTGTGCCATGCGTGAGGTGCTCGTCGAAGGATCCTCTTCATCGCGTCGAAGCACTTCGTCTTCAAACTGATGATTCTGTTGACTGTGAAGATACCTGTCTCTAAGCCGACGTTCTAGTTCGGTAAAGATAGTACGTGATGGCACTCAACGATGTGAAAAGCGCTCAGCGTAAAGAGCTCAAGCACTTTCTATTACGATGGGCTTCGTCATAAATTGATAGCATTTCTGCATATTCATCAAACGTGCAGATTTGCATTGCATTAATTTGCATTAAACTGCAGATCACAGATTAAGAGTGATTGTTCGCTAGCCACGATCACAAAGCACACTGTTTAAATGTAGGAGTGAACTTCATACACATCAGTTCGAAAACCATGCGAACAATCGTGTCTCCGTTGTATCAATTTGCTGCCTTTGTTGATAGCTACAGTAACATGGCCAGGGGCGGACCAAGGCGGAATTTTCACCCGGCAAAGTGACTTCCCCCCCTTAGTCCTGGCCTATGTTTTACATTACTGTGGTTTTAATATTTTAAAGCCATTTTTCAAAAATAAAAATTAGTACTCAAATACATGATATAGGTACAGTATATTTCGTACTTAAAAATATACATTTGGTATCAATTATATTATGTTTTTATTATTATTTATGTACCTATAAACAACAGGGAGCAATCTACACCCCCCAACACCTCCAAATTTCTTTACACCCACCCCTAGATGGAAAAGGAATACTCCCCCAAGTCCATTTTTGCCGAGTTACTATAACATATAAGAAATATCGAATCGACGCTTCATATTTTGGCATTGGCTTGAATTTTTTTTTTTTAATGAAAAAATCTTCGTTTTCTCTTTGCATTAATATGAAATCTTTGAACTTAATTTTCTATTGGTGTTAATATGAAATTTTATTTTAATGATCCAATGAACAGAAATTAATCTATTACGATGTGTAAGTTTTCTTATAGCAGATTTAGCTACATAAATGAAAGCTGCGAGGGAGGGGAAATACGGAACCAGTTACTCTTGCTAATAGTTGTGTATACTGTTTTCTCAAAATATACTGTTTTCTTTGAGTTTGTTTAAAAATATATATCACTATTTTGAGAGCACCTCCCCTTTTATTTTGAACACCCCCAAGTAAAAATTTCTGGCGTACTTACTGATAAACAAAGACAATATCCAACAGCATTTATTGAATACTACAAATAGTGACATGATTATTGCTATATTGTAAATTGTTTTGTTATATCAATAACATCAGGAATTATTCTACCATATATCCAAATATGTAACAATCAATTCTAATAATGTGAAATACCAATAAATAGAGTCAGTGAGGGTAATTATGAGACACCATTCACTGATCTTCAACCAGTGTAGAATAAGTACAAATTAAAAGCACAGGTATTTAGTAACATCCTTCACAATGTTCTGTCTACATATTTAAGTTTCAGTTTACTAAAGTTTGGATGTACATATACCATACTAACAGTATATATATATATATATATATATATATATATATATATATATATATATATATATATATATATATATATATATATATATACCGTATTCTCGCGTGTATAAGCCGCACCCTTAAAATTTAACTTTACTTCCGTTAAAAAAATATTTTGTTCGTTTACCGGTAATTGTTGATTCAAATCAACAATAGCGGTATTTGAGTTAACGTGTTTGTTCCTGTATTGAATTGTTGTTTCGTCTGATTGTGGCTTTGTGGATTTGTTTTCTATACGTGTTTCTTGTGATGTGCGGTAAATACCGTACAACAAACGCAAAAAAATAATACCGTAATTATCTTTAAGCCATTTTAAATCATTCGCGTGTATAAGCCGCTCCCTACATTTTCGTTTGCTTTTTCGTGAAAAAAGTGCGGCTTATACACGCGAGAATACGGTATATATATATATATATATATATATATATATATATATACTAACAGTATACGAAGTTATTTTTATTAAGAAACCTAAAGTTTTTACAATTATCTTTTTCCTAAGTTATCACTACATACTTAATATGAATTATGTTCATCTCACACTGAGTTGAGGAGGAGAGTGTGCGAAAAATTCTTTTATATGACTTGTAAAATTGCAAATTATATTTTAAGCTACTTTTTACTTTAAAGGTAGAATGATATTATTGTTTATAATTCTTAATATAAGTAGGGAGTACAAAATAGCTTTATAAGTGTCAACTAAGTTTCAAACAGGCCCAACTGTCGTTTTATTCCGGAATGGGGGCGCGGCGCGCTGATTGTAATGACTCATTATGCAATACTTTCAATAGGCAGCTAGCTAGACAAACATTACAGTGACGATAGTCCGGATATCGCTTAGTGGGGACACAGAAACTGGGCGCGTGGCTCGCGCGCCCCTCCAAGAGGAGAAAAATATATAAAGTAGTCCCTAATGAAGCGCTTGCTCAAAGACTGTGGGGGAAAATTTTTACTATTTCTCTCAAAAGGAACATTCTGAGTGCGTTCTGTATTCATTGCAGATAATGTATGCTTTTCCAGTTCATGGTAATCCTGGATTCTCTCGTGTTGAACAACATGGCTTTCCTTAATGCCGTCTCCAGAACGGCGGAGAGATAAATACGTATTGTGAAGCACTGGAATCCACATTTTTAGTTAGCGAACCAAATATCGAAAAATGTCTCCAGTTTATTTCTTTATACCTGCGACCTGCTCAAAAATTCCTGGATCCACTTCCGATATCGTCTGTTGCCAAAGTCATAGCTTACCTTTTGAAATGTTTTCAAACGTTCTTTGCGTAAGGAACAGTTTTCCGTATTCTTTTTTTCGCCCTTGCGCCCTTTTACTGTGCAGCCTGGAGCAACTGTTCCACTCGCTCCATTGTAGTTACACCACTGCTTGCAACCCCTGTGTGTTTCAATGAATGCAATTTTTAGTAATTATATTACTTTTACTTTTGAAAAGGTGTAACCACTACGATCTTTTTTATTTAAAATTTCCTTGATTTATATGTAGTCAATGTTGAACAGTTTTCATTTTTATACATTGCAATAGTAACTTTCAAATAATATAGGATCTGAATGATAAAGATATTTTTAAAACTTCTATTAAAATTTCTTTGGGCTTCCCTGAATCTGGATATATTGTTTTTATTATGAATAAAGAGATATCAAACAGCAATTTGACAAATATGATTTCTATAAAAGACAAAATCGTCTTATCAGTTAGTTTACAAAGAACTAAGCAACTGACGTTGTTCCTGTTTGTTTTCTAAACACTACATGTATGTTACAAAGCACAGAAACTAGTAGAAAGTTACGTGACAGTTTGCCTGAGGGCAGCTTCAGTGCTATGACTGGTATTCTGTCAATGTATTGTGTAGCTATCAATCATTCACACAGGTTCTTTCTAGAGGTTTGGTTGCAACAGAGATTATTCAAACCACGTTGGTGTAGATAATGGACAAGAATCCAAAGGACCGTTTTAGCTCTCATAAATGTCGGCTTTAGCGTTGCACAAGCAGCGATAAATGTTGGAGTTCCCACAAGGACTGCTCAACGGTGGGAAAAGCAATATCGGCAAACTGGAGAATCTGCTAGACGTCCAGGTAGTGGGAGAAAACGTGTTACAACACAGGAGCAAGATAATCGGCTCATTGCTGTTGCACAGCAGAGACCATACACGATCTCCCGGCCACTGAAACAGATAGCAAATTTTCCTGCTTCCCGATCTACTGCTACAAGAGGCTTAGGACAGCAGGCCTTCACACTCGTCGTGCTGTAAGAAAGGAAGTCCTCTCACAAGATCATATTAGACTGCGTCTTGAATTTGCAGAGACGAACAGGCATCGGAATTGGAGCGATGTGATCTTCACAGATGAATGCGTGGTCGTCTCTGAAAGTTTAGGACCAGTTGTCATGTATAGACCAAGAGGAACCAGGTTTGACCAGCGATATGTCTACCACAGACGACACTGTGGGCGTGTTTTGGTGTCTGCCTAGGGTTTCTTGACGTCAAAGGGCTTAGGAGTACTCCATCAGATAGAGGGACGTATAACAGGTGAACAGTATGTGCAAATTCTTCGGAATGTCATGCTGCTATCTGTTCGACAGCTTTATCCTGATGGGGTGATCCATTTGCAGCATGACAGGTCACTCGTTCATATGTCTCGGGTAGTCCAAAATTGGCTGGCGCAGCAGGCTGATGTAAATGTTCTGAATTGGCCTCCGCGTGGTGCCGACATGAACCCGATTGAAAATGTGTGGACGGAAGTGAAAAGAGTTATGAAGGAACACTGGCCTAATCCGTCACCCACCACGAAAACAGAATTGTGGAATTTAATCTATGACGCCTGGGAGCAAATTGCTGAAAGCGAGCGTTACTTTCGGACCCTCATTGAAGGGATGCTGAGAAGGATTCAGGCGGTTATTAATGCCGAGTGACATTGGACATCCTATTAATTGGATAATAAAAAGATTTCTCACTTGATTTGAATGCAAAGGTTTCATTCACTATATAGAAGAAATCATATTTAATATATATATATATATATATATATATATATATATATATATATATATATATATATATATATATATATATATATATATATATATATATACAGTATAACCTCGTTAACACGAACTCGCTTAAGCCGAACACTCGGTTAAGACGAACAAAATTTCGGTCCCGGCATCGCTGTACGTTATCTTATAGGAAGTTTTATCGGTTAACACGAATTTCGGTTAGCACGAATTACGAACTAATTTTTAGTCCCTTGAGTCAGTAAATGTTTTCATTTAACACGAACTTTCAACTCTTTATTTTTTTTTTCAGATCATTTTTCTTATTTCAGATTTCACTCCAGATCAGTTTTTGTCATACAGTATTTATACAGACGAAAATTGCCTTGTAAATAAGAGAAAAGGCGGATTTTCATGCCCGCGTTAGAACGGAAGCATCACATGTAGCGTATTCACCGTAAATTATTTTCGTTTTCATACATCCGTGCGTGTATTGCGCCAAATTACTACTCCCTAGCTAATGCGCATGCGTAAAATAGAAAGTTTGCGACTTCCGCCATGTTAGTCAGTGAATACAATAGTGTACGCGCGCTACTTCCGTCAGAATTGAACAAATTTCTACTCTGACGCGAGTGTAGCGCGCCATCTCCGATGCGTGATTTCATTGGCTGTTTAACACAATCGCTCGCAACTCACGGAGGTAAAGGACACATGAAAATCCGCCTAAAAACCAGAAACATGTATCTTTCCTCTCTTATGAGGTGTTGATTCTGTCCTCCGTCAAGCGCTGAACATGCAGGTGCTCTGCAGACGAGCTGGCGACAGCTCGAAACAAAACATCATCTCTCCCCTGTAACTCCAAACTGGTGACAGCAATCATAAATACCTTTCCGTTTCCAGCGGTACTCACCCTGCTAGCGGAGTTATCAATTTTATAACTTGACCTGGATTTTCTGCGCGGAAACTTTTTTTGTAAATCTTCGAAGATAGGATAATAAACTTACTGTAGTGTTTTCACTTTTTAGAGGATAGTACCGAGACCGAAACTAGTCTCGATCTCGATCTTAACTCGAATTTGAGATCGAGGTGTGCTTTTCGAAATCCAGACGAGACCGAAACTCTCAGTCTCGTCTCGATACAATTCTGTGGATGGTATCAAGACAGAGAATAGTCTTGGTCTCGTCTCGAATTTGGAACCGAGACGACTAAGTCTCATCTCGATAACATCTCTAGTGTTTTCTATGACATACATAATATACTGTAGTGGTATGTATAGTCTGTATACTGTAGTGCGTATGTATGGAGAAAATGTATTCGAATAATAAAATTTGGGTCCCCGGTTAACACGAATTCTTTTAACACGAACTACTGATTTTTCAGTCCCTTGGAATTCGTGTTAACGAGGGTTTACTGTATATATATATCAGCTGTAGGGAAGAATAGAAGTCAGAACTCCTTGATTTGTAACTCAGCTCCTTTTTCGTACTCCATGGCACTTCCGTCAAGATTCACTGGACGGAAATATATTCTAGTTCTCTGTGTCTGGGAAGAACACATTGGAATAGCTTGAAAGTAGCAGTCTTGAACGAAAGTCTATAGTCATGTAAAAGCAGGCATTACGAAAACCTAAGCTTCCGTTTTAGTTTAACGCACTATCACGTTTTTTCCTTACTTCTTTCTAAAATCAATAGTAAACATAAGAAAAGGTACGCATTGTTCTACTTTACTGTTATTATTCAATACAATTTTTACAATTTATGTAAGGTTATTAAGGTTATATAGCTTTCATCGTTTCTGTTTTCTCTTCATCTTCAACGTTTAGATATATTCCGGACTAAGTAATACAAAGTAACAAATTATAACAGTCCCGGTGTGACATTGCACAGTACCAAATTCCACATAAATAAATTCCCACGTTAAGTGGGTTTGTGTATCCAGACTCATAACTATGAAAACATTTACGATCACTCCAACCTCAATCATTTCACAGATTCAACCTGTTGTATATAAGTTATTAGGACGTAAAGTCGAATGTAATTTATACTAAAAAGACTTTTATACATTGCAAGACCTGTAACGTCCAAATATCCACTACAAACTCGTAGTTGTACCGACATAAACAAAAGCGAGTGTGGAGCAGAAAACCACTTTATACAAAAGTCAAAAGAGACACTGTGAAGGCATGTGAAATGGTCGAGCGGGTTGAGTGAATAATCTGTCAATCAGAAGTTCATGTGTTCAAACCCTGTAAGTAGAATTCGTCTTTTTTTAAAGTGTGTTCCTATTTTCATAAGAGGACTGAGAACATTTCTTTGAATAAGTCTTTGGCAACTACTTTTCTTTCAAATTCGATTAGAACGGAACATTATATGAATTGCAAATCTATAATCCATAGCTGAAAACAAAATATTAAGTATGTTCAACATTTCATTATTCTTTGATTTGTAATTAAAAACTATTTATAAGCATTGGTGATTTCAGAAGATTCTTCCTGAGGGATTGTCAATATATGAAGGACGGAAAACACCAAAGCACTGTTAGTGCACTTTGAGCATGATCGAAGATATGGCCCCGAAGGGGATTTTTTTTAGGTCGACAGGGTCTTAAATTCTCCCTCAGGTCACCCCCTGAAATCATCACTGAAAGGTTTTTTTAACAAATAGAATTTTATGTTTATTTTCGGTCCACGTTTTGAAATGGCAAAATCATAACTTAAAGAGAATTATAATACGTAAAAGAATAAAGAATTATAGAAGTATTGAAGTTAATATTATCGTGTAAGTTACCGATTTCTATTTGGATTAAAACTCGAATATTCGTGTGGATTGCACTTTAAAGCAAATCCTCTCTATATATAATTCTTACTAGAAAAGTATGTTTGACTCCAATTACTTAATCAGTATGTTTATTAATATATTTTATTATAATATTTTTAATATTCAATGTTGTATACACTTCATTTCCAAAGCAAACTCTCGCAAATGGGGGGTATAGTGGACTAGTGAATATTATCAAATAAATTATTATTTAGTTTACCCCTAATAGCATGTTGGTTTGCAGCAAGTCATTCACTATATTTGATTTTAACTTGCTAGACTTTCCGTGCACTGTACACCTGCTGCAGACGTTTTGAAAGAGTTACCCGCAAATGTCAATTTGATTTTCATTTGCTAGATTATACTTGCCTCGGAGGCTTGCTGCAACTTTGTAGCAAGTGTGTCAGTTCTAGTTTCTATCAACATGTGGCACAAAAGTCTAAGTGGATAATTAAGATAACTACGTAAGTATCCAGTATGTAGAGATAATTTATATTTTAAACGTGTATTGTTTGACAAAGTTGTTGAGAAAAATATACTGTGTGATTGTTCGTATACAGTAAATGTTCGGTTTGTAAAATGCATGCAATCATTGGCGTCATTTCAAACTTTGCTTGAGGGGGCCAAGAGCACCACCGACATAAGACTTTCACGTTTTGTACTATTATATTAGTAGACATTAGATTAAAGTATATGTAATTCTCAAACTCTTGGGAGGGCAATTGCCTCCTCCTGCCCCCCCTAAATGACGCCCCTGTATGCAATGCAATGCAAGTATATACCTGCAGAAAACTTACTACACTCACTTGTTGAACACCTCCTGTAGACTTGCAATGCAAGTATATACTTGCAGAAGACTTACTACAAACTTGCTGTAGACTTGCAGTAGAGTGGTATCCTTGCAGAGACTTGCTTCAGACCTGCACTAACTTGCTGCCGATTTGCTGTGCACTTGCAGTGTAAATGGAAACTTGCAGTATACTTGCTGTGCAAGTAAACCTCTTGCAGAAACTTGCTTTGCAAACTTACCATACATTTGCACTGCAGGCGTGCTGCAAGTTCGAAGAGCGTCAACTAGGAAGTTTGCATTAAACTTGCATCAAACTTGCAGACTTGTATCATAAGTCTGCTGCAAGTTTGGCAGACTTGAATTGCAAATCTGCTGCAAGTTTGTTGCAAGTCATTTTTGCTATCTGGGCGGGACCCTTGGTACGTGAGTCACAGATCCTACTAGAACTGACAAAGTTGCTCAAGCCTCCGAGGCAAGTAAAATCTAGCAAGTGAAAATCAAATTACGACATTTGCGGGTAACTCTTTCAAAAAGCTTGCAGCAGGTGTACAGTGCACGGAAAGTCTAGCAAGTTAAAATATTTTGAAAGACTTGCTGTAAAGCAACATACTATTAGGGCTGTTTCGATTCGCGCTTGTGTCAGCTTTTTCGGTTTTGCTTAAACCAATAAAGTAGCCACTTGTAGCTACAGTAAAATGTTAATTCACTATCCGCCTTATGCAGAGTCGTTTTGACAAATGATTAGCTTCATGCTAAACGCTCAACTTCTGCGGGAAGCATATGTAACTCGAACGCTTTAGTATGGCACTAATCACACTTCAGAAGGACTCTGCATATGGCCCTATATGTTTATAATATATTAAAACAATAGAAATATTCAAATCAGTTGTAAAATCTTTCAATGTTCCATTTAACTAGCAACGAAATGTGATATCGTTCATAAATATATTGATATCACTGGTTACCACAGTCGTGTAAAGGTTGTTCTTGACGCTTCGTGTTCGCTGTTCGGATGTACTGGACATACTCCAATTCATTTATACATGTTAGTAAATTCACACATGTATTCGCAGTCGCAATCGGATGCAATGGAAGCGCGGCCTTTCAGCTATTTGCACTACATCTGTAGCTGTTTGCAGCGAAAAATTTGCATTTCAATATGCAATAATCGGCATAGCAGTTATAATTGATGTTTTGCGTTGCGTTTCGCGTGATAATTTGTGCTGTGGATGGGACTGAAAGGCACTCGTGAAATCTGCTAATTAGTTTTTCATGAAGAGTTGATGATACATAAATTTTTCATATAGAATATAAGTTCTGATTGGTCGTTAAGAATCTGTTATGACTTTGAATAAGTGAATCTCATAATGCGTACATTTATTTGTTTATATGTGTTGTGTTAATTGTAAGTACGAAATTATAGCATGGAGGCAGAACAGAAAACAAAAAGAATCAGGTCTTCAAACTTTTCTGAGCTAGAACGCAGTTATTTTGTGGAGCTTATGATAAAATACAAAGACATCATAGAGAATGTGAAAACCGATGGTGTGACGAATAAGTTGAAACAAATAGCTTGGGATGATTTGACTAAAGATTTCAATTGCCATCCGAATGTAACAGAAAGAAGTACGAAACAACTTAAATCACTTTATGACAACATGAAAAGAAAAGCGAAAAAGGAATTAGCTGGGGAGAGACATGATGTATTGAGGGTGGGAGGGTGTACGTTTGTGAAACAGGTGAATTCCTCGCCTGAAAAAGTACTATCTGTAGTTAGTGAAAATGCGGTACCTGTGAAAAACTCTGTAGATAGTGATAACGAATACCTAGGTAATTGAAAGTTTGTGCTCAAGGCTGATATTGTGCAAGCCCGTTCAGATATTGAAGGTCTCAATTGGGCTAGTTCCCTATCAGGTTCAGGTTCAGGTTCAAGGTATTTTCCTTCCTTCTCTTCGGAAGTTTGGATCCTGGAAAAAAAAAATAAGTACTGTTTTTTTTAATTTAACTTTTTCCATTTTCTTTTTCCACCAAAATTCAAGAAGTTCTTTGGTTTTTTCCATTTCTTTCTCACTTAGTTCCCTTCCATTTACATTAAAGCCTAGCCTCCAAGCTAATGTAACCAAATTTCCTTCCTCTTTCATTTCATCGATCCATTTCCATTTTTCCCTGATTTTTTGGGTTTCTTCACATTTTAACAATATGTGTTCTAATGTTTCATCTTCTTTAAAACATAATTGACATTTTTCATTCACTTCTTTAAATTTTTTCAGTCTTACCCCTGTTTCAAGGCTCCCTGACCTGGCTTTGAAAAGTAAAATGCTTCCTAAATCATTGTTCATGTAATTTATTTTCTCATAACTCTTTTTATGTGTGTATATTCCTTTTAAACTGCTCTTCTTAAATTCTTCATACCACTTTTCCTGCGCTTTCTCTTTAAATGTTTTTTCTGTGATTTTTTCCCAATTTTTATAATTTTCTTCTCTATGCCAGCGGGTAGTTTGATCATACTTTCTTTCTAATTTCCTAACTCTCCTAAACCATTTCGTGTTCTCCCCTTTTCTCATATAGTCTAGGCTCTGTCCATAACAGCTGTAGAAAAGTCGGGGATGACAGCAGATCTCTTCAGAACCTGTTAGAGGGTGATCAATTAATGAAAAAAATCGAAGGTAACACTTCCGCAACCGGGGCCTTCATTGTGAAATTCAATATCCAAAATGGCGCCCGCGCGCAAGTAACAAATTATATTTGAACTTAAATATCTTCTCACAGAAACAAGTTAGAAACTTCGTTTTTGTACCAAATTAAAGATAATTGACAGTAGAAGTAAGAAACCGGGATATATTGTTTACATGTTGCCGCCATATTTAAAAATAACGGTTATTTGGGCCAAAAATTAGTTTTTCTCGTTTCTCTTTTTTCATTTCATGACAAATAACTATGAAGTTATTAAAAATATGAAAACGCAGTCCAAACTAATTAAAGGAGCATAATCTTAGTTTTCTATCGTTACCAATATCTTTAGTAGATCTTAAAAAATGACGGAGCTATTTAAATTTAAGTGGCGCAGGGTGTAGTGTTTTCTGGACTGTTTAATAAATTACCGGAAAAACATTCACTACGCGCAAAACTTTCAAAGCTATTACTTTTCAACAAATTAAAATAGTCCATTCATTTTATCAATAAATTAAAGGTAATAGGTTGCTGTGTGGTGGGAAATGAAATAATAATGTTATTGCATTTGTCAGATATTATTATTAACATGTTCGTTTATATGATATGTAGCTAATGTTGCAGACTCTAATGTGGACAGTGTAATAATAAAAATCCATAGTTGGCACCAATATTCTAGACAATGACTATAGAAAACGTGTTTGGCATCTCCCTATCCCGAAACAGCTCTTCCTCTGCATCCGTATTAGACGTAAATGCCTGCATCATTTGCCAGAATCGTGACAAATCTTCAGGTAAAACAATGTTATCTTTCCGAGGGAGAGAAGATGTTATAGCTGCGGCTGAAATTCGCAAGGATGGTGTTCTGAAAAGACTTAAGGATCTCAGCGAAGTGCAAAATTTGTGTATCATTGCAATGACGCATTCTATATGTTATATTCAAACAAGAATGTGTTGTTACGGAAGAAAAAGAAAAGAGAACGTAGTGAAACTGAGGAGCTGGATCAACGTTCAATAATATCTCAATCTGAACCAATGGCAAAGAAAATGAGAGTAGATATTCCAGTTCGACAATCACCATCTTCAAACAAGAAAACAAGAAATGTTTTATGTGTAGTATGTGGGAAAGAGAAACACAACTGAATTAAACAAAAGTACAGAATATGTGAATCAAATCGTGCAACTACATTTTTCTTCGCAACCATGTTCTTTAAGGATGACGGATTTATGAGAACTTGTGACTTGGAGGATGAATTACCTGTATTTTTCGGTGCAGATGTCTATTATCATAAGGCCTGTCTTGAGTACTATCTTTTGAAGTTCAATAAATATTCTCAGAAATCAGATAGCACAACTACCGAGTCTAAGAAAACTAATAAAAGTGGAGTGCTTAATAAAGTGGCGCCGATTATCGAGAAACTATTGGATGAGGGTGTGGTTTGACATTGTCGGAAATTCGAGACTTCATTAATGGAAAAAGTGAACTGACTTTTAATAACAAGAAGTTAAACTTTGGAGAAAAAGTAAGGTTTTCTAAGCCTTCGAAAATAAATAAACCGATTCTAGGTTTCAACTCATTATCTAGTACCGAATAAGTAGCTGACAAACTGAGATCGATTAACATACTTACGAGTGCAGCGAAAGAAGTACGAACGGTTCTCATTCACACAAATTTCGGTACTGAAGGAGAATTTGGGGACAGTCAGCAACTTCATAACTCCTGGCCAACAACTAGAATTCCTCAACCTCTTTTGGATTTCCTAGCAGAAGTACTACAAGTGGGCAAGCTGAACATCATATCTGGAGCCCAAGCGAAGATCTACATAGCACTGACGAAGACAGTGAAAATGATCTTGAAGAAAATCTAAATTTTCAGAATCTATTGAAGTCAATCTTCCAGATTTTATTCTATAATATATATCGTAGGAAAGCAACCCTCATGCATTTGATGGTGGCACATTCAATTCATGAGAAATGAAAAATCAGACAACTGATCTCAACTATGAATAAATTAAGTGTGTCACTTGGCTACAAAGATATCATGCAAGCACGAAGCAACCTTGCACAATATACACTAAAGACCTGTTCCTCCACCTTGTCTTTTTCGAACCACTCTCAGGGTGATAGTTTCACGGGAGGAGCTATGGACAGTTTCGACCAGGAAGACGTTACTCTGTCAGGAATCCATGATAGCCACGATACAGTCATGGTGCTTTTCCGGGAAGTGTCAACAAAATTCTCATCGAAACCGAAATTGTCGAAATCGGTATTAGCAAGACCTCCACTCCAAGATCTGCGATTCTTACTTCCATCTCAGCAATTGAAGAAATAAGAAAGGAAGGTACAACCTATATCGATTCAAAACACGCTGACAATTTCTCCCGAACTGTATGATTTGGACATCAATAGTCTGCGTCAGAAAGAGTTTACTCAAGACATAATGCATGCTGCATACGAGCTAGAAACTAAATAATCCACTCTAACGCGGGGTACTATGAATGCGATAATAACGGATTCAGATGTTTCCAAGAAACAAGTTGGCTTTCTTCCAGTACTGCCGTGTCCAGTAACGGAATATAATAGTGTATATACAGCAATGAAAAAACTTCCAGATCCTAATTATACACTTAAACCAATCTTCAATGTCTGTAGTATGTGACGAACGGGTGTATTACATTGCTGCCGAAATTCAACTTAGGAGCAATGAATTTTCAAACATTGTACTCATGCTAGGATCATTCCACATGACCTTCTTGTCTGCACAGGAAAGTACATTTCTGGTAGTGGTTTGGAGTCCCTTTTCATAGAAAATTTTTGGGTCCAAAGTAACCAAAAGTATTCTAAAGGGAACTATCTACGTTAGGGCAGTGAGAGTGTAATGCTCCATTCGGTATGGGCATTACAATCTTGTTATTATTGTGAAATATTTAATTTAATGTTAATTTTGTTGAAGATGCCTTGTTCTCAATCTAGTTACAGAAGCTGTGTTAAGGGAACTTGGAATATGGTCTGGACCATAATAGAAATCAATGTTGATAGAAGAAGAAAAGGCACAATATTTTAATAGTTTTTACATAAGAACTTCCTGTTATAATTGTGTATTATTATTCTGTTAATATCATGACGGAGAGAAAATACCAGCAGATTATGTGTCTGTAATAGTAAGTTTAGGGGCTCCGTCCCCCTTTCTCTAATAATCCGGGATAACGACAAACACCAAATTCATGTAGCATTTTATATTTACATTTAAATCTCAAAATTAATGGTAACTTCAAATAAGCTGCTTGTTTCGATGATTTTCCATTTTGTGATTAAAAGTGTCAACTAGTTGGTTCAGTAAAATTCATATTACATGCACAATTAGAAAATTTATTCTATCACTATAGTAACATATGAGAATAAAGAGCCAAGTAGTCACAGTGGAAGTCTTTAATGTTGTTAGATGTATACACGTAAGGTAAGATGGTTTGGTACGTCATTTCTGGAACAGCTGATGCATGATAACATGAACGTAAGGAACTAGAATTAATATGTACCGGTAAAAGGAATTGTAGTTCTTCGAAAGTAAAGTCCAATGGAACGATTTATGTAAAGAGTATTAGTTATTGTTATTACTAATGAGAATAAGTGATGATGATTTAATCTATATGAAAATAGTACGAATGTTGTTAAAAGTAAATAATGCTACGCGCAATATATAAACAATTTAATTCACCACCGTGCGTTGTGATATACTTAAGATTTCATCATGCCTCTCTAGATTTCAAGGACTTGGATGCAATATCGGATGCGTTATCACATTTAGAGGATACACCTCTATGGCGACCATGGGCCTACAGTTTCGCGGCGCATGCCCATGTCGTCCGTCGCGAGACTGTATCAAAGTAAATTTGTTGCGCAATAGGAAGAGAGAAAGAAATCCGTAATCAGAGCTATTACAAGAGGTATGTTTATGAATGCATGCAGATGTGTTTATGCTAAAGGGAAGGCTTTCCTGGAAGAAGAAGGTGAATATTATATCTGTCATCCAGCAGTTCGTGAACACTATGACTATTATGAAAGAAAGACAAGCTTAGCGTGCACTTACCAGTTCATGGGCTTGGTCATAAATTCAGATGAAATATCGAAGCTTTGCAGAACTTTTCAGAGAAACTAAGCTCAATCTCGGAGCAGGGCCGCTGCCTTGAACAGTTTTTACATCTTTTATTTCTGTTGAAAAGCCTTATAAGAGCTGACCAAGAAGGATACTGGCCGCTGCATCTGTATATTTTACAGCAGTTGCTCCCGGTAATCGTAGCATTCAATCGAATCAATTTCCTGTGGTGCGCGTCCCTCTATCTTGAACATATTAGAAATTTGGAGACCCAACACCCGGAAATAAATGCTGAGTTCATGAATGGCCACTTCGTAGTCAGAAGAATGAACAATGTATTCAACACAGTTGGTGCTGATATGATACTTGAACAGATTATAAATAGATCGAAGAAATCATCGGAAGGAATTATGGGTCAGACGCGCAGAAAGAATTATATTACAGAGTGGGAACTGTCGTACCACGAAGTTCTTTCGACATGCCAATCTTCAGTCAGATTCTTGGTATATCACAAACACATCATGAGTTTCTTGGTAATGTACTTGATGAAGTTCGTAACTCTGTTAACAGAATGGTAGAATTTTATGGAGCGCAGGGAAACCCCGTACAAAGTTCACAGTCCTGTGAAGTTGTACCATTTCCCGTCGCATGAAGTTACACCAGATTCTAATGCAGAAGAAATCCCGACACGTAGCCATGAAGCTTATGTCGCATACCGAAACGAGCGATTTTTGTACAAAACAACTCCGTTGTCGGAGACCATTCACAGACGAAAACTTCCACTGTTTCGTCAAGCAAATAAAGTAGTCTACTTTGTCTACTTTGCAAAAGTTGTTGGGACTGTCTGAGTACGTTTTCGAAGGACATTCATCAATGAATACAGCAATTATTGCTGAAGTTACGATTCAACTTCGTAAAACTCGAGTGAAAGGTTTACAAACATTTGCTGATCTGTTCGATGTATTCTTCAGGAGCGGCAGCAATGTTTAAACACGCAGCCGCAGGGATTTTATGTGACTATCTAATCAGCTCGGTCAAAAATGTGGAAAGACAGCAAAGGGAAACCGCCTCACCTATACTACTAACTAATCTGTCATGTACACATTCCTACCGGTGCAAATGGAGAGAGTTTGGGCTTTCCCGAAAAACAAAATTGAAATTCAAGATGTCTTAAAAGACTACCTTTGCACAAAAGCAAAGTTTATCGTCTTTGAAATGCATCTGAGTGAATTACTGCTTGAAAATGGTGCAACTCCTGCTATATCTCACTGCTTCTTCAATTGTTCCAAAAATTACATTAGTGTTTCATGTTGGTTGTCAGTAATTTTACATTATGCTCTGAAAAGAAATATGTAAATATTCTGTAAAGCACAGCTAAATCATATATTCGTAAAAATTTTGAAACTGTAGAAAACCTTAGTTAAACATTATTAGCTCTCACAAGCACACATGATATTACCATCAAACAAAAGTAAATTCTCATGACATCAAAGTCTGCAAAACAAAACAATATAATAATTATATTAGCTACATATTATATGAACGAACATTTTAATAATAATATCTGACAAATGCAATAACATTATTATTTCATTTCCTACCACACAGCAACCTATTACCTTTAATTTATCGATAAAATGAATGGACTATTTTAATTTGTTGAAAAGTAATAGCTTTGAAAGTTTTGCGCGTAGTGAATGTTTTTCCGGTAATTTATTAAACAGTCCAGAAAACACTACACCCTGCGCCACTTAAATTTAAATAGCTCCGTCATTTTTTAAGATCTACTAAAGATATTGGTAACGATAGAAAGCTAAGATTATGCTACTTTAATTAGTTTGGACTGTGTTTTCATATTTTTAATAACTTCATAGTTATTTGTCATGAAATGAAAAAAGAGAAACGAGAAAAACTAATTTTTGGCCCAAATAACCGTTATTTTTAAATATGGCGGCAACATGTAAGCAATATATCCCGGTTTCTTACTTCTACTGTCAATTATCTTTAATTTGGTACAAAAACGAAGTTTCTAACTTGTTTCTGTGAGAAGATATTTAAGTTCAAATATAATTTGTTACTTGCGCGCGGGCGCCATTTTGGATATTGAATTTCACAATGAAGGCCCCGGTTGCGGAAGTGTTACCTTCGATTTTTTTCATTAATTGATCACCCTCTAACAGGTTCTGAAGAGATCTGCTGTCATCCCCGATTTTTCTACAGCTCTTATGGACAGAGCCTGGATTAATATGTTTAGTGGCCTCATGCACCACTTTTACTAATCTTGGTTCTTCCATAAATTTTAATCTTCCAAGATGTTTTACTTTACTCACACCTTCTCTTTTTTCAAAATCACTCCATCCCATTTCTCCTGTTATTGTTACATTTGCACTTAATTTATTTGCTCCTAGGGCAAACCTTCCTATTTGATTTTGTGCTTGTTGTAAAATACTCCTGGTTTTTTCCGTTAAAGTTATTACTTCATTTGCATATGTTAGCGCCGGTACTGCTACTTGTTTCCATAATATTCTTGATACCTCATATCTATTGTATGACCACATTGCTTTATTTTTTATAATTGCTGTATATTTTTGTACTTTATTTTTCAGTTTTTTTTCATGTTCAACTAAGTATTGTTGAACATGACTTGCCCTATGCAGTTTCATTCGCAGTAGGGCAAGTCTAGAGTAAATGCGTTTTATTCAGAGATTGGATTCGTGCAGTTTTATTATACGGATCCATAGTATAAAGTAGTATTAGTAGTAGGAACGGGTTAGAAGCCCCGCAGAGGTTGATTGGGTTCTGTTCTCGACATGAAATGATTAAATTAAAGACTTGCCCAATTTTTTTCTGTACTTTTTTACAATCTATGGATCCCTATAGTAAAGCTGCACTATTGGATTTATTTTGCAACACTTTATATATAATATTAGTACTTTTTCTCATATTGTAAACAACAAAACTAAATCTAACATAATTGGAGCAGTTATACTTTATGGCACACACGATTCGATATTGTGATTCACTGCTCCGATTACAAGTGATTTCAGTACGTGAAAAAACACAATAATCAGAACAACATTATCCCATTGAGAATTAACTATTAACTGGAAACTTACAAAATATACACATTCTTCAGACAGTAAAAACAGCTCAAACCTAACCGCTTTAATATCCAAAGCTAAAAGGTCCTACTCAGTTTAATGTCCTACCTGCTGAACCTTATGTTAAACATAAAGAAACATATCCCAACAAGAACATAATTGATATTAATTGAAAATACAAATTAAGGAATTTATAATAACTAAAATGTGAAGTCGCTGTGATTTTATATTTATTTTCTATACTAATATACAGCCAGAATGGTAAATATTTGGTAGAAGGGGTCCAAAAGTACGTACAATCATTTTTTGAAAATTGTGTTGGACTTCTACACTAACATAAGCTAGCCAAATCTAACGTAAACTAACTTAATCTGCCCTAAATTAACCTAACGTGTAAAGAAACTACCGAAACTGTAGCTCTTTTATATATATATATATATATATATATATATATATATATATATATATATATATATATATATAGAGAGAGAGAGAGAGAGAGAGAGAGAGAGAGAGAGAAAAAAATACCTGCACCCCTTCTGCTAAACATTGTCCGCTAGAAGTCCTACCGCAAGTTTATTCGTCGACTAGGTTGACATTACAAATTTCCATAATCTAGGTAGCTTTTTTCACGAATAACTATGCTCTTACCTCCACGTAGGTACTATTATCATATCGAAAATTGTTTATTTTATAAATCGATGTAATATTCTTCATGGAATACGTCATACAGGCAGCTTTAAGTTAATATGTTTAGTGCTGTTTATTTCACATGCTCCCATAGGAACACCAATAAAAATTTTTTATTCAATACTACTAGAAAACCAATCATTTTGCAGTATCTATTTATACAGATTAGGAGGAAATGAACTGATTTACGAAAATAGAAAGGAACGTACATGGTAACTAGAAACGGAACTGTTGAATCCCAAAAGAATTATAAATTGCCATGCATACTATAAATTAAATAATAGAATGTATTTAGCACAATATTAACTTGGATGTGTTCCTGTGATGATAATCAATTTTTATCCAAATAGTACTGTGTTAAATTTTGATACCTGTTATATACGTTCAATTAGTTGTTCTAACTATCTAAATTAACTGTAACCTTAAAAATTAATATAGTAGCTACATGGACGTTAACAATTCAAGCATTCGATAATCTATAAGTTGTAGTAGGTGATGACAACTCACTCTCTTGAATTTGTAGCGGATTTAAAATACTGGAAAATTTACAGGTAAAATTTAGATCAAACTAAAACGTAGAGAAAAATGAGTAGGTGTAAAAGTGGTTTTCTAGAATAACAATTCGGTTAAAGAGCATTTTCAATGAATACAATTTAAAAACGAGCAGGTGTTCTAGACTAACAGGACACAAGAACCATTACCATGAGCAGCAGTCGTATGTTAATGAAACAAGTTGTAAGTGCAATGGAACTCATACAGGCAAGCTGAAGAGAATCATTAAGAACATATGATAAAGAGCGCTAGTCGTCAAAAGAAATAAACAAACTTCAAAACACAACGAGAGGCGAACCCAGGTTTTATTTTCGAATCACTCAGTAACTAAATCGAAGTCGATATATTACCTACTTTTTACCATCCTCGATAGTCAATAAATAATTCCTAAAAGTATGACGTTTCCCCTCCTTCCCAAACGGAAAGTAGCTGTCGTACACTTCAACCGAGCATAAAAAAATAAGAGAAAAAGTTCACAGCAATGTTTTAAGGCTTTCAAAACAGATAATGGACCAAACACATACTTCAAGAAAAGATTGGCAATTTCGAGTCGAATCTCTGGTGCATGGGGTCCCTGGTTCGATCCCATCTCGCGCCAAGTGAACTTTGTGGTGGACAAACACCGTGTGCGTGGGTTTCTTCGGGGTACTCCCGTTTCCTCCCACTTTCTTCATTCCAGCATTTTGTTGATTTATCATCACCGTCTCCTTTAGCCTAGCCGGCATAATCGTAAAACACAAAGATTTCATTTCATTTCGTTTCGAGTCGAATGCAAACCATGTTATTAAGTCATGAGCCACTTCTGTACTCACCAAAATTCTTCGGCTAGGATGATGGAGTAGATATTGCCTCTTCTATGGATACAATTACACTCTCGAGTTCTCTACCAAATCAGTTCACCTACCTTCTCTTCTTAATTCTTGGTGGCGTCATTACTCTTCCGCTTACTTTAAAATTGCAGGAATTTCCTGATTGCTCAGAGTATTTATTTATTTTATTCTTATTGAACAATTTACCAGATACAGCATAATTTTACCATTTTACACAGGGAAATGTTAACAAGCACAAAAAAAGAAAAAACGACAAAAAATAAATAACAACAACAATAGCATCAATAATGCCAACAAAGAGTGCAAAAGTAATATTATTTGGCCAGTATGCGTTTTGTTGCTCTATCAAACACTGGCTAGCTCAAAAAAATATCCACCTCACTAGTTAGATTATTATAATAGTTCAGTACTCGGGGAAAAAGAGACCTCTGTATAATTGTCAACCTAGGGCGTGCAAGATGGAATAGGTGGGTATTCCGGGTTTTGCGGAAAGGGACAGGTAAAGATAGTTATTGAAGTAGGGTTTCTGATCTTAGGTTCCCATTAACTATCTTATGAAGAAACTTCAGGTCAGAGTTATTTCTGCATACTCCCGGCGGCTGGATATTAAGATATCGCAAAATTTCCTCCTTTAAGTAATATTCGAAGTGCGGGAACACGAAAACTTACTATTGTAATAAAGAAATTGAGATCAGATTTCAAATCTAGAGAGATGTGTAGATGCGGCCACGGCCCATATGGGAGAGCAATATTCGATCTGGAGTTGGAAGTGTTTACGATTTAAACCAACACATTGCTTCATAAACATAAGTTTTGCTTCTTACAGAAGAAATATTCTGTCTGCATATAATTTTTAGTTGCTATATGACTTCCTTAATTCATCTACAGATGTGTGAATCCAGTACCAGACTGGGAGCTAAATTTTATTTCATTTAAAATATAAATAATTTACAAAGTATTGAGATAATAGTTAGTTAAATATCTTTCCCTTGTACCAATTAATATTACAATATGCTAATATACAGGAATTTTGACAATCATTTTACTTAAAATTCTGCTTCCTGTCGGTTCTTTCCTGGAGCTCTGTTTACGGAGGATAAAAACGAGAGAAAGTTCGAAATATTTAAAAGAAACAAAATATAATGTTGTAGACCCCAAGAGTTTTAATTGGAACCACGGCTGAAACAGAAAGATTTGCTTTTGTAAATTTGTTTATTTTTGTAAAAAGATAAAATATAGATAACATTGGTGAATCAAAGAATAAGAAACAGTAATTAAAATATACATATAGTATTGGTACAACAACGGAAACATTAATATGAGCTGCCAACTTTTCCTGCCTGAACAGAACATATAGCGTGAGCCCATAATTTCACAGTATGCTCCACCACCATTAAGCATGCAACCGGCAGCAGTCGACAAAGAGCTTGCATTATTCTGCCGATTCCTTTATATTTCTTTGATGTTTTTATTACTTTTTCTTCTAGTTTTTCCCCCGTGAACAAGGCTCCACACGAGAAGAGAAAGCTTAAAAAAGTGTAAGATATTTTCATCAATTAGAATTTTAAATAAGTAACAAAAAAAAAAAAAAAAAAAAAAAATCCTTATTTCAAATATAAATTACACAAATCAAAGATATAGTAAATAAGGACACGTACGAACATGTATTGGTATAGAGAGATAATTTAAATAAGTTTTGGGATGAACTTGTAGTAAGTTCTAAAGCAAGTAAAATATAATAATTGACACTAAAAGGAAATTTAACGAAAAGCTATTTAGTTTCTCCTGTTATAGCAAATGTAATTGGTATTAAGGCTTATGTGATGAAAGCGAGAACAAGGAACATAGACATACTACAACAGTACATTGTAGGTCACAGATCTTTTATTTACAGAGCTATTTAAATTAGTTTAATTATCCATAAATTAATGTGATAACAATTTTATCGGAAAAGTCAACAGGTTAAAAAGTGAACGAAATTATCGTAGTATTCTCCTAATAGGTCACCCATCGAATCTTATGTGTTGCACCCTACCGTGCAGTTCCTGTTGGTTATGCACATTAATTCTTTATTTTTTTCTTTCTTCATGATTTTCCGCCTACTGTATATTGGCATTCTAACTCACCAGGTTTTGCAATTCCTCAACTACTCAAGGAGAAAACAATTAACTATGAATAGTGTAGATGCGGAAGACACGAGACACCCAATGTATGCTTCAATATACCGCTATCTGCTTAAGAAGTGTTTTTAATTAGCACAGCGGTGGAAGTCGCAAGCGTGTTGTTTGCCATAGTCATGATATATAGGGAAAAGAATATTGCGGACGCAAGTATTCGACATACCCACTTAAGGAGATAACGGGAATTTCTTAAGAAATTAATATATAAAATGTAAGCCTCCTAAAAAGTCTCAATTAAGAAAATGTGGCCCCGCGTAGTGTAGTCGCTAGCGCTCTTGTCTTTGATGCGAGCGGTCCCGGCTTCGATTCCCGGTGGGGAGACTCGTTGAAAAGTGTAGAACCTTTATCATGCTAGCCATTCCAAGTGAGGTTTTTCTCATTCACACCAGGCAAATGTCGGAATGGTATCTAACATATGTCCCAGGCCGCTTCCTTCCTTCTCCAATCCTTTCTTTCTTCCCTTTGTTCGGATAGTATGATCGGAGAGAGATGTCATCCTTCATACGTGATATGGCCATAGATGCCAAAAGTCCAGAAATCTAATTCCTAATTCAATTAAAGAAATTCTATTATTATTTACGGTGGATCACCATCCGGAAGTCAGTTTATATTTTAGCTCATTGCCTTAACTACTGCGCAATGAAACGTTACATATTACAAATATTGTACTATAAGATAGAGTAATGTTTCAGCTACAGCACAAGACACTAATTAATTTGGTTGTGTCTTCTGATAGCGTAAAGTGTAACAAATAAAAGAAAATATTTGATTCGTTTTACAATGAGCACACAAGATTTCACTTACTGTAAGATTTTACTAGAAGTGCTCAGTTTTACGAAATGTTTATTTTTATGTGTAAAGTATTTTAAAAGTAACGATCTTATTATAAAATAGACATATTGTTTGCCCGTTTTTCGTGTTATGTTTCATATTTTATTTAAATATTAATTTGCATTTAAGGAAATAGATTTTGAGACGAAACTTGTGCAGAACGCCATAATGCGTTGTTGCCAAATTTGTACGTTTACTGTAGTAGTCACAATAAGAAAATTCCTGGTTTCTAGCGTTGCAGTTCGAGAAGTGGAATTGCGGTAAGGGTCGAAAACTAATTTCTCTATTAAGTATCCAAGCAGAATTCCATCATTACTTCCTTTATTATTTGGCATCAGTAAACACTCGATACTATTTGGCAACGCCACACTATTTAAGCAGCGTTTGACATAACACTGGGAACACCTAGTGATCCACCTTAATTTTTTGTTAACGCTACTAGGGATTGAAGTTCTTAAATTATTTATGAGTTATCATCAAGTTAGTCATGACAAATCAGCCAAATCTTAACTTACTCGGTTTAGAGGTTCCGAAGACAGAGTAAATCTTATTTCGCAGCGACGTACATTTACTCAAGGTTTCGTCGTATTTCATTGACATGGGAGAGAAAATTTTTGACTGGGGAAGCCTATGAAAAAACACTCAAGGCTCTAAAAGCTTCTGCAACATCTCCATGTGTTAGCCAATATAGAATTTCTTATTACATGCTTCAGTCTCTAGATCGCAATGTGTGATTTATGTGAACTTTTTATTTTCCTATATTAGGAAATTCAGGAACTGATACGGAAGGTGACCAGTCTTCGACTCCGATCTCTGGTAAAGATATCAAGATTGAAGATGAAGAGGCCACGGCCGCAGATGAATATGCTGTAGGTAAGATTAATAGAAATATAACCTATGACATAATCAGTATTAAAATACGTTCTTTGTATTTAATATATATATATATATATTAATAAGGAGCGTTACTATGAATATTTTTTTCAGTGATACTAGCTACCCTTCTTAGAACGATGCAGGCAGTTAACTAGACGAACGAGCATCAAAGAATAGCGATGCACTGAAGACCAGTGAAAACCACCATTAACATTAAATAATAATAATAATAATACTTTTACATAAAATCATTATGTAGGATGATCCAATATGACCTCCCACATTTTAAAGTCTAATAAAATAAAAAGTATTGCATGTAAAATTGTGTTTATTGAAAAGTATAATCCTATTGAAAACAGTTTGTAATTGCTCAATATTCTCAAACATACGGGCACTTTTAGGTCGGCTAGATTATTTTTTCAACGCTGAGTCCATTGTTCGGAAATTCTCGATCCACTGCAAGTTAGTGTTACATGGAATAGCAAAACTTTAAGCGAGAAGCGCTTTACATAGTAAACACAGAACTATTGCTTTTGAAACACATTTCGATTGCAGTGAGCTCCAGACCAAACCATAATAACAACTGAAAACAGCAGGAGAGTGGTGAACGCAAGGATGTTATAAAATAGAGGATCTGCCCATAGAACAAAATCGTGAAGCCATACGTCACAGCTTCGCCACACCTACTCTGTCCATTGCGCGCCACTAAGATCGCAATGTTTCGAGCCAACAATCATGGCGGAAGCGAGAGTAGCCAATCAGACGTGCCGGTTTAGACGATGCTCGGCTGTTTTTCAGCTTCATTGAGTTCATATGATGAAGATACGTATGGGCAGATCCTCTATTTTATAACATCCTTGGATGAACGGAAGGGATGACCACTGACAGAGATACAGCAGATAAAGAATTGGGAGGGGAGGAGGGTTTGGGTATTATTGACAATTGATGTGTAATTTCAACACACAAGAGAACAGTGTAATTCAAATCAGAACACGGTCATTTCAAACTGTTATCAATACTATTGTATATTGAGTTAATGTACCGTGTGCTAACTGTATACAGACAATGTCGTGTACTCTTGTTTGTAAACATTACTACATAAATTTACTACACATCTTGTGGAATTACTACAAGCAGCAAACAACGGACCACTAGCACATCCCAGAAAACATATAACAACAAAACAGCAGTTGCACCGCCGCTGCTCTGGTCGTCTATAAATTCAACAGCAACCAGCGAAACAGTACCAGTTCTCTGGTGTCCCTCTTACTGCTTGCTGTGGAGCATTAGGAGTACCTAATCCCAAAGCTTCTAGTCCGCTTCGGGACTCTTGGCTATTCATTTCGTCCTGGCTTAGCCTGCTTTGGGGCTCTGTAACTTCTTAGCCCCTGACTGCTTGCTTCAAAACATTAAAATTTCCTCGGCCAGACGGTCAGAAACTACCTAATTTCAACCTATAAATTTAAAAAAAAAAAAAAAAAAGTAATATTTTCTGTAAATACTACTAATTTTTTTTAAATAAACTTATCAATTCCAAACCTTGTTTTTATTACCTATCTCTACCTACCGAAAAGTTTTACAATATTGTCGAATAAACGAGTTTCTATCTCCAGTTCCTTTTGTTTTGTTAGTCTTTAAAATGTATACTTACCGAATTTTCGCTTACGGATCACGGTAAAGACAGTAAAGAGGCGAGGGATAACCATCAGAACAATGTGCAATGAGGCAAAAAAAACACTATCACAGGTCTATCATATGTCCTGATATCTACTTGTCTATTAAGAGTTAGAATATGTAAGCAAATCAGCCACCAGCAGTCCTGGGGGCTGGGAGAGCGCTCACTTTTGGTGCGAGGAATTCTTTGTTTGATGTTGTGTCTATGGATTTTCTTGGAGTTCTCCAACATTGTCATTATATCAGTTCTTTCATAATTATTCACTTTCAATAATCATCCGTCTCTAATCTACTGTACAGGGTGTAAAAAAGGGACGTAAAACAACCTTCCAAAGTGGCATTCCAAATTTCCTTTTCTTTCTTTCTTTCCAAAGTGACATTAAAGAAATCGATAACCACTTTCACTTAAAGACACTTATATTCAAAGTTAATTTTCGTTCTGAGTAGAGAGATTCGTGGATTTATCCTTCAATTTTTAATGACTTAACCTATTCCATCTGCGGTTTCTCTTAAGGTGTTTGACAGGCCTAACGTTGGCGTATTTTTCCGGTTTGCGTCTCGGATGTGTTACTTTAATCTGGTATTTATAATTTTCTTCGATATTCCTGTGCATTATTTGCTTCTTACGAGTACCAAATTAAGTAGTAGTAGAAAAGGGCTCTATGTGAAACACTGATTAATGAGATTAAATTTTCTAAGCACTAGGAATACTATTTTAGGAACAAGAATCCAATGAAGCAAGTAGGCTTTTCAATACTGACAAAATTTTGATAAAAGTAGGAGTAAGTTAGGGAGGAAGGGAAAAGAGGAAGAGATCTATACCTGTTTGATTTACGAACTATTTACAGTCCTGTCGCCTCTAACTCCCAAGATGCAGGCAGGAATTTGCTCTGGTTCTCTAAGAATCTCGTACAGCGAAATTAGTCCGTATCCTTTGAATTTCTCATGCCCTGGCTTCCTTCTTGTTTTATAGTATTATTTGCGACAAGAACAAGTGGTCATAAACACCTCAAGAATCCATTGTTGTAAAGAAAATATCACTCAGATACTTGCTTTTGTAAAATTTATGTACTTTTTAGATAGAATGTATGATGATAAGAAATAAAGAAAACACAGTTAGTGCCTTGAGTATATATCAGATTTGACAATAAAATTCCAGGATTGGTGGTGATACTCTGTAACTGCTAATAACAGAAAATTGTGTATAATGTGAAATTGACGAGCATCTGTGCTCTTCTAAACATCAATCATTGAAGATGTCCTAGTTTCCATTGTCATGAATTCTTAAAACATCTGTTCCACAGTCATCTAATACACACTGAATTGTCATGGATTTTTATATTGATAGTACCAGATTCCGTCGCCTTTGACTATGTTATCCAGTAATGAAAGGTCCGACTTCATGGTGGTGTCAACCAGGCCCGTAGTCAAGGGGGGGCTAGGGCGGGCTCAGCCCCCCCTAAATTTTTTGCAGCCCCTAACTAAAGTCATAGTTCGAATTAACGGGGGATGCCGGGGAAATTCCCCTTCGGTAAAAATGTATGTCCGGTTCGTATCACAGAAGTAACATAACATCCATTTCTGGGATAAATTTTCGCCCTCTATATTTTCAGCAACAATACATAAGCATCCCCCTCTCGTTCGAAAGTTTAATTCGAGCACTGACTGAAATGTTGGAAGAAATTGTACTGTATTTCCAAATGTACTTTAAAGTGCTAAATTAAAATTTACTTTTATTATCCTCATTTAAAGTATTGGCCTATTTATGCGCTATGCTTCTTTGAATTGCTAATATTTCTTTGAGCGTGATACTTTTTCTTTTTTTTAATGCTTCATGTGCAAACGACCCTCGCTGCAGGGGAAAAATAATTTATGGTTATTCTATCGGCAAACATGCATTTATGTTCAGAAACAACATAGTTTTACCTTAATCTGCGGACGAAGAGTTTACTTCTTCCTGTCCTTCTTGGAATTTGCAGCTGAAAACATCCTTTTGCTGTGAATCATTGGCTTTCGGTCAATATGCGAGAGATTGAAAAGACAGCATCCCTCAACAGGGGGCCGCAACTGCTTCGCTCTAATCATCACACAGGTGTATGGGTTTGTTTTGTGTATATTGGACATGGAGAGTGGGGGCGGGGGTTGACTACGTTTTAGGTCACGTGATAACACAGTAAGAAAAGTTTCCTTTTCTGAATTGTGTTTACTCTTGTTGTGTTATGAGTTGAACATGGTTGTAATTGAAAGTTGATCGATGCTGGTTTCGGAAGATGCACCGAAGTTGACTTGAAGAATGAGAATTGTAGTGTATCAGCAACTTGACTATTTGTTAAATAACTTGTTTCATTTTGAAGAAGAGATATATTCGATAGAAATAAGTAAATAGCTGTTTAAATCATTAATTCTTAACTTAAACTTTTCTAGTACCTACGAAAGCAACTGATCTCGAATTATTATTTGTACAATGTAAAGAATTTCATGTATACTTTGATATGAATTGTACTACACAAAGAAAACTTAATGAATTGTTACTTCTCTTATCAATTTCGTTTCGAGAAAGAAGGTAACTGCGCTAGAACAGGGAACTTTTTTGGAGTTATTTCTAATTTGAATGCTCGAGTACCAAAATATAACAGATTATTTTTACTTAAACATGACTTTAGTAGCAATCCTCCTAAATGATTGTTGATAGTATGTTCCAAAGAGTCTAGAGCAGTGGTTTTTAAACCGGAATCCGCGGACCCCGGGGGTCCGCGTGACCTGGGTACGGGGTCCGCGACGTCTAAAAATTGAAATGTGTTGTGATAAAATGAAATTCACAGCTGTTATGCAAAATGTACTTTTTCAGTTACTAAAAAGAAAGCAATTAGAAATTTACCTACGTTTGTAAATTTGAATATTTTCTTTACTAAATTTTTGCCCTGAAGCCGGTCAACCGTTATATAGGACTACTTCAGGTGAGAGGAATTCCTTCTTTGTTAGGGCATTTTTTCAAAAGGAAATGAAATGAAATCATTAAGTTTTACGTCCCACGGTTATGCCGGTTAGGCTAAAGGAGACGGTGATGGTGAGTGATGAATGGAATGGTGGAATGAAGAAAGTGGGAGGAAACGGGAGAACCCCGAGAAAACCCACGCACACGGTGTTTGTCCACCACAAAGTTCACTTGGCGGGGGCTGGGATCGAACCCGGGACCCCAAGCACCAGAGGTGAACGCTCTGCCACTGAGCCACCACGGCCCACTTTTTCAAAAAGAGTTGTACATTAACTGCACCGTGCCGATCTTGTTTTGTTGAGTTACAACAATGACATCACCAGAAATCTCGATCTGGACACAATTGTTCTAAGATTGGCAGCGTCCAAAACAAGGAGACTTATACTGTGATTGTGTTGTTAGTGATTGTTCAAATGTTCAACTTGTTTCTATTATAGTGTGCCAACATGAGGAGTGTATATATGCGTGTTGTGTTTCTTAATCTTATAAAATTTAGAAATTTGTAGATAGCAAAAACCCATAAACATATCATTATTTCTTTCGAACATCACTATGAAAAGCTGATCAAAAAATGTTTAGAAGTACAAGTGTAAAATAAAGCGCGTAATATTTGAAGAAATATAAAGTTTCGTATCTAACGACATGTAAATAATAATACAGGTAAGATGTTAATTTTATTTTTACAATATGCATATATTTGTTTAGGCCACATGTATTTCAAAATATTGATTTAAGATTTTGAGACCCTTCTCTGTAGAATCTCTTTGAAGATAGTATTAAATCTCATTACTCTCTAGATGTTTTCGAGTTTCACAAATATTTTTTTCAGTCCATCAAAAATTTAAAAATGTATTTCCTGTACTAATTCTTTGGAAATTTTAATGATTGGTTCGTTCGGCCAACTATTTTTTTAAATATTTTTTTATTTCCTTGAAGATGAGAAAACGGAAGAAATATTTTGTTGCCATAACAAATAAATAAAAAGGAAACTCATAGTATTCTAGCTTTCAGGTACAATTGTACTAACGCTATAGGGGAAAATTTTAATAGTAATTCCTTCACGCTGTAGTATTAGTTTTAAGAGCATAAGAAATTATTCATCATCAGACACAGAGACAGACATTATATATATATATATATATATATATATATATATATATATATATATATATATGTGTGTGTGTGTGTGTGTGTGTGTGTGTGCCCCCTAATTTACATTTAGCCCCCCCTAAATTTCGAGGTTGGCTACGGGCCTGGTGTCAACTCTGAGCTTTTTGCTCTTCAGTGAAAGAATAAAATCATATTCCTTGTTCCCAGATCTTTTAGGATTTGCCGGATCGATTCTCAGTTGATGTGCTTTATATATTTCAATTTAGGGAAGGCTTATAGCACAAATTTGCGTTATGGTATAATGTAACATTATATACTGGTATATTCGTGGCCACGTGGTGAGTTGTTAGTTAATTTTTTCGATGACCGTTATTTTAAGGTTGGTGTAGGTTCTAGTGTGTCTCCGAGCAATTTCAGCAAGGATAATTTCACCAAATATCGCTCGATTTATTGCAAATCGGTTGCAAGATTTTTTTTTATTTTTTTCTTCTTTTTTTTAACTTTTGATAATTTTTACTGATATTGATACGTGTTGCTTAAACCAATTGTATGATTAGAAATATGAGATTTCATTCCGCATGCCAACGGTGGCTATATAAATGTTACGGGATATGAAGTCAGGACAAGCTCGACGCGAGACACATCGGAGTCTTCCTGCCTTTGGGGACCGGCATTCAGTGCCATGGTTGATTGTCGGACAAGTTTTCATCATGGACTTCATCAGGACAACCCAACCTGCAAGTCACTGGAACTTCGAGGACAGCGCCTAAACATCATCTATGAGTAAGAGGGAGAAGATTGGAACTACTTCGGATTAGGGTGAGACTGTTCAAAATTAGTTGCTATTCCTTTGTTTACCTCCTATTCCTTAACGTCGTTATTGCTACCAATTTTCAATGAAAATGCATTGGTTATTTTCCAAATTATTTTTAACATTAAATTCATATTCATTATCTTGTCTAATTTTGCTCATGGTTCTAGTCGCCTAAGGCTAGTGGTGGAGTCGCCCCCATTTAGTATGTGCTTTATTGCTATAAATTTGATATTGTTATCCCGCACCTCTTAGGTGCCTCTCATTTCTATCCCGGCAGTTAAGTGGTGTCGGAACATAAAGTAACATAAATTAACTAATTTTTGTCTGCTTTTCTTCACTCCATTCACTTCCACTGAAATGCAACCCTTTTATTCCAGCAAAAATTCTGCTGTTTTTACCGAGCTGGTAGAAATGTTGAACAGCCTTTATTATAAAGGTAACCAAGAAAGTTCTGTCGCTTTTTGTAGAGGTCTGTGTTCAATTGGCCCTCACACCATGAGTTGAATGCGAATGGAGATAAGGCAAAGGTCAGTTGTTAGTGTGGGTATTTCCAACATACTACCTGATTGTAGCAGTTCAGTTACACCGTGAACTTGCCTAAGGACAGAGTGAACATAGGAACTTCATAGGGTTTTCTCGGGGTTCTCCGTTTCCTCCCACTTTCTTCCACCATTTCACTCATCTCTCATCATCACCGTCTCCTTTAGCCTAACCGGCATAACCGTGGGACGTAAAACTTAAAGATTTCATTTCATTTCAAAAAGCGGCAGAACTTTCTTGGTTACCTTTATACTTTGTACTCTTAGCTATTTTCGTCCTTTATTCTCAAGATCTGGAAGAACACCATGTTTCTCGTTTGATTCGCACGAGATATTCCGACACCTGGAGTTCCTCGCATACTTTTCGCTTCGGCCAACTCTAATGAATTTTAACTTTTTTTTTTTTTTTTTTTTTTTTTTTTTTGTCCTTTGTAGCCGCGCGCCTTAATCTTCAATTTGAGACTTCCAAACTATGCTATGCATAAATGTCGGAAGTGTTATAAAACGACCATATCCGTATGTCGACGGGTATCAGAGCAAAAACGGTAAATGATGAAGCGGCTTCTTGCAATCGATACATCGTCCCAATAATAGATTCTGTGTCCTCCGTTATTCCTCTATTCAATCCAGATGTGATTGTAATTTGTTATTTCAGGTTTTAACGTTTTTCGCCATAGAACTAAAACAGGAATATATAGCGAGAATCGGTTTTCTGCAAACAATTCAGCGTTCCAAGGCAACATATCATTTCTACCCTTAACACTCTATCGAAATTGGAAATTCAAATTTACTATTCCGGCTTCAATATTGATTTCCATAGAGCAAAAATGGTAAAAGTTGTCGAGAAGAGTTTTTTTTTTTTTTTTTTTTCAATCGATTCAGCAACCCAAGTGTAGGTTTCATCTCCGTTAACTCTGTATTCAAGCCGGAAGTGATATAAATAACCCATTTCCGATTTCAGCGTTTTTCGCCAGATACAAAAATGGTAATAGATTGCGAGAAGCGGTTTCTTGCAGTCGATTCAGCGTCTCAAGAGAACATATCACCACCAGCCGCAAGAGTGTACCAAAGCCAGAAGTGATTGAAATTTACCAGTACTTACTGTTGCAGTACTTAATTTTCATAGAGCAAAAACGGTAAAAGCTTTACAGACATTCTCCGTCCCAAGAATGAGTATGGTCTTGAATTTTATATATCTGTTCAAATTGGGAGTGGTGAAAATTGTATTTTCTGGTTACAACACTAGTGATCGCATAATGTATAATAGGGAAATAGATAGCGACAAGTAGTTTTTCATACGGATTTAATGCCACAAGAATATGTTTCACCTCTGATTGTATTCCTTTATTGAAACCGGAAGTGATAGACCTTAATTAGCACTTCCGGTTTCTAATATTAATCTCTGTAGAACAAAAACAATAATAGAGGGTAATGGCTTTTAGATATGGACTCACGAGGAACATCTTATTCCTCTATTGCAACTAATAGTTGCAGATGTACTACTTCAAGTTTGAATATTGTATTTATATCGTTTGGAAGGCTACCGTAGTTTCACGCTTTGAAACGAAACTCGCTTCTTTTAATGAGGGGAACATATTTTTAGCACTTTATTTTTCTAAACACGATCATACTTCTGGAAATGATTGCCACATGTTTCGTTGCAACGTGTTCGTTATTCGTGTACATGTTAACGTGAAGCATCATTCTGTTTCTTCAGCACTAAGTTTTCTTAGTTTTGATACTGGTGACATTAATATACAAAACATACCTATCTGCTTCTCTAAGATTAGCTTCTGCAGGTATACACTCTTGGCCAATTTCTGGTTCCATATTATATCCATATGCACAAGCAAATCTTGGACGAAGATACACTCATGTTCAAAATTATTGTCGCATATCTATAAATATGTTGTTGTAGGAATATAATTTTATAACGAATTCGCCCGGTATTTTTTATAAAGTTAGTATGTGTATAATTGACAAAGACATGTATGTGTCAGATTTCATGTCAAAAGAGCAGTAAATAAGAACAATGAAACGAAAATAAAATTTTCTTGTCCATTTAGTAGCATTTTACTTGACTCATTCTAATTTCGCATTTATAATTCTTTTCGTATGAAATTGACCACAAATATACATTTCCAGATTATACACACAGTATCAGTATTAAAAGTACCCTGCAATATTATTATCAAATTATATTCTTACAAGAAAACAGTTATAGATGTGACAATAATTTTGGACATGAGTGTACATGCCACAGGTAAGTTGCACCACTTGACTTGTCTTTCTTTCCAGATGATTCAAGTATTATTTCCATGTGGTTTTCTTTCCCCCTCGTTCTTCCAACCTTTGTGGTATTGTGGAATATATTTGTCCAAAAAGATATTTGAATATTTGACAAAAAAAAAAAAAAATAAAATAAATAAATAAATAAAAATAAAAATAAAATAAAATAAAACCTTTTCGTGGTACGTGCTCACAATTTAGATCTCTTTTCTTACTATCCTTCACTGCAAAAGTTGTTGATTAGCCTTACTTAATTTGCATGTTGGAGTTAAAATGCATACTCACTTTTCCATATATATTCTTTTATGCCAGTCCTCTTGAAACACACTGTCCGACAGAGTACTCTGTTTTCACCAAAGGGACTCAATTTCAAACACACAACTATTCGTTTCAGAGAACAGCTCCGAACTGAGATTTAGTTACGACCTAATTTCAGCGGTAGGCGTGTTCAAACTTGCTGATAGTGCTGCTTCATACAAATGTATGCAATGCAGTTTCATGTTCAGATTTGCAGTGACGTGTACGTCATTAGACTAATTACACTGCTTCAAGGATGTTATAAAATAGAGGATCTGCCCATACGTATCTTCATCCTATGAACTCAGTGAAGCCAAAAAACAACTGAGCATCGTCTGAGCTGGCACGTCTGATTGGCTACAATCGTTTCCGCCATGTTTGTTGGCTCGAAACATTGCGATCTTAGTGGCGCGGAGCGGGCAGAGTAGGTGTGGCGAAACTGTGACGTATGGCTTCACAATTTTGTTGTATGGGCAGATCCTCTATTTTATAACATCCTTGCACTGCTTGTTAGGACTTCTTTTGTACATGCTTTGTTCGTAGCAGTGTATTTTAGTGTTATAGTCATATTTAAGCTGGACAAAATATGCGTCTTTATGCTGTACCTTGCCATTATTTTATATATAACTTTTCAGCGTTAGTTTGCATACCTGCACACTCTAAAACCCGAATTTTAAACCACGATATGAACTGAAAGTCATTTAGGGTACGTTTCAGAAGTTTAACACTTCCCTCACGAGAGATATTCAAGTGCAAACATTGGCAAAATTCCGTATATGACCATACTTGATGCCCTATAAAATCATCACTATCCTTTCTGCAATCTCATATTTTGTACAGCTGTACATTGTGTGGACATATACAAAGTTAATATAGGGTATTCTTGTGCAACTACTTCCCAAACATTTCATAACTTAAAAACGCCTTATGGTTATTCATGACTTCATGGTATTATTTGCGACATTTGAAATTGGTTTTATCACTGCATTAAAGGTAACTACAGTACCTTTCCAATGGTGTTTGTATAGTATCTGTAACGCATTTCATTATGAGATATTTCATTCGTATGCATGCTGATTTTCTCATGATTTGATGCCATGTTGTAAATACAGCCGTGGCATACGAAAAGGAATCCCATATTTCTTACCATAACAATGTGTTTTCTGTTGCAGGTCCAGGGTTCTGTCTCTTGTGCTCTACATTAATGATTGTCCTATTTATTGTTGTTCCCTGTACTTTTATGGTATTACTTGACAACATCAACTGACATTAAATCGTTATGTTCTCTAGTTGAATGAGATAAGTTTTCGGTTTTCTGCTGAAAAAAAATCAATGTATTCACTTTTGCTGCCAACGAATGTGCCTTGTTGATCCGGATTTATTTCAACGTGCCTGTGTCACCGTTGTCTGAAACAAGTGTGCAGACACAACAACCAAGCACGCTCCGTTAGCTGATGTTGCACTAAAACATTTTCCTGTATTCCGATCTCAGTAGCTATTTCGTCCAATGGATGTGCTTTTACTAGCAAGCGAATTAGAACCAAGCCAATGGAAATAAACTCCATTCTATAAAAAACAATTTTGGGCTATTGTGAAGACTGTATTGTGCTGTGGAGTATTCTTGTAGGATGCTTGGAATACTCAAATTTCAGAGAACGTTTGTTCTCAGTCCGGTTGTGAGCGATAACACTGTTTTTAGATACCGGAGTCTCTCTCTTTTATTCGTGCATTTAAAATAGTTAACGTTCTCTGAGGCTTTTCTTCTTAACTTGTTTTATTTTATAACTATTTTTGTTCATTAATTATTTTTCTTGTTGTTTTCTGTTTTAATATTTATTCTTTTAGCTTTAATATTTATTCTTTTAGAAGAATTTTTAATTTTTATTTTGGTGCAAGCCTTACTCTGACCTTGATAGTTAGGGAAGGCCATTGTAAGTCAGGGAAATTAAAATGAATCAGAGAAGTGTTTCAAAATATGATGAGAATCAGAGAAACTGCTGTATTTCACAGAAAAATCAGAGAAAATACAATTAGATTTCACGAAAGTATTAAGGATTCAAAAAGATAGAAAAAGACTCTAGAAATAAAGAAGCTTGAGAAGCACCAAAAGATATTAAAACTTCAAGCTTTTTAAGAACAAATTAAATATTAAAAAAATCAGATGCTGCTGAAGAAAATAAGCTAGGTTTGTTGATTGTAGATAATCAGAGCGATATGGCGAATTATGATGTGTTTATTTGTTTTTGTTTATGAGTATATTTAGAATGCCGATATATTAAGTTAATGTATAAATATTTAAATTTAATTTCAACTATTCACTGAGCAAAAGAATACGTTTTTTTTTTTTAAATTAATAATTTTTCAATAAACGTATTATTTATTTTGCTCAGTGAGTACTTGAAACCAAATTTATGTCTATAAAAATCAAAGCTTGTGAAAATAGAATACATTACATTATAATGATTTGTTTGACACTAATGTTTTATTGCATTCCAAATACAGAAAGTTTTACTCAGAAGTATTTAGAGTAAGGAAGCAGGCTTATATTATATTTTTAAAAATCGAAAGGAGAGCGTTCAATGGTTATGGAAATAGTGGGGAACGATTCTTTAAACTTCACCATAAATGATCGTATCGCGGGTCAGGGAAAGTGGTCAATATCGGAATTTCAGTGTGAACTTTGATTTTCTTGTTATTTTTCATTTGATGAGCTTTTATTCCCTTTTATCTATTTTAGAAGACATGTTTTCGATCATTGTTTTTATGTTGACATTACTGTTATGAGCAGAATGAGTCAGCTATTGATCTTTCTGTGATGGAAATAAATAGCCTCGTCGCTGGTGTCTCCATTATTTCCCCCAAAACAATCCGAAATTGATGCAAGTGAATGTGATTCTCGTATTTTGTATATCAGAAAAACTTCATATGCCTAATTTAGTGTTGTACATCCAGTGGTTTAAAGGGATGTGTAGAGTTCCCTCGTGGTTAAGCGGTTAGCGTACGCGCTTTTGGCGTGGAAGAGACGGGTCGATTCCTGGTAAGGGTTCATGTGGTTTGGTTCCTACGTTAAGAAGTAGGTCCACGTTTCATATAGCCTCGCTACTAAAAAGGACGCTAAACTCAACTCAAATGAAAAGGGATGTGTAACGATAGTTTTACACATTTGGTCCCTCTTAGGAATTGAATTTTTCAAAGTACAGTCCTACTCTACAGTTTAAGGCAGTGGTTCTCAAAGTGGGGTACGCGGACCCCTGGGGGTCCGTGGGACGTAGTCAGGGGATCCGCGACACCTAAAAATTGAAATGTATAATAATAAAATGGAACTCACAGCTGTTATACAAGAAGTATTTTTTCAGTTACTAAAACGAAAGCAATTAGAAATTATACTTACGTTTCGAAATTTAAATGTTTTCCTACTTTACTAAATTTCTGACCTGTGAGTGTAAAGAGTTGTCTAAAAAGGCATTGCAACATTTGATGCCTTTCCTTACCACTTACTTATGTGAACAGTCCTTTTCTGCTTTTTATAGTATTAAAACCTGAATGCGAAATCGTCTTAATGTGGAATCGGACTTATAATTAATGGTGACAAAACTTATTCCGGATTTCAGTGCAATTATGGAAAAACAGAAAGAATTTCATTCCTCATATTAGTGATCTCACATTTGAGAACATCTTTTATCAAGTGAATTTCCTTATTTAAAAAAAAAAAAAAAAAAAAAAAAAAAGTACATTGATTTTCAGTATATTTCGTTCACTAGAAAACAATCACGTATCTTTAGAATAAATTACTTACTGTAATATTTTTCTTGCTCTGTTTCTTGTCAGTGGTAATTCTAATCAGTATAGTTTTTAATACCATGTGAAATTTCAGGTAGCATTGCACAGGAGGTCCGCGTTACCGGAAAGTTTGAGAACCACTGGTTTAAGGTGTAAGGCGAACATTTATAGTCCGAAATCAAGTTCCCGATGGATTGTTTCAGACTTTGTCGTGAGGCAACTGAGCAGCTTCTTGGATTAAACTTAGCGAACATCGGTTTAGAAACTCAAAAATAATGCCATTAGAAATCAGTATACGCCGATTACACATCACCCAGTTGAATCGTAGTCATCTTCCTGATCGTAACAGTTAGGTTGCTTTAGTGTTGGGAGTTTATTTATTTATTAGTGTTCCTGTTGTTGCTTTAATTATTTTTATTAATTATAATAAACAAAGTAGTGGCAATCCTATGACGTGGATGTTTCTTTTTTTCAAACTTTGTTTTAAAGTTCTCTTTGTATTACATGTAGTACACAGAGAACTTTAGAACAATTTTCATTCATTAGCAATAGTTGAAACAGTTCAGGACTAAATAAATGTATTGGTAAGAGCTAAGGATTTTGAGCTCTTCCGGTATGATTAACGTACAAGAATACAGCTCAAATGTAGTAGAAAGGAAACGTAATACAGTTTTCATCAACCTTTTATCGTTATTTCTACAGAGAAGATTTATTCTAAAGCATTAGTAAAATATCACAGGTTGCAAATAGGAATATACGTAAGTTAATAAATTAAAATTCCTACAGTTACGAAAAGTCATCAGTAATATCGTCCTCGCGGCCACGGTTTCTCAGTGGTAGACCGTTCACGTCTAGTGCATGAGATCCCGGTTCCATCCCAGCTCGCGCCAAGTGGACTTTGTGGTTGACAAACACCGTATGTGTGGGGTTTTCTCGCGGTTTTCCCATTTCGTCCCACTTTCTTCATTCCACCATTTCATTCATTTCTCAGCATCGGCGTCCCCTTCAGCCTACACGGCATAAGCGTGGGACGTAAAACTGAAACATTTCATTTCATTTTCATAATATTGTCCTCAAATCACCGTAAATTTCTTAAAGGTCACGCACTGAAGAAAATTAAAACTCATCACTAAAACGGCTGCGTCGTAGAATTGCCACTTGGATTTTTTGGTGACTAAACCTTTATTATTTGATTTTCATGCTATCAGTTGACTAAGCATTTTATTTATTATTATTTTCAGTTGATATTCCTGTTGAATGTTCATTGCTGGGCCATGAAACTACTACAGATGCAGATGAAACTCACTCTGGAGGGAACGAAGGAAAGCAACATACGTGGGTGAAACGAGTGCGACCGAAGTTTTTCAGAAGAGACTCCTCAATCAGAGCAAAAACTGCATCTGAACTGTCTATTCGTAGAAAATTAGTTTGTGATCAGGAATTAAAAATGATGATAGCGCAAGAGAAGAGAAATATCGAACTTTATGAATTAAAAAAAGAAGCGTTAAAGTGTAAGATTGAAGCTTTTAAAGCAAAAGCGGCGTACTATGAAGCAAGAAAGGCAATACTTAAAAGCGTCGACGATGAATCATAAGCGTCATTTTCATGAGAAGCATATTTTTTTTTTTTTTTTTTTTTTTTTTTTTAAAGAAAAAGAAACGTAAAAGCAATTAATTTGATACAGATGCTCTAAAGTGTTAACATATTTTAGATTGAATTCAGATTATTATGAAATAATGTGTGGAAAATCTGTTGAAAAACTAAGGTAAGAAACATATGTAGACTTGTTTCAGTTGAAAATTGTACTGTTGGTTGCTAGAGGATTCATATTTAGTATTTAAAAGACATCTTTCATCCCTGTACAACATTTTTTTAACACAAACTTTTTTTTTTTTTTTTTAAATAATAACGTAAACGGGGATAAATGTTGATGAAAAGATAGTCAGAATCCTACACATGCGTTCAGGAATTCAAGATTGCTTTATAAAAACTGCTGTCAGTAGCGTTTCGTTTTTTATTTTATTTTTATTTATTTATTTATTTATTCAATTTAAGAAACGCTTGGATATATAGAAAGTGAGTGAGTTAGTGCTACGAGTTTCACAAAATTCTTAAAATATTCACCATATGTTACATTTGCTACTTGGTTCGAAACATAAAAACTTACTACAATTTAGACAGTTCGTAAGTACCAATATAATGTGAACATTTTCAGTATTTCGAACATACGTGAAATGTGTTTTAATTTTGTTAGGAGTTTCTCAAAAGAACTTCTTTTTAGTATCTTTGACTTCTATAATTTTGATAGAATTTACATTGGTCTTCATTTTTTTTTTTTTTTTCTTTCTTCTCGAGGTATGGAAGTTAAAGAAGAAACATTCCAACCACCATGTCTCAGGTTTAGGTGGAGGAAGAAAAAAACGGCGTGATACATTTTATGTTAAAAATATTTTCTACAAGGATGTAAAGTAAGGCGTCTTTTGTTTGTTTGTAACGCGTCCGCAATTTCATAACTATTTTTAAGGCTTATTTGAACGTGAAAATGGCAGTCGAATTGTTCAGCAGAAATCTGTTATTTGCAGGCATTATTTTACATCTTTTGTTTTCAGCTTCATGCAAGTAAGCAGTGCAGTTTACTAAAATCATTATTTGAATGCTGAGAAAAACTAACTATATGGCCTATGGAACCGGAGGTTCGCTGGTGCGTTCACAAAAGCTCTGCATTGACTTCTGTCTTAAGCCAACTGGATATAGTTTGTATTCTTATTTCTGCGAGATCCATCTTAATATTGTCCTCCCATGTGCACCTAGGTCTTCCTAATGGCTGTTTTCCGACTGGATTTTCAGTTGAAACTTTGAATGCGTTCGTACTTCCTTCCAATCTGGCTACATGACTTGCCCACCTGAGCCTCCTAGACTTGATGACCCTAACAATGTTTGGTAAACGGTATAAATTGTGTAGTTCCTTGTTATAAAGTTTCCGACATTCCCCATTCCCATTCCTCTTGTGTCCGAATATTCGTCTCAGGATCTTGTTCTCAAATATTTTCAGTCTACGTTCTTCCCTCAGAGTAAGCGACCATATTTCGCAACCATACAGGACAACAGACATGATTATCGTTTTGTATATGTACGCTTCAAAATTCCTCGACAGAATTCGTGACGTCAGAGCATTTTGAACTGAATAACATGAATTCCCTGCTTTAAGTCGACATTTAATTTCTTCGTGATATGGTTTCGATTTGTTAGTATCCACTTTATCGAAAGTGTTATTTGATATTTTCCCGCATCCATAATTTGTCGTATTACGATCCGGACTAACTTTCATGTATTTAGTTTTCTCTTAATTTATTTCTAAACCCATGTCCCGGCGAGCGTTTAATGAAATCTCTGCATTTCTTTCAATTGTTCTTCTATCATTCACTATTATATCATCAGCATACGCAATAATCTGGTGAATACCGTTCAGCTCTAGGCGCTGGTTGCTGTGGCCGCGGTAACTCAGTGGTAGATCGTTCACCTCTAGTGCATGTGGTCCTTGGTTCGATCCCAGGTCGCGCCAAGTGAACTTTGTGCTGAGAATTTGCACATATTGATGACACGAATTTCTATTCCAAAACTTACGATATCGCAAATTTTGGAATAAAAAATCATGCTATCAATTATGTGCAAATTCCCATTGCTTATCATTAATTAACGTAAAGCACACCTGTTGCAGTAATTTTACGACAACAGTGTTGCCAGGGGACCGCATTTCTGTCAAAAACTCCCATTTTACGGACTTGCATTAAATAGCCTTTTTATATGGCAACACTGCATCGACCTTGTCACAATTTCGCACCAATGGATAAATGTTGATGCATACTGTACATATACACAGGAATTCACCCGCAGGAAATCAGTTTTCTGCAACTGAATATTGATTTTCTTCATGTTGCACATTTTTTATTTTACACTTACGCTAATTTCTTTCGTTACTATACAAAAATGTTACAAGTTCCAGCATTGGTCATTATCTCGAAAATAGTGTAGAACATGCTTACATTTGTTTCAAGTCTCGGGTCTTTATCATTCTTAGATCAAAAGATATACGCAATCAAACTTTGGGTTGCGCGACTTTACGAACACACTATTTTATATATATATATACTAATTTTCCAGAGGGGCCGCGGTGGCTGAGTGGTAGAGCGTTCACCTCTGGTGCTTGGGGTCCCGGGTTCAATCCCAGCCCCCGTCAAGTGAACTTTGTGGTGGACAAACACCGTGTGCGTGGGTTTTCTCGGGGTTCTCCCGTTTCCTCCCACTTTCTTCATTCCACCATTTCATTCATTACTCATCATCACCGTCTCCTTTAGCCTCACCGGCATAACCGTGGGACATAAAACTCAAACATTTAATTTCATTTTTTTAATTTTCCAGAATTTCATTTACATAATAAACAATATCACAAGAATTGTATGAATAATTTAACCTACGTATATTTATATTCATTTAACCTATATATATATATATATATATATATATATATATATATATATATATATATATATATATATATATATATATATATATATATATATATTAAATAAGAAATAGCAATGAACCTGAAAGTGGTTATTGCAAACTCTGGCTTTGATAATGAATTAAAACAGAATAAACAATGAGCAACGACCGAGCCTAAAGTATCCAGTAGTAATAAATGGCCCAAACGTAGACAGTGGTTTTCCAGATTCCGAGTTGTTGCAATACAAGATAAGAACTAAAAAAAAAGGATAATCCATTAATCTAAAATTATAGCCTGCGTTAAGTAAAGAATTTCTTTTACCCATATCAACCCATTTGAATCACGATGTTCGCGAAAGCTAGATGAGCCAGACTCACCTCCTATAACCTAAGGCAATACTCTTCACATGGAATTTAAACACTTCCATGTTGGCTTGCAGCAAGCAAGAGTCAAAATGAAAAAAGGTTTTTTTTCTTTCTTTCTTTCTTGAGAGGAGAGAGAGCAATAACATTAACAACATTAACTCTTTAAGAAAGTATAAACATTTTGGGGAGGCGTGAGTAAGAACCAAAGTGTGTAAACATTCTTTTAAAATTAAAGAACAAACCAAACTAATTACCATTGAAGACTAGTCAAAGGTGAAAAGTAATAATTGCATTACTAATATTAACACTGTTTACCTTACTTCTCCTTTAGTACTTAGTATTCAGTTCCACCCATATTCTATCTCAAAGAAACACACGTACATTTGTGTCACCAGGACACGAACTCAATATCATGATGTAACCATGATAGAATCTACTAACCAACTGAATGCTATTTGCAGGTAAACTTGTGTTTTCGTGTTAGCACAGGTCTATGTAACACAAATTGTTCTTAAGTAAGTTTGTAAACTTCTTAAAGCAAATACTTTTCTTTACCAAAACAAACGACGTTTTGAAAAATTATAATGGGAAATTCCGAATCTTAGCTCAAATATAGAAAACTTTTTTTTACAAATAGACCTTTGCATATTACAAATGAAAATCGCTCAAACAAAGCCAGAAGCCACCACAAGCTCACAATTCTCCTGTGTGACAATATGAGCAGCCTCAAACCTTTATCGATATTAACAGCAACTTTCAAGTGTAATCCAGTGCCAGAGTATTACACTTTTTACTTTACATGGGGGACCGGTGGCTCAGTGTTAGAGCGTTCACCTACGGTGCTTGGGGTCCCTTGTTCGATCCCAGCTCGCGCCGTGTGGACTTTGTGGTGGACAGACACCGTGCTCGTGGGTTTTCTCGGGGTTCTCCCATTTCCTCCCACTTTCTTCATTCCACCATTTCATTCATTTCTCATCTTCACCGTCTCCTTTAGCCTAACCGGCTTAATCGTGGGACGTAAAACTCAAAAAAATTCATTTCAATATTAATACCAATTTTCAATTATAATCCAGTGCCAGATTATTACCCCTTTTACTCTACATAAAAAGAAAAATGTTAATCCTTTAAATGGAATATCTTATGCGAACAAGTGTAACTAGGACGAACAGAGCTTCCGAAAATAGTTTAGAAGGCAGCAAGGTGCTAATCGGCAAAAGCTAAGACTTAGTTGCTTTCAAAATGACACCTTTTATTTAAAAAATGTCCCTAAACACTTTTAAAAGCGTCTCATATTTTTGCATAATATTCATACAGAATATTTAATACTTATGCTTTATAAAATAACGTACACAATACTTCAAAAGTGCCAGAAGTTAAGTCTGATATTACTAAGTTCTACTTACTTGAAACCGTATTCCTTCCTTCCCCTCCCCAACTTCGCCCAACAAACAAAACACACTGACAAAAAACTTTTAATAACAGACATCTAAAACTGACAAGAGCACTAAAACATACATTAAAATTATACTATCTATATGATAAATAATATTTATTCAACTACATAAATAGCCATTCTATACGTGATAAATATAGCCTCAGAATAACCATTACTTAAAACGTAGTCTCCTGAAGCACTGTGGGCCATAAGTCTCTTACCACCCCTTGTAAAATCCGTGTTCGTGGAAAATAGTGAACAACAACCATGTAGTAACATAGTAGGCCAAGTGGAAGTCGGATTGTGATGGTGACCAAGATGGTGGCCATCTTGAAAGCCACCATCTTGAATTCACGTCAAGGTTTTTAAATGGGAACATGGTCATGCGGCACATCATTTTAGGCTAGAATTTAAAGACAATGGCGAAGTCGGTTTGTTGATATCTTAATGTGTTCAAAAGTTACAGGCATTTCAAATTACTAATTTAACGTACTGTTTCTGTTGTTACAGGTGAATAATTATGCCGCTAACGACAGCAGAGAGGAAGGAGTTGATCAGGGCATGGGAAGGAAGGAGTGCAAGGGCTGTAGCAGCTGAATTCAATGCCAGGCACCCAGATCGACATCCTGTGTCCCATGTTAGTGTCGCCCAACTCTTCCAGAAGTTCATGAATACTGGTTCCATAGCAGATAAACTCAGGTGTGGAAGACCCACGACCAAAACAGATGAAGCCACATCAGTAGCAGTGCTGGCATCATTTGCTGCATCACCACAACACGGCAGTACCCGTCGTCTGTCCATGGAATGTGGTGTCAGCCTTACATCCATCAGACGTATCTTACAGAAAAGCAAGTGGCATCCGTACAAATTGCAACTTCAACATCATCTATCTGAAGATGACTCTGATCGTCGTGTGGAATTTTGCGACTGGGCCCTTGCACAGTTGCAAACTGAACCCACATTCCACACACAAATTTTATTTTCCAATGAGGCCAATTTTTATGTTACTGGGGCAGTGAATAAGCAAAACTGTCGCTATTGGTCCCCGACAAATCCTCAGTGAGTTGACCCTTGCAAAATGGTAGGTATAGGCAAATTAATGGTGTGGTGTGGTCTATGGGGCACCAAATTAGTTGGTCCATTCATCATTCCTGGTACCCTCACTGCTGAACGGTATTTGGATATGTTGCGGGATCTCATCCTCCCTTCCATATTGTCTGAGGACGGCACATTTCCACTCTTTTTCCAGCAGGATGGTGCCCCTCCGCATTACGGATTACAGGTCCGTACCTATCTGGATGAACAATTTCCTGGACGTTGCCTTGGGCGCCGTGGTTCCATTGAATGGCCAGAACGATCACCAGATCTGACGCCCTTGGATTTTTATCTGTGGGGTCGTCTGAAGGCAAAGGTATATGCCGAAAAGATCCGGGATCTTGAACACCTGGAAGAACGTATATTTGCAGCCTGTGCCGATATTTCACCAGAAACTCTTTTGAGGGTCATGGACAATTGGGTTGAACGACTTACCTTGTGCATAACTCGGGATGGGGGCCACGTAGAGCACGTGCTCCGCCATGCGTGACAGGTAAAATTAGCAATTTAAAATGCCTGTAACTTTTGAACAAATTAAGATATCAACAAACCGATTTCAGCATTGTGTTTGTCTTTAAATTCTAGCCCAAAATGATGTGCCTCATGACCATGTTCCTATTTAAAAATCTTGACGTGAATTCAAGATGGCCGCCATCTTGGTCACCATTACAATTTGACTTCCTCCTCGGCCTACTATGTTACTACATGGTTGTTGTTCGCTATTTTCCACGAGCACGGATATTACAAGGGGTGATAAGGGACTTATGGCCCACCCTGTACTTCAAAAGCCAGAGGTTAAGTCTGGTATTACTAAGTTCTACTTACTTGTAACCGTACTCCTTCCTTCCCCCTCCCCAACTTTTTCAACAAACAAAACACATTGACAAAAAACTTTTTAAGAACAAACATCTAAAACTGACAAGAGCACTAAAACATACATTAAAATTATACTATCTATATGATAAATAATATTTATTCAACTACATAAATAGCCATTCTATACATGATAAATATAGCCCCAGAATAACCGTTACTTAAAACGTAGTCTCCTGGAGCACTGTGCACTGTCATAAGTGTTAGAGCTGTCTGACGATCTTTGTTTTTTGTTTCTCTCTCAAATAATTTTTAAGTCGTCAAAAGTTCTTTCCAGAGAAGCTGTTGTAACAGGAAGCACTGCTAAAATGAGGAAGATTTTTATGTTTGGAAACATTTCCTCATCTAGTTGTTGCAATGTCTCCAGCACACATTTAGAAGCATGAGCTTCTTTCTTCCAATTTGAAACCCATAAATTCCACTCGACTTCTAGGATATTGATATTGCTGTGATGAAAATCATCTTTGTAGAACTCAACTGCAGACAATACATCTTTAAATTCCCTGCACGATGTCTTAGTAGGGAGCAAACTGTCAAGGTCGAGTAAAATACGATTGTGATTTGAAAACCAGGATTTCAGCGCATCCAAAATTTCATCTAGGAAAGGAACAAACACGGATCTATAATATTCTTCAAGTGTTTCAGCTTCTACATTAGACCGGAACCTTTGAGTCTTTACTCTTCTTTCACCTCTGGTGCTTGGGGTCCCGGGTTCGATCCCAGCCCCCGCCAAGTGAACTTTGTGGTGAACAAACACCGCCCTCGTGGATTTTCTCGGGGTTCTCCCGTTTCCTCCCACTTTCTTCATTCCACCATTTCACTCATCTCTCATAATCACCGTCTCCTTTAGCCTAACCGGCATAATCGTGGGACGTAAAACTTAAAGATTTCATTTCATTTTTCTTTACTCTTCTTGGTATGAATGGAGTAATCCGTACATTGCGTGACATTTTCTCAGCTTTGAAATATAGCTTCCGCAACTCATCTGTTGCATTTTCTCTCATGTTGCTTATTGTTTCTTCTACGACACTCACTCTTGACAGCAGGGGCGGATCCAGGGGGGATTGGCCTTTCCCCCCACAGAAGAGGAAACTTTCTTATTTTATATATAAATAAAACCCATCTCAGAGTTTGAAGCTTTTAGAAGTAGCTCTAAGTAGCAGTATTACATCCCACGCCCCCCCCCCCTCCCCCAGAAGTCCGTCCTGGATCCACCTCTGCTTGATATAGCCGATGCTAGATCTATTTGTTCTTTCTGCAAAGCTTTGGATAATACGTATGTTGGCTAGAGAATCTCTGACATTATTGTCAGAGCAATTACAAAAGGGAGACTACACATACTTGCATGAATAGACTCAGCTTTCCTTGACACATCACTTTGTGTTTCTGTACTAATCTCTTCCTAGTGTCTCTCTATCCAACAAGTTTCATTAATAATTATGAATTGAGGAGTGGATCACTCCATCAGCTAAAAGAATATCTTTCAGAATTTTCGATCTTTTAGCTGACGCTCGAAAGAAACATACACGCTTCAGACACAGCTGAAAAGCAATTGCGAACACAAGGACGTTTTGCCGCATCACTTAAGCACAAGTTTAAGCAGTGCGATTAGCAGTGTGTGTAAACAGCCTTAGGGAACTCTGTTTGAATATGTGATTGAGCTCCGTTAAATGATCCTCTCATTGCTGATGTACCGTCATAGCCTTGGCCTCGTAAATAAGCTAATTCAGCACGTAGTTGAAGTAGATTACCCTTAATTCTTGAAGCAATAATTGACCCTTTAACGTCATATACAGGAACATATGTAAGAAAATCTTCTCTGTGTCTTACAGTGTCTTTGCCAGCATACCGAACACATAGAGAGAATTGTTCGTTAGGTTAATACAGTTGTTTCATCTGCCAATACACTGAAATATTTGGCACTCCTTAATCGTTGTACCATTTCATATTGGATATGATCTCCTATTACGTTTATTAGTACATTTTGTACTGTTGGACTTACATACATAGCATTTGCATCCGAATTTTCTATATGATTAGTTAGAAGAGAATCACCCTCTTGCACAATAACGCAATATGGCGCGGTAGTTTCCGTTATTGTGAAGAGGATCCTCCAGCGTCAAACGTCCTGAATCCCTATGCCCACAAAGTGTTATTTCCTGTCTTTCGCATAATATTAAAGTCTTCACAATAGTTGATAAAATAGCTTTGTTCTTCTGGGTATCACTTGTATCTTTACCTTGCATTTGTTGCACAACGTCTCTTTGCTTGCCGAGGTAAATTTTGAGAAAATCTTGAGCTGACGTTCGTGTATGTTCGTAATATTTCGTTCCAGCACGTTCATCAAAAGATTCAATTGCGTCTTTTGAACGGTTCTTTACTAGACTTGGCGGTGTTTCATGAGAGCCACTTCGTACACTGTGGTCGTTCAACGTACAAGGCCGTTCAACGAGCACATTGCCTGGTAACGAGAGGAGTACCCGCGTCTTTTACCTGCAAAATTATTTTGACGAAAGTAGATGATGAAATCTAGGGATGCAATTGGAAACGAAACACCTCGTTCGACTTTCGAGAATATATTTGCGAATTACATATTTACAAAGTTAAGGAATGATATTCTGAAAAGGAAAAGAAAAAAATAATAGTCAGCTACTTAACTTTCGGAAACTGCTGGGTTAATGGTCCACTTTCACTTTGTTGGTTATAACATTTTCACAAACAAGTTCAGCACTGTCCAGCTACTTAACTTTCGGAAACTGCTGGGTTAATAGTCCACTTTTAATTTGTTGGTTATAACATTTTCACACATAAGTTCAAGACTGTCACTTTTCAATAACACATTCCAAATCTTCTATGGGCCGCCCCCTCCGCTGCTGCCTGCCGGACTCCAACCAAGACGAAGAACAAGTAGAAGGGCGAGTCATGCTTGGACGGCGGGAAATGGTGCACGGAGAGAGAAGTAGAGGAAGTTTCAAGATATGTTTTGTATATTCGCAATCTTCTTCTCAAGTTGTCGAAGTGTGTCCCCTTTCACGCATTTTGCAGCGAGTTTCAACCAAGCCAACTTGGTTGAAGGTGATGGGAGCCACAACTTCATATTGTGCACGCTATGAGTTCCTATTGATTTCCCTGTAAGCGCGTCGCAGAACTCGAATACTTTGGTGCCTACTTCTCTGAAACAAAGATACGGTCCCCGAAACAGATCGAAAAACTTCGAAATTTTTCGGTCAAGAAAACTACTCGTCGGGTGCTGACGGATAAAGACTAGATCGAATGTTTCAACTTTCCGTTTAACGTCTTCTGCGGCATTGATCCGTTCATTTCGCCTGCGCTTGCGATCTCTTCTTCTAAAGTCTGCAAGAAGTAGCTTGTGATCCCATGTTTCTGTTTCATCGTTTGGACTGTGGTTATTCAGTGGGACTTTAAAATATTTCTCAACATCCCGCACGGGATCCTGATTAAGGTGCAGTTCGGCGGGGGAAATTCCCAAGGATGCTGATACTGAATTGTTAAGCAGCATTACGATTTGTGCAACATAGTCTGTCTGAGCAAAACAAACGGAATAAACGGGAAATGTTCGAGTGTTCCCTCTCTACCGGACTACTTTGAGGATGGTAGGGGGAACAGTGTTTTATTTTGACACCATGTTTCTGCATGACCTCAAGAAAACGTTTCGACGTAAAGTGTGCTCCATTATCGGTCAAAATAATTTCAGGGGTTCCGAGATGAGTGAAATAAAATGACTCCAAATGATTGGCAATTGAAACACTGGTGGCAGACTTGAGACAGTATGCTTGCAAATATCTTGTATAAACATCTAACACAGTCAACAGATATTTTTCGCCTCTGGGTCCACGAGGGAGAGGGCCATACAAATCACACGAGATCAATTCACCTTTGCGAGAAGGTGTAATGAATTGCATAGGCAGAGCAACTGGAATTTTATAAGATTTGGTACGCATGCAGATCACACAGTCCCTCACATAATTACGAATATCTCGACTCATGAAGGGCCAGTAAAACGCTTTTGAAATCAGGCTGAAACATCTATCTCGACCAAAATGGCCATTGTTATGGTAACATTCGATTGCTTTGCTGACAAGAGCACGAGGAAGACAAATTCTCCAGCGTTCGGGGAAATGGAAATCTCTTATGAGTAATACACCACGTTCCAACTTATATTGATCTTTCCATTTTCGCCTGCTAGCAGCAGGGGGGACACAACTTTCTTCACTCTTCTGACTCGGCGTAAGGAAAGAAATTTTATCCGCGTACGCTGGGTCTTCGCGCTGCATTTCAATTAATTGTTGCGTAGATACGTTGATGACGTCCTCTCTTAAAACTTGAAGGGCGTGTGCGCGAACTATTTTCTGTTCGGGGGTTGGCAACACGCGCGTAAGAGCATCTGGGTTATCATTCAGCCTACCTGGGATGAATTCGACGTCAAAATGGAATTTCTGTAACTGCAGAGACCAACGCAACAAACGATTATTCCATGTTTTTATTTTCTGCAGATACAGTAAGCTTTTGTGATCACAGCGGATTGTAAACGGGTGTCCGTCCAAATACGATTCCCACTTTTTTACTGCATATATGATACTAAGGCATTCGAGTTCAGAGATCGAATAATGGGATTCACAGTCAGTTAATAGCCTACTGACGTAAGCAATCCTTCGTTTGTCTTCTCCTTCATACTGATAGAGCACTGCAGCAATCGCCCGTAAATTTGCATCACTTTGCAAGTAGAAGCGTTTCTTGAAATCCGGATATGATAACATTACATCTTTGATGACAGCGTCTTTAAGCTGTGCAAAAGATTCATCGTGAGCACTAGTCCACTGCCATTTCTTCTTTGCTTTGAGAAGATCATACAAAGGAGAAGCAATGATTGCGAATCCTTCTATAAAGCGAGAATGCCACGAGAATATGCCTAATACGTGCCTAAGCTCCTTAAGATTAGTGGGTTTGGGAAGAGCGTTGATAGATTGCACTGCATCCGGGTCTTTCCTGTATCCACTAGGGGAAACCATAAAACTAAGGAATTTAAGTTCAGACACAAAAAATGAACATTTTGCAATGTTGAGAGTCATGCCAGCTACTTTTATCTTTTCAAGGAGAGTGTCCAATGCACTCAAGTGATCGTCTGTCGACTGACTCACCAAACAGACGTCATCAATATAACGAATTATACTACACATTAAACTTTCTCCTAGAACCTGCTGCAAACACATGTTTAAGGCGCTAGAACCATTTTTCTGACCAAAAGGCAACGAAGTGTATTGTAGCAATTCTCCCTCAAATAAAAACGCGGTGAAAGGGCGGGAGTTTTCAGTAAGACGTAGTTGTAAATAGGAATTGCAAAAATCAAACGAAGAAAAGACTACGTTACCATGGAAACGAGCTAATAGATCTTCTATACGCTCTGACCTAACATGCTGTAACGGTGTTACTTCATTTGGTGCCCTTAGATCCACTACAAGCCTACAAGATATACTATCGGAGCCAGGGGGAGGCTTTTTTGGAACAACATGTAAAGGATTCAAATGACAAGACTTACTAGGTTCCAAAATACCCAATGATTTTAATCTGGATGTTTCTTCTCTTACAGCATCCCTATATTTATGAGGTATGGGATATGGGCGTCGAACGATAGGCCCTGTGGCTTGAATACCAAGATCATACTCGAAATTAACACACTGTCCTGGGAATTTAGCAAACACTTCCCTGTGCGTCATCAAAATATCTAAAAGACGCTTCTTGTCACTTCCGGTAGCCAGTTGAGACCGGGCTACCGTTTCAAAAATCTCCTCATCAGATGCAAATAATTCAGGGCACGCATGAAAATCCACGCCTCTACCATTGAAAATGTTTCCACCCTGATTTTCTTTCGCACTATTTTCATTAACAAAACGCGACACAGAAATATTGCGAATAGTTTCGCGATCTACACTCAAAACTTCTTCATAGTAGGAAGGATCACTTCCGTCGCTTAATGGTTCCTTGTTTAAAGAATCCATATTGTCATTGACGATTTCCACAGGAGGGGATGTTTCAACGCTTTGTATGCCTATCTTATTCACTGGTTTCTGAGAAATCTGTGGCTACTGACAAACTTCTGCCTGATCCTATGTCACCACTCTCCCTTCTTCGTTTCCTTAATCCTGAATAGCTCTGCTTCTCTTCATCATCCTCTTCTACGTCACCCACATTATCATCATCTCTCTCGGGCAACAACTGAGTTATATGGCACTGAGATAAATCTGTGGCTACTGACAAACTTCTGCCTGATCCTATGTCACCACTCTCCCTTCTTCGTTTCCTTAATCCTGAATAGCTCTGCTTCTCTTCATCATCCTCTTCTAAGTCACCAATTAGTTTTATGTATGGGGCAGTCACGACTCGAGGATCAGGACCGATCTCGAAGCCCCGGAAACCCAGAACAACGGGTTCTTCACCCTCACTGCCTCTGATTGCCTTGTAACTCTCTTCAGTCATGGCTGTTTAACTCTCACACTTTCGGAAACTGCTGGGTTAATAGTCCACTTTCACTTTGTTGGTTATAACATTTTCACAAACAAGTTCAGCACTGTCCAGCTACTTAACTTTCGGAAACTGCTGGGTTAATAGTCCACTTTTACTTTGTTGGTTATAACATTTTCACACATAAGTTCAACACTATCACTTTTCAATAATACATTCCAAATCTTCTATGGGCCGCCCCCTCCGCTGCTGCCTGCCGGACTCCAACCAAGACGAAGAACAAGTAGAAGGGCGAGTCATGCTTGGACGGCGGGAAATGGTGCACGGAGAGAGAAGTAGAGGAAGTTTCAAGATATGTTTTGTATATTCGCAATTTTCTTCTCAAGTTGTCGAAGTGTGTCCCCTTTCACGCATTTTGCAGCGAGTTTCAACCAAGCCAACTTGGTTGAAGATGATGGGAGCCACAACTTCATATTGTGCACGCTATGAGTTCCTATTGATTTCCCTGTAAGCGCGTCGCAGAACTCGAATACTTTGGTGCCTACTTCTCTGAAACAAAGATACGGTCCCCGAAACAGATCGAAAAACTTCGAAATTTTTCGGTCAAGAAAACTACTCGTCGGGTGCTGACGGATAAAGACTAGATCGAATGTTTCAACTTTCCGTTTAACGTCTTCTGCGGCATTGATCCGTTCATTTCGCCTGCGCTTGCGATCTCTTCTTCTAAAGTCTGCAAGAAGTAGCTTGTGATCCCATGTTTCTGTTTCATCGTTTGGACTGTGGTTATTCAGTGGGACTTTAAAATATTTCTCAACATCCCGCACGGGATCCTGATTAAGGTGCAGTTCGGCGGGGGAAATTCCCAAGGATGCTGATACTGAATTGTTAAGCAGCATTACGATTTGTGCAACATAGTCTGTCTGAGCAAAACAAACGGAATAAACGGGAAATGTTCGAGTGTTCCCTCTCTACCGGACTACTTTGAGGATGGTAGGGGGAACAGTGTTTTATTTTGACACCATGTTTCTGCATGACCTCAAGAAAACGTTTCGACGTAAAGTGTGCTCCATTATCGGTCAAAATGATTTCAGGGGTTCCGAGATGAGTGAAATAAAATGACTCCAAATGATTGGCAATTGAAACACTGGTGGCAGACTTGAGACAGTATGCTTGCAAATATCTTGTATAAACATCTAACACAGTCAACAGATATTTTTCGCCTCTGGGTCCACGAGGGAGAGGGCCATACAAATCACACGAGATCAATTCACCTTTGCGAGAAGGTGTAATGAATTGCATAGGCAGAGCAACTGGAATTTTATAAGATTTGGTGCGCATGCAGATCACACAGTCCCTCACATAATTACGAATATCTCGACTCATGAAGGGCCAGTGAAACGCTTTTGAAATCAGGCTGAAACATCTATCTCGACCAAAATGGCCATTGTTATGGTAACATTCGATTACTTTGCTGACAAGAGCACGAGGAAGACAAATTCTCCAGCGTTCGGGGAAATGGAAATCTCTTATGAGTAATACACCACGTTCCAACTTATATTGATCTTTCCATTTTCGCCTGCTAGCAGCAGGGGGGACACAACTTTCTTCACTCTTCTGACTCGGCGTAAGGAAAGAAATTTTATCCGCGTACGCTGGGTCTTCGCGCTGCATTTCAATTAATTGTTGCGTAGATACGTTGATGACGTCCTCTCTTAAAACTTGAAGGGCGTGTGCGCGAACTATTTTCTGTTCGGGGGTTGGCAACACGCGCGTAAGAGCGTCTGGGTTATCATTCAGCCTACCTGGGATGAATTCGACGTCAAAATGGAATTTCTGTAACTGCAGAGATCAACGCAACAAACGATTATTCCATGTTTTTATTTTCTGCAGATACAGTAAGCTTTTGTGATCACAGCGGATTGTAAACGGGTGTCCGTCCAAATACGATTCCCACTTTTTTACTGCATATATGATACTAAGGCATTCGAGTTCAGAGATCGAATAATGGGATTCACAGTCAGTTAATAGCCTACTGACGTAAGCAATCACTCGTTTGTCTTCTCCTTCATACTGATAGAGCACTGCAGCAATCGCCCGTAAATTTGCATCACTTTGCAAGTAGAAGCGTTTCTTGAAATCCGGATATGATAGCATTACATCTTTGATGACAGCGTCTTTAAGCTGTGCAAAAGATTCATCGTGAGCACTAGTCCACTGCCATTTCTTCTTTGCTTTGAGAAGATCATACAAAGGAGAAGCAATGATTGCGAATCCTTCTATAAAGCGAGAATGCCACGAGAATATGCCTAATACGTGCCTAAGCTCCTTAAGATTAGTGGGTTTGGGAAGAGCGTTGATAGATTGCACTGCATCCGGGTCTTTCCTGTATCCACTAGGGGAAACCATAAAACTAAGGAATTTAAGTTCAGACACAAAAAATGAACATTTTGCAATGTTGAGAGTCATGCCAGCTACTTTTATCTTTTCAAGGAGAGTGTCCAATGCACTCAAGTGATCGTCTGTCGACTGACTCACCAAACAGACGTCATCAATATAACGAATTATACTACACATTAAACTTTCTCCTAGAACCTGCTGCAAACACATGTTTAAGGCGCTAGAACCATTTTTCTGACTAAAAGGCAACGAAGTGTATTGTAGCAATTCTCCCTCAAATAAAAACGCGGTGAAAGGGCGGGAGTTTTCAGTAAGACGTAGTTGTAAATAGGAATTGCAAAAATCAAACGAAGAAAAGACTACGTTACCATGGAAACGAGCTAATAGATCTTCTATACGCTCTGACCTAACATGCTGTAACGGTGTTACTTCATTTGGTGCCCTTAGATCCACTACAAGCCTACAAGATATACTATCGGAGCCAGGGGGAGGCTTTTTTGGAACAACATGTAAAGGATTCAAATGACAAGACTTACTAGGTTCCAAAATACCCAATGATTTTAATCTGGATATTTCTTCTCTTACAGCATCCCTATATTTATGAGGTATGGGATATGGGCGTCGAACGATAGGCCCTGTGGCTTGAATACCAAGATCATACTCGAAATTAACACACTGTCCTGGGAATTTAGCAAACACTTCCCTGTGCGTCATCAAAATATCTAAAAGACGCTTCTTGTCACTTCCGGTAGCCAGTTGAGACCGGGCTACCGTTTCAAAAATCTCCTCATCAGATGCAAATAATTCAGGGCACGCATGAAAATCCACGCCTCTACCATTGAAAATGTTTCCACCCTGATTTTCTTTCGCACTATTTTCATTAACAAAACGCGACACAGAAATATTGCAAATAGTTTCGCGATCTACACTCAAAACTTCTTCATAGTAGGAAGGATCACTTCCGTCGCTTAATGGTTCCTTGTTTAAAGAATCCATATTGTCATTGACGATTTCCACAGGAGGGGATGTTTCAACGCTTTGTATGCCTATCTTATTCACTGGTTTCTGAGAAATCTGTGGCTACTGACAAACTTCTGCCTGATCCTATGTCACCACTCTTCCTTCTTCGTTTCCTTAATCCTGAATAGCTCTGCTTCTCTTCATCATCCTCTTCTACGTCACCCACATTATCATCATCTCTCTCGGGCAACAACTGAGTTATATGGCACTGAGATAAATCTGTGGCTACTGACAAACTTCTGCCTGATCCTATGTCACCACTCTCCCTTCTTCGTTTCCTTAATCCTGAATAGCTCTGCTTCTCTTCATCATCCTCTTCTAAGTCACCAATTAGTTTTATGTATGGGGCAGTCACGACTCGAGGATCAGGACCGATCTCGAAGCCCCGGAAACCCAGAACAACGGGTTCTTCACCCTCACTGCCTCTGATTGCCTTGTAACTCTCTTCAGTCATGGCTGTTTAACTCTCACACTTTCGGAAACTGCTGGGTTAATGGTCCACTTTCACTTTGTTGGTTATAACATTTTCACAAACAAGTTCAGCACTGTCCAGCTACTTAACTTTCGGAAACTGCTGGGTTAATAGTCCACTTTTACTTTGTTGGTTATAACATTTTCACACATAAGTTCAACACTATCACTTTTCAATAATACATTCCAAATCTTCTATGGGCCGCCCCCTCCGCTGCTGCCTGCCGGACTCCAACCAAGACGAAGAACAAGTAGAAGGGCGAGTCATGCTTGGACTGCCCTTTATAGGTAGTAGACAGCACGTGGCTAGGAGTGTTGCCAGATCCCACGCCGAGAACGTGTGGTACCAGCTCCTACCACAACGCCTCCTTTGCAAAATAAAGAGAAATATTTCCAAAAGGCATCATTAAGTTTATGGGAGTATGCCAACCAAAAATACCACTGAAATCAGTTGACTTGAAAAGATCTTTTATAAGACCCTGTTATTTGAACATAACATTTATGTGAAGTGAAAGATTCTCACTTTCTTCGTAACATTTCCTTCTCGACGTCTGAAATATTTGATTTTCCAATGAAAAGGCCAATGTCAGCGTATACATCGTACTCGTCCTTTTTCTCAGTATGGTCACAGGGTTCTTGAATTTTTTGATATGGTTTCGCACTGCTCTCTCTGCTCTTCAAAGAAATAATATGATCGTCAAATCACTTGCTTGTAGGCTACATTATTTGTGCATAGAATGATCAACAAGAAAATTAATATAGTTTACAAATTTCTAAGGAAGAGATTGGTGAAAAGCTGCAACTGTACCATTCAGTACGTGTCAATCGAAAAAATTCTGGACATAGGCAGGAGGTAGGTAGATGTCTTCCATTCGTAACTGTGCTCCCTGATTTTTTAAGCCAACTCACAAGTTTTCAATAAAAAAGAGAGTTTTCATTTCACTCATATGTCCACACTTCCACTTTCCCGAACAATTGCATACATTTTCACGAAATTTTTGAAATTCACGACAATCTTACTGTTTCAGAATTATAGGAGTCGAAAATCGAACAAGGGAAAGTTAAACGTAGATTACTTGGAACCGTAGTCCTCCAGACCCTCAACTAATTTGGCCCATCCTTTGCAAAGGACCAACATTTAAAATACCAATAGTATTTATTTGCAAAGTTTAGTATGATTCGGTTAAGAAATGTAGCCTACAGCGTAAATTAAATATAAAATTGAAGGGGTGGGGGACATAGACACCTAACTCGAACTGATTTGGCCCATCTTCGAAGGGAATGTTTGATACCCAATATTCGTGCGGAAAGTTTGGTTTGATTCAGGTATGAAATGCAGCCACAATCGTGAGCCGAAAAACGTTATAAAAACACACATAGGTTAAATATATATAAATCAAGATCTGTGACCCATCTAAATAGATAAATTTACCTAATATATAAACAGAAAAGAGAGCATCGTCACTTGGGTTATACCGGGTCCCCGGGTCAAACCGAGTAACAGAGCGGTGATTGATGACCCAAAATACTCTGCCAGTCCCGTTGATCCCTGCCATCACTGGTGCACATGCGCTCCATATGCAGGTGTGCAGATTTCTCGTGAGAAGGGAACGTATGTATATATATATATATATATATATATATATATATATATATATACAGGGGCGGATCCAGGATATGATCAAGGGATGGGCTAAACCAGATTTTGCCGTTTTACCCAGTGTATATTTGAGCGTCAAAGAGGGGCTATAGCCCCCCCTTGGATCCGCCACTGTATATATATATATATATATATATATATATATATATATATATATATATATATATATATATATATATATATATATATATATATATATATATAAATAGGTGTGTTGCACTAAAGTTGAAGGACCACCATTTAAATATATAAATAGAACTGTATTTCCGTAGAGAATCATCCACGGATACACGAGTTTCAATAATGATAGTGTTTAACACCACATTTCATTCATTACATAATACGTTAAGCAATGAAATAAAATCAATTCAAAGACTATATGAATATTGTCGAATACTAAAGTTTACTAAATGAACCGCGTGAATTTATTGTTTTTCCTTTTTTTTTTTTTTTTAATTGAAACACGAAATGAAAGTAATAACTACACATTGTCCTTGCACCGGTGCTATTCAATAGCTAACCGATTATTGCATTGTAATGCACATAATTAGAAGTTATATTGTTTATGTCTATAATTGAAATGTTAATTTAACGCACGACACACGTCTTTCTCTGAAGTGCTGGCTTCTTTACATATTTCTTCGTTGTTTCTCGATTGCTGTTTTTGCATAGTTTCTTCGCCAAAATTAACACCACTACTGTCTTTTTTTCGTTCTAGCCACTTTTCTAAAACGTTTTTCGAGACTTTTCCTGAAATATTTTCGAAATGACAAAAAATGAGAGAAATTCAGTTGCGCAGGAATGTACCCATGTCAGGGGCCGATAAAATTCTGTGGACAGAAGTACTCCCAGGGCCCCGGGGGCAGCTTGAAAGTTTGAAATGGCAACATACCATTGTTCGATAGATACCTTGTTCGGTAGATCTTGGAAAATGAAAAACGGTCGATGAAACATTTGCTTTATGAGCCACCGTTTTCAAAATGGCCACCAAAAATGTGTGTTGTTTCTAGAGAACTGAAACCTACAGGTACAATTAGTGATAACTGACGTGGTTGAACTTTTCTAAACACAATTATTAGTGACCTGTATAATAGCATACAGAAGGTTCATGTTTGTAAATTACAACCAGTACGGAAAACACACAAAGAATCTGTCTTACCTGATGCAACTATTTAACTTCATCAGATGTTTGAAGTGCCCTCCATTTGCATCAATGCGCTTTTGGAGGCATCGAACAAGAGAGCATTGTACAGATTGTAGTGTTTCCACTGATGTCGCAGTAATACGTTCTTGCATATTCTCTCGTATCGTTGGAGATTCCTGATTTACTCTAAAAGAAAGAAATCTAATGGCGTTAAGTCGGGGGACTGAGAAAGCCATGCACAGGACCACCTCGTCTTATCCATTTATTTGGAAACTTTGTATTGAGAATTGCTCTGGAGACGTGTACGGGACCCTGTCATTCGGGTACCACATCGATAGACGCGTTTCCAAATCCAGGTCTTCCATGGTGAAGTACCTTGCATATCGCTGTCCGTCTAATGTTCCCTGATAAAAATATGGACCTGCAATACGATTACCAATGATGCATTACACATTGACACTCTACTGTCTTTGAGGGGGCACGTTGGCTTAGTGGTAGAGCGTTCACCTCCGGTGCTTGGGGTCCCTAGTTCGATCCTAGTTCGCGCCGTGTGGACTTTGTGGTGGACAAATACCGTGCTCGTGGGTTTTCTCGGGGTTCTCCCGTTTCCTCTCACTTTCTTCATTGCACCATTTCATTCATTTCTCATCATCACGGTCTCCTTTACCCTAGTCGGCATAAGCGTGGGACGTAAAACTGAAAGATTTCATTTCATTTTTTCCACTGTCGTTGATGAGCAAACGCGCGAAGCCAGTGAGAATTTTACCCAGACCAATAGTACATGTTCCGCAGATTCACATTACCATGATTGGTGAACGAAGCCGTAAACAAAGTATTACTTAAGAGTGCGGGATTACCTTGCAACAGCTGAAGTGCAAAATGACAGAAACCAATGCAGGATCCAAAGTCATTCCTGTGCTGTTCTTGGTGAAGTGACATAAACGTAAAATTCTCCACACATTACCGCGGCTTATTCAAGAACCGCGATCTGTCGTACACTTATCTCTGGATTGTGCATTACAGCAATTTCGTTTGCGTTGTTAGTTGCTGTGTTGGTACCCTGATGCTTTCTGGAAGTCCAGTTTTCTGTTTCTGTGAGACTTGTGCAGATATTTGCAATGGTACGAGGTAAAGGATACCATCGATCTGAATTGCGTTCAGCGTACAATGCCACAGCTGTAGTTACATTTCTGTAACATTCACCGTAAATGAGAAGAATGTCTAAGTTTCCTTCATTATTGAAGACCGACATATCAGAAAAGCGGCAACCGACTAGACGAGATCAAGTGTAAGAACACACCAAAATAAGAGTTACTGTATCACTACTAGAAGTAGTAATATCCGAAATGTAAATGAATTTGCGTTTCAATGCGTTCTTGTATGTAGTATATCCTGTTTGACACTGACAGCAGTACAGCAGACCAGACCAGGAGAAACTAGTACACTGAACAATAGAATGTACCGTACTGATATTAGCTTGTTTGTAGCAGGCTTTAAGGATATTGCAAGCAACCTGTAGCAATCAGTCAATTTGTGTGCTCAAGGCCAAATCTTTGTTCCTACATTACACCCATTTATGATTTTGCTAAAAAGGAGAAAGCAAAATCAAATATAAGAGCAATATGTACTTCACCCAGCTTTCTTGGAGGCTATTTAGTGTGGAGGGGAAAGTCCTATATTAGGTGTCCTGCATAGTGGTCTCTACACCCACCATCACTTAACTGTGATTCAGAATCCGCGTTCAGCTCGAGCACGTAAATATCAAATTAAATTTAAAAGCCAACCGCCCCGGGCGGATAACACGTACTCTGTTTCTCAACCAATGTCCCGCGATACACTTTCAGACCTTCACCTCGAAACAAAAGATATAATTGAATATACTGTACCCATAATCTTGCTTATTAAATTTTCCATAATGACATCTTTAAAAACAATATGGCCACTTACCACAAACTCTTGCTCTGAGCAAAGTACTACACACTTACATAACGTCAGAACAGTATCTCCGCTGCCATTTGTAGTATGTGTGAGAAGCCATGATGGTATGCTACATGTATATGTGATTGGCCCTACAGTTGGTTACCACTTGAATAGTGGTGTGGGAGCCAGAGAGAGTACTGAAAAAGCAGTACTAATATCATCATGTTAATGATCTTCTGCATACCTATAAAAATATCACTATCTCATGGGTTTATGAAAGGAAGGTAAAATAATTAATGATTGCGGAAGAGACTTTAAAATATATATATATATATACAGTGGCGTATTTACGATTTTGTTTCGGGAGGGGCTTTGCTAACTTCCGGGGGGGGCTTTGCTTGGAAATGTGAAAATTCTGCCAGATATTTCATTTACTTTACTATACTAAGTAAGATTTCGGGGGGGGGCTTAAGCCCAGAAGCCACCCCCCTAAATACGCCACTGTAATATATATATATATATATATATATATATATATATATATATATATATATATATATATATATATATATATATATATATATATATATAACTTGAGACTTGAATTTCAAAGGTTAAAAATTAACTTCCGTGTGCAAATCTTTACTAATTACCAAAAATAAAAAACAAGCACGCCTGATTTATAGATCTGCACCGGCCTTCCTACTCATATTACTTCCCTTTGGCTACCATAATCATAACTTGTTCCCTAGAAGCATAGGAATAAGTATGTTCCATTATTTTCTTGCTCTAAGTTAGCCATATTTCCACTGAAGTACTTTATTATTCGTAATTTCCTTACATTGATTGCATTCCTCCTTTACTGTGTGTGCAATTTCCTTAACCATAGTTTCGGTACCCCATGTATTATTTGAATTTATTTCCAGCATACATTCGGTTTGTATGTCTAACCTCGGATTGGTGTAATGTCTATTCTGAGATTCCCAATCTATGAGCTGCCAAATGTGTGCCGAATACCCTCAATTGCTAGGTACATTCGGGATACACGCATTGTTTGTACTCGTAATTGTCGGGATGAACTCTGTGCTGTCTGATCACATGAATGATTGTAATAATTAAACCTGTTTGTTCGTGCTTGACACGTTTCTCGGGCGACCTTATCCTGATAGCCGAGATACGCAGCTTCAATTCGAGCCACTCCGTGCACGTTACATAGCTCTTCACGTTACACACGAAAAATATTACTTAGATCAATTCAAAGAGCTAATTGAGTGTAAATATATAAAAATGCCAATACAGGAACAATATTTAAAATAAAAGATACTAGATTCATTAGTAACGGGTTATGAAAATGACGTCACGATTCAGAACTGGAAAGAAAGGAGTGAAAAGGCGACATCTACGATGCGAGTCTCTTGCAAATGTTGCAAAATTATAAACTTGAAAAATGTTATATCAAAAACAGAAGACCACTAAAATTAGTTGATTGATCCATGTTGGAAATCGTCCACAGTGGATAGGAAATGGCTTAATATTTTTTGTATATAAATTAAGTAGAGTAGCTACCCCGTAAGAAACTTCTTTGCCTGCTGATAAATGAAACAAAACAAAGAACGGGAGTCACGTGTAACGTCTGCAATTGTTATGCAGATGGTAACACTACTCTGCTAAATATCGTCTGCGTGCGTTCGTTAGTGTGAGTACGTGGGTGTAGTGAAACAAACAATGGAGAGTGTTGAGCGCGAAATTGAAAATATGAATGAATCCGAATCACATTCTCGGTATTATCGCAAACACGAGAAAGGGAAACCTCTTCAAAGTCAAGCAAAGCAAATTGTCATCAATGTGTACTCTCGATTAAGAGAAAAATGTGCAGACAAAACTATTGAGGAAATTGTTGATATGACAACGTACTTCACTGGTGTTAGTGCCGCAGCAATATTTCGCGTAAAACGTGAATTGAACAGCGCAGGAGAATTTACAACTCCGGGGAAAAGTGGCCAAATCGAAGTGATCGTGAGGAAAATAAGTGCAGAAAATTAGATAATTTTGGGAGGGGTAGTATGCGGAAGAAAATTCATGATTTTTATAGAAGAAATGAAGTACCAACGGTAAAAAAAAAAAAAAAAAAAAAAAAAAAAAAAAAAAAAAAAGCTCGTGCTATTGCTGAAGTTGAAGAGTTGCCTATTGTAAGTAATACTACAACCCGAAACGTAATGAAGGAAATTGGTTTTAAATATGGTCGTATAAAACACTCATCATCAATGATCGATAGGGAAGACCTAATTAATTGGCGACATAGGTATCTTCGCGAAATTAGGCGCTACAGGGAGGAGGGTATACATATTTATTATTTGGATGAAACTTGGATCAACGAGGGGCATACAGTATCTTATGTTTGGACAGACACCACTATAAAAAGTAGTAAACAGACGTTTCTAGAAGGATTAACAACTAGATTTAAACCATTGTCGGGAAGAAGAAGAAGGTTGATTGTTGTGCACATTGAAAGTGAAGAGGGATTTGTGACTGGTGCAGAATTAATATTTAGAGCGAAAAAGGGACGTGGGGATTATCATTAAGAGATGGACAGTAGTAGTTTCGAGGCTTGGTTTGCATCTGTTCTTCCAAAACTACGCCCAAATAGTGTAATTGTAATGGACAACGCACCATATCACACTGTTTTCGTTGAAAAGATTCCAAATTCAAAATCAAAAAAAGAGGAAATTACACAATGGTTGGACGCCAAGAAAGCAGAGACGAATTCTGAAGAAGAAAGGCAACTCCTAACATATACTCCGCAAATGCAGAAATGCGATCTGCTGGACATTGTGAAAAAAAGTTAAACATAAGTATATACAATATAAAGTGGATAAAATGGCTTATGAGACGGGACACAAAATTCTACGATTGCCACCAAGACATTGCGAGTTAAACCCTATCGAGAGTGTCTGGAGTGAAGTGAAAAGATATGTAGCCGTTAAAAATAGCTCGTTCAAAATGCCGGATGTTGAAAATTTACTGACAGAGGATCTTCGTGAAGTAACAGCAGAAAGGTGGAAATCCTATGTGTCGCATGTCATCGCAGAAGAGGAAAAATTGTGGAGAATGGATGGGCTGACGCATGATATAGAACCTGTGATCATCCAAACTGGAAGTAACTCCGATTCCGATGATATGGATGGAATTGAAAAACTCCAGTAAATCGTAAGTTATCTGATATTCTCTCTGTAGTTAATAGGGGACCGGGACAGTGATTCTGCCAGACCCCCCGCCCCTTGTAGGGTGTGTCATCCCAAATTTCTCAAAAACAATTGTCCCAACTTAACTTTGTGTGCTCAAAAATACATAGAAATCGTGCAAAACTATTTACACCCCCAAACTGAAAATCCTGGCTGAATCCCTGACTCGGGAGAAGTTTTAATAACGTAACGTAGCGCTCGTTTTGCCGGGTCGCTGCTGCTTTACTCATTGCAAAGGTAGGAGTTGCGGTGCTTTGTAAAAAAAAAAAAAAAAAAAAAGTTTTTAGTTTATTGCGTGGGAGGGTAGCTGCTCGTGTGTTTCTGTTTACGATTGACCTTTTGCAGGTAGACATATGAACATAACTTGATTTCTTTTCTTACCTTAATCAATGAAAACGAATAAGCAACATAGTGTTCATGCTCTAGAGTTTTAATTGTGAGGATTCCAACCAAATAAATCACGTCCGAATTTCCAATACATTTATTCCTCTTGTCGTGTTCGTGTCTTCATGAATTATTAAAAACAAATAGGCCAAGAAACATTTTTTATTAGCGGCAGGAAAAGGACAAGAAATCACCGCTCCCTGCATATCAGCTGAGACCCAGAGCAGCGCCACTCGAAACAATTGGCGATTGAGAACCAACCAACCAACCAACTAAGCAGACGATGCAAACCAAAACACACACACACAAAGGCTTCCCTGTGTAAAGGTTCGCGCGCCAACAATACGCTTGTGATCCGGCTCTCAAGTTAACATTGCGTTTAGTATAGTATCTCGGTATGAGAGTGATTCATTTCCCCCGAACCTAGTCTGCCTCAGTTCCTGACGAGGCCCAGACTGTCTTTCAGTCCTCTCTAACCTACCCCTGCTCTTCCTAGTATAGGGTCCTTGCAGCTGCCAAGTAGGTTTCCTGTTTCTTCGTGCGTTCCTCCTGCTCCTCGATTTTTCTCACTACGCTTGTAGATATTTCTACGCTGCTGGTTGTTCTCTTTGTCTCGGTAAGTCAGCTGGACCTCTTGGACCAACGCCAAAAGTTCTATTATGCTCTGTGGTTTCCCTTCGATTAGGCATCAGCATATCCATTGGGACAGCTGACGTGACAAAGCCTTGGGGGAATCCAGTACAGCGTTAAGTAGAAGTTGTGTGAGGAGATAAACGCTCGGTTGCTTGAATAACGGGGATCATAATGACTTATCAAAAAAGTTGCGTGCAAGCAGGCCAGTTTGTACGTGTTCTTGAATTCAGCAATAAAGCTCACATAATTGTTTATTTTGCTTTGCGTTATATTAAACTACTATAGAACAAATCGTCTCAATGATCGGATCAAGAAACTGGTGCGATGTTCCGGTGCTGCATTCGTTAGCTCAAAGTAATTTTCGAGATCGATGAGATAGCTGTGAGTAGCTGTCTCATCCTCGTTACCCTCTAGGGAAGCAACTTCAAATGTCGATGCATGAATGTTGTTATGGCTGTGGCCTGTATCAGTGTTTGACAGTGGCTGTATAGTAAGTGGGCTAACACGCTGCGGTGTTACATCACTGTGTATACACACACGAGATGACGGTAGTGCAAACATGCTGTTGTTTCCGGTGACAAAACATCTGGAACTATCGAACAGCTCGTGCTAGGACCATGGTCAGCCATGACTTTTTCCTCCGTTTGTTCCATCTCAGATGACTGTGACGAGACCCATCATCCTTTTCTCTTAGTAAGGCTCCTATCTCTTCTCTCGACTGACCTCGCACTTTCTCGATCTCACGAGCCATGTCGTCTCGGAGATGCTCTATTTTTCCTAGCTTTTGTGTGCATTCAGGTGATCTCAGTGCAAATTCGTTTCGCACTGAAGTTCGGATCTTAATTCAGTCTGATTTTCTTCGACCCCAGTGGCGTATTTTAAAAATTTATTCATGTTTATCGCAGCCTGTATAATAACTATACATCATTTCTCACTATATTCCACATTTCTTGGCGTCTTAACTGAACTCTTACACAAGAACTGTATTCACAGTGTATATGCTAATTATAACTTAGTTTATGTTATGCCCGATCATAAATAGACAAACGGCCACGGTGGGTTGGTAGAGCACTCTCCTCTTGTTTGAGGGTCTCTGGTTCGATCTCGCCCGCCGAGTGGGCTTTGTGCTGGACTAGCACTATGTATGTGTGGGGGAGGGGTTCAGAGCTTTCCTGTTTTCTCTCACTTTCTTCATTTCATCATTTAGTTTATCATTAGCTTCACCGTCTCCTTCAGCCTTGGTGCATAGTTGATGAACATTAAACACGAAAATAAATAAATAAAATGGAATACTGTTTATTTACTGGTAGACACATTAAAATAGTAATAAACTTACCATAAGCTGTGAAGTCTGTTTGCTCTTCCTCTTTTCTGAATCCCTTGTAATTATTAGAACACGAACTCCACTCTCTTGGTCTTCTTTTGTAAAGTTCGTAAGTCTGGGTGGTCCTGGAAGACGCTTTCAAGGTGGTCGGCAAACTGCTCAGCTTGGTCTTGTGGTGTGAAGAGTAACCCGTGGGGACCTCTGATGGGACGGTGCGGGGGACGGATTTTTGGTTTGAGAGGGAACGCACAAGTCTCCAGAAATCTCTAGACAGGGTCTCGATTTCTTGTAGTCTGTTGTTCCAGTGTTAAAGGCGGATTCGCAGCAGTCTCTTCTTGATGCGTTTTGACAACGCGTTCCAAAGGGACTTCATTCGCGATGGCGGGTGCGTTGCCATTGTCGGCGGACCCAGCGTTTCATCTGGATCAATGCTGTGGTCCTGAGATCGGTGGGTTCTGGTCGATGTGGATTTTCTCGTTGGGTTGTGGCCAGGCGGTAGTCAGTTTGGATGGAAGCGGTGAGCGATACCACAGTTTCGTCGATGTCTTCTGCGGATCTCAGTGACTTTCTTGGGTCGACCATGGCTGCTAGGTGTGTCGTGTACATATCCCAATCTGTTTGCTGGAGTTTCGGAATGTAGCTAATGGGGACATGTATTCTGAGGGATACGTTGAAGATGATGGGGATATGATCTGATTGGAGGTCTGTGACTACGTCTGGGCCGTCGACAATGGCAATGTTCTTGGATAGCGTCATGTCTAGGACGTCTGGGAGTCCTCCGTTGTTGGGGAAGAATGTTGGCTTTGTGGGGGCTGCAGGTATGTAGTTTCTTGATTGTAGGGCTCTGTATAGGATGTTGACATTGTAGTTGGAAACGCGTGCGTTCCAGGACGGGTGTTTGCTGTTCAGGTCTCCGGCTATTAGGATGCGGTGCCCCAGTTGTTGGAGCGTATCTAGATCAGGGGGTGTAGGTGTGTGGCGTGGGATCTGTATGCTGCGATGACTAGTAGTGGTCCATCCGGGAAGTATATTGTTACTCCCGTGGTTTCTAGTGAGGTGAGAGCTGGAACTTGGAGCAGGTCGTGGGCGATGGTTCGTTTGACAAGGATCGCCGTGCCTCCCATGCGTCCCTGACGATCGTTCCTGTAGATATTGTAATTTCGGACCTGGAAGTGATCCTTTGGCTTCAGGTGTGTTTCGTTGAGAAGCAGGGTTGATATGTTTAAAACAAGTGTTTAAAACGAGGGCTGTTGTTTTATTCAGTTTGTTTTAAACGTTTTAAACAAATTGTTTTAAACGTGTTTTTTTTTTTCGATGCTGGTTGGACAAGTTTAAAACAACTAAAATATCAGATTGAAGAAGCTAATTTAATTTTTTAACAAACAACTCATCCTCCGCAGGATTTGTGCATGGAGTAAATTACAAGCAGAGTTATATTCTTATTATAACAGCAATTACTGAACAAAATTCTGCACATCAATGTGCGTATAACTAAACTAACAGAAATTCAAGTGAAGTATTTGAACGTTTCTTAATTTCCAAGAATAATGGAGGTTAAACACACTATACACTATTCTAAGATCCAAATTCACAAATTCAAAACTTGGGTATTTTGTGATTAGATACTACCATTTCCATAATAATGAACAGTTCTCACTCATAAGTTAGAAGAAATACTCTGACAAATACAACTCATAGAAAAGAGCAGTGACTAGCCTACAAGGAGCAAATGACATTTTAACTAAACAGTTTTCAAGATACATCTCTATCTGCAACATGGGTAGCTAATAATGATTAGTGTCTACGGCATAACAACACAATTAACTCTAGACACCCGCCAGGGATTTTAACAAAACGGTAGACTCTCATGTTCGGGGCTCTGGTGACCCCCCTAATTATCAGAGTCATGAGTTATACACCATTGGAAAGCTTATAGACCACAAATTCCAACGAGGTAACATTCGTGAAATTCCGACGTATTCGTAGAAAAAGAACAGACATAAAAAATCATTAAAAATATGAAAATATTGACTTTGCGGGACCCTGGCAACCCTTGCAGTCTTCCTACGCTGACAAAATGATGCTAATGTGAAGGCCACATACTTGCGACAATAATATAAGAAATGGTAGTCATTGCTGCCATTGCGTAATGAATTCGTTTTATGTAGGAAATATTAGAAAAAATATACGCAGAAAATCATTCATTGAATTAGACATTCTCTCTCCTCCCACACTATAATACCACGTCCATATGCAAATCATTTTTGCTGCACACATCATGTATACGAACAAGAATTATGCTTGTAGACCACTTCAGTGAAATATATCTTGTGTTATATGGGACCGTCCCGAAAATAAATGTAAATTAACAAAATTTGAGCCCTTCTTCCTCTATAAACAACAAGTACACACACAGGTTACTATCATGTAGGGGATTATTTCATTGCTTCACATACCAATTTTTAGCGATGTACTACAAGGTGGGGAGAAATACCCGCCAAAACCTGATGAAAAATTAAAAAAAAAAAACATCATCCTCTCTCTCTCGGCCGTACATACGTACCCCCTATATACATAAAATGCAACTGATGGAAAGCTTCATCCCTCAAAAACACTTTGGTACCAAATCATCTTTTTAGCTTAATTAAGGACTGAGCTACTGATGTTTGTTGTAAAAATAAATGTAATTTACGTAAAAAAAAAAAAAAAAAAAAAAAAACCTCCAAAAATTGGCTAACTTTGCCTCCTTCCTGCTACCCCATATAAGCAAGAAGTCCAAATACACGATATTACCATGTAGTGGCCTACTTCATTGCTTCACGTAACAATTTTTATGAATCTATCTCCCAAGAGAGGGAATGGCCCCCAAAAAACTGTTGAAGAAACAAACAAACAAACAAAAAAAAAAACACGATATTTACCCTCCTTCCACATACAGTACATAAAATACACATCAGCAAAGCTGCATCTTTCAGGAATAAATTGGTACCAAAACCATCTTCCAGCCTTAATTTGAGGTTTAAGACTGAGCGATTGAGGTTTAAAGCCCTGATAGAATGTAATACAAAGAAACTAAACTACATATTCTGTGAACGGAGATCGGGAAATTCCCAATTTCTTTCTCCGGAATTGAATATTTGAGCGGATCGAAATTAGGGAAGTTCCCGAAATTTGATCTAGCGGTTGAATATAGATGACAAGCAATACCTAAGAGTGTAAAAATGTAATATATATGCCTATTTAGATTATTGTTTTAAACAAAATAAACATTTTAAACGTGTTTTTTTTTTAAAAAAAAGTATTTTGTTTTAAACGTTAAAAACGTTTTAAACAAAAAAACTTTTTAAACATAAAAAACGTTCTTTTTGTTTCAACCCTGTTGAGAAGTGCGACGTCGATGCGCTCGCGGGTAAGGAAGTCCGTTAGTTCTGGTTTTTGGTCCTGTATGCCATTTGCGTTCCAGCTCATCACTCTCAGGTGTCTGTTTACTAGATGATTATTCGGTGCCATCATCGAGTAAATCTGCAGCGACTTCCAGGGCTGTCGTGAGGCGGGTGATGGGGTCCTTGGCGGCCATCACTTTCCTCAGGCCAGCTTTCAGTTTGTTGAGGAAGGTTCCCAGGTTGATACCTTTCAGCAGGTCTAGGACTTCCTTCAGGGTCGTGGCTAGAGAGTCTCCGGTCAAGGCTTCTGGTTCGTCTGTGTTGGGGGTGTTTTGGCGTGGTGGGTTGGCCGGGGGTTTGGCTGGTGGGGTTCGGGGGACTTTGTTCTTGGCTGCGTTGTTTGGCCTGAGGGGAGGCGGCGGTTTGGCCGGGGGCTGGTGCTGCACTTCCTTGGGTTTTGTGGCGGTTGGCTTGGTGTCTTCTGGTGGGGAGTGGGTGACGAGGTTGATTCTTCTTCGGTTATGGCTTGGGAGTAGATCCTCTGGGAGCTTGCGTGGCTGCTGCTCCGGGGTTTGGTCTTCATCGCTGTTTGCAATTTTCTGGTTGGTTCTTCTTCCTCGGGCTTGTTTGATGTAGGAACATCCTTTGTAATTGGCTGGGTGGGGGCCGTTGCAGTTGATGCAGGTGGCTGAGGCTTCTCTCGTTCTCTTTGGGCACTCTGGGATTGCGTGGGGGCCCGTGCATTTCACGCAGCGTGCTGCTGCTCTGCACGTGCCTTGGGAGTGGCCAACACGCTGGCATCTGAAGCACAGGAGGACGTTCGTGCCTTTGTACATTTCCACTACGACTCTGTAACTGAGCACGTAGTGGACATCATAAATGGCTGGAGTTTTGGCCGTTTTCTGGAGATGGACGAGGAAGAGCGGACGGTCCCCTTTGTCGTCCGGTCGGCCCTTCATCTGATGGACTGCTTCCACCGGAAAGCCCTGTTCCAGCAGATCTGCTTTGATGTCCTGGGGATCTGCGTCCATTGGCAGCTTCCGGAGTACAACCTTGACGTGGCGTGAGCTTTTGGGAACTTCTGTGGAGAAGGAGCATCCCGTCTGCTTGCAGTATGTCTCAATCTTTGCGAAATCTTGTGTGGTGGAGCAGTGGATTTTTATGCCGTCAGATGTGTTATAATGCTTCAATGGTGTTGAGCAGGTGGCAGCCAAAGTTTTTGTGAACTGGGCTTTCTTGGTGATACCGTAGATGTAAATCAGTGGGATGTGGCGTGCCGCTAGGTTCGGTAGGGAGAGGGTTGTCTTGCTGGTGGTTGAGGGGGGTCGGGGTCTGTTGTGTACTCCATGGAGTCTTCGGGGTTATCTTCTGCCAGTGGGGCGAATCTATTCTTGGTACCGAATAGCAGAGTTGCTAGTGATGGCTCGTCTTCTTTGGTGGTGTTTCCAGGGGGGGAGGTGTGATCTGAGCTGGATGAGGTGGAGGGATCTGGGTCTTCTGTCATCTCCACTAAATGTTCACTGGTGTTGTCATCTGTTGTTTGGCACAGGAAATGGGGGGTGGGAAATTCATCTGACCATTTATCTGTTCCTGGGAGGGGCTGGATTGGTGCCGGGGAGTTTGAGTCACTGGGGTCGTGGTTGGATGCTTGCAATTTGGCAGGAGTCAGTATATGTCGTTGGCGTCGCTGAGGACCCTTGCCCATTGTGGTAAAGCAAACCTCCTTCAGCCATTTGTTTACTTCATCTTCGGGGGGGTTATGGCGTTTCCTTAGCTGTGGTGCCGTGGGGGGCATGGTGGGGCCACTGTCCATCCTGGCTCTGAAATTGGTGAAAGAGCCAATTCCAGCACTGGGTTTGCAACTCTGGGGGGCACTGTGTGCCGGAGCAGTTTTTGGTCTTGGGGGGGGGGATTTTCCTTGTAGGGGGCCGTGGCGTTTATCAGTGTTTTCACTTGCTCACTATAGGGAAGAGTTCGTGAAAAGATATGCCGGAGCCTTGTTTTTGTTGATGCGTCCCTGGTGAAGGGGCTAGAACCCTTCAGAAGTGTGGAACACTATGTTTGTTACGCGTAATGTTCTAGAGCCCTCCGATTACGTGGGAATACTCTTATTATATAATGAAGTAAATGAAAATATTTTCGCTGCTTCACTATGGAGATGGCTCTTGAAAGGGCCGCTGGTGAGCTTAGTTCTTGGTTGAATAACTCGGGTGTGGAGCTAGAACCCTCCAGTAATGTTCGTGGTACTACTAAGATCTACTCGTAGTTCCACGTTGGTGGCTTGTTTACTAATGTTTCTGATATAGTAACACTGAGTTTATGTACACTGTCTAATGTTGTTTATACGTTATATCACAATATTTCAGAGGCAAAGTTTATTGATGGGGGGACACAGTTTTGCTTGTTTCGGCACTAGGATTTGCCTCTGCCGGCTTCGCGGGCCAGAGTGATGGCCCTGAACTGAACTGAACTGAAGAGTGTCTGTTTATCCTCTCTGGTGGGAGAGGAACGGACTTCCAGCCAGAGGCTGCTTTGTCCATAAGAGTGGTGAAAATTGTTTTGTTAGATGAAATGAGCTGAAGCAGCATTTTCACAAAACGTGTGGACGCAGAAAAGCAGAGAAAGATCTCTTGGGGAGGTTAGAAGCTGTCTGTGTTGACTTTCGTTATATGTCTGCTGTGGTATGCCTTGGAAGGAGGAGTGGTGGTAAGTTGTTTTTGTGTTTAATAGTGTTGAGTGTGTGGTCAAGTCTGGGTTTGTTTTTTTTATTATTATTATTATTATTATTATTATTATTTTGTTGTTGTGTCCATTCTGTTGAGTAGTGTTTTGTTTGTATTTGCTTTAGTGCTCTACTTTTAGTTTTGTGTTCTAGAGTGTGTTTTTGTGTTCTTCATTGTTTCTCATGTGTTCGTCTTTTGTGTATTGCTTTGGAAATGAGTTTCCGTTTGTGTGTTTCCTTCGTTTCTTGAAGTGTTCTTCGTTGTATTTTGTGTTCTTCTATGTTTTAGTGTTCTTCTTGTGTTTTGTGTTCTTCATTGTTTTCTAACGTGTTCGTCTTTTGTGTACTACTTTGAAAATGTGTTTCTTGTTTTTGTGTTCTCCTAAGTTCCTTGAAGTGTTCTTCACTGTATTTTGTGTTCTTCTATGTTTTAGTTTTCTTCTTTTGTTTTGTGTTTTTCATTTTTGGTGAATTTTGCGTGTGTGTTCTTCTTTGTATTGTGCTAATGGTAGCTTAGTTTGTGGGTTTTCCTTTGATTGTGATTTTGCTTTTCATCTCAGAGTTCATGGTTGTAGTTATGAGAGAGATAAGATGTATTGTAAGGTTGTGTTAATGGGATCTTGTTGGTCTCTTCTGTCGTACGTTGCTAGATGCGTTTGGTAGAAACGTTTATTCTTGAGTTGTTGGCTGTATCTTGAATTCAAGTGTTCTATGGTTTCGTCGATGGGAGTTATGTTAGCAAGTTGATATAATTCTTCTCTGGGAGTGTTGAAGGCCATGTAAGTTCTCCTTATCCAATAGCGCTCTGCCCTTGCTACATCTTCTATGTTGTTGTTTGAGAATATGGGGTGGCCATAAAGGAGGAGTAGCCTAATTGCCGTGAGGTACAGATGTCGTCTGTTTCTTTCTGCGAAGTGGGCGTGTCTGGTGAGAGGCAGAAGGGCACCCGTGGCAGCAATTGCTTTTTTCCTAAGGAGCTTTATATGCGTTTGCAGTGTCAGTTTGTTGTCGAGTGTGATACCCAAGTAGTTTGCCGTAGGCTTCGGGTGGATGTGTTGGTCACCAATCTTTATCGTTTTCTGCAGGTCGCTGTAAATTCCTCTGTGGTTTGTGGGTGGGTAGAATAGGAGAATTTGTGTCTTATTGGGATTTAGCTCCAGTTTCCATTTTTCGCACCATAGTTTGAAGTACGCAATTTGGGTCTGGATGTTTTTTAGAATGTATGTTACTGCTTTCCCCGTTGTCCAGTATGCAGTGTCGTCGGCGAATAGACCCAGCTTCGTGCTCAGATGGTTGTGGACAGGTGTGTCATTTACGTAAATTATGTATAGTATGGGTGCTATAGTTGAGCCTTGGGGCACTCCCCTTTCTACGTTTATGGTGTCCGATAGCTGTTGGTTGATTTTTATTTTCGTGGTTCTGTTGGAGAGGTAGTTGTTGACCCATCGGATTATTGTTGTAGGAAGATTGAGATCTGCAAGTTTCGTTATCAGTCCTTCGTGCCACACGGCGTCGAAGGCACCCGTGAGGTCCAAGAACGCTGCTCCTCCACGCATTCTCTTATTGAGAGCTACTTCTACGTCATTGTATATTCGGAGTACTTGGTCTATGGTTGAGTGATGTGGTCGAAATCCTGCTTGGTTTGGAGTTAGCTGGTTACTGGTGTCAAAGTATTGGTGTAGTCTATTTACCAGGATCTTCTCCATTAGTTTAGAGATGGTGGAGGTAAGCGAGATGAGCCTGTAGTTTTTTGACTGTTGTTTGGGTTTCCCCGGTTTTGGAATGATTACAGTTTCGGATTGTTTCTACGTAGTGGGGATGTAACCCGTTGCTAGGCTAGCAGTAAACAGGGTTGCCAGTTTTTGGTGTAGAATTTGGGGAGCTTGCTTAAGGTGCCTGTTGTGTACCCTGTCCGGTCCTGGGGCAGTATTCCTCTTCTTTTTGAGGGCGTGTTCTATTTCCTGTATCGTTACTTCACTGACGAGTATTGCTGTGTCGCCGGGATGGTCGTCGTTGAGATCTGTTTGTGTTAGGTTGTTGTAGTGGTTTATATTGTTGCGGATGTGGGTTGCTCTTGTTTGGATTTGATTTTGTTCTGTGCTGTCGGGCGGGCTGTATTGGAACTTTTCCCGCATAATGTTGGCAAAAAATTGTAGTTTGTCTCTTGTAGTGTTGAGCTGTCTGCCGTCTATTGTGTTGGCAATTTTTCCACATGGTTTTTTGTTGAATTTGTGTATTTCTCTCCAAAATAAACGGGGATTCGTGTTCCTGCATTCATTGAGTCTATTACAGAGGTTGGTGAAGTTTTCTTCGTTGTGGTTGATGATGTCATTTTTAATTTCTCTGTCCAGCCGGTTTATTTCTGTTTTGGTGTCCGGGTTCCGATATCTGTAATATATTCGCCGTAGCCACCGTTTTTGTTGTATCTTTTCTATGATGTGCTGGGGAAGTCTTCTTTCATTTATGTTAATGGTCTTGGTTGGGATGTACTTCTTGTCAGCATCTGCTAGAATGTTTGAAATCCTGTTGTTCGTGTCTTCAATGCTTGCTGGTGTAGGTTCCACGTGTATGGTGGACACGTGGGTTGCAATGTACTGCTTATATTGGTCCCAGTCTGCGTCCTGGTAGCGTTTGATTGTTCTGAGGCTAGGCGGTTCTGTTGTAATAGTAATAGGCAGTTGAGTGTGGATTCCCAAATGGTCTGACTGGAGGTCCGGTGTGGTCTCAGTTTCCAGTTCCAGGCGTGCAAGATTCCCAGTGACAAGGACTTTGTCTGGTTTAGTGTCTTGTTCGCCTTGGTGTTGGGCTATGCGTGTAGGTCCGTCTACTTGGATTTGTAGGAGCGAGCTATCGATCAGGAATTCAAATAGTTTAGTGCCGTTTCTGTTGACTACTGGGTCTCCAAGCAGCTCATTTTGGCAGTTGAGGTCCCCAGCCAGGAAAAGGTTTGGGAGGGTTTCGAGGTACGATAGGAGGGGGAAGGAGTTTTCAATGTTTTCATCTGGAGGGTTGTAGAACGTTGCTATGGTGATGGGAGGAGTAGAGTTTATGTTTAATGTTATGGGGGAGGTTGTTGCGTTTTGTAGGTGTGGGGGAATGGGGAGGGGAAATAAAATCTTTAAGTTTTACGTCCCACGGTTATGCCGGTGAGGCTAAAGGAGACGGTGATAATGAGAGATGAATGAAAATGGTGGAATGAAGAAAGTGGGAGGAAACGGGAGAACGCCGAGAAAACCCACGAGCACGGTGTTTGTCCACCACAAAGTTCACTTGGCGGGGGCTGGGATCGAACCCGGGACCCCAAGCACCAGAGGTGAACGCTCTACCACTGAGCCACCGCGCCCCCGGAATGGGGAGGGGGGGATATGTTTTTTTTATTAAGATTGCTGTGCCACCTGCAGGATTGGTTCTGTCATTCCTTGTGATGGAGTATCCAGGAATGTATATTTTGTAGTTTTGTGTCAGTTTCGTCTCGTTTAGGATTATGACGTCTGTATTCCGGAGGTTGATATATTCCTGGAGCTCTGCTTTCTTTTTTCTGAGGCCTTGGATGTTTATAAATAGCACCCTGATGCCATCTTGTTCTCTGCTGTTTTGCTGGTGTTCGTTATCGTGGTCCATCTTGATTTATATTGGTGTTTTGTTTTTTAGTGCTGCATGGGGTCGGTAATGGGGATTGGTGCCATACAATGTCCTTCGCAATTAGCTCTTTTTGGGTCGTTCTCTCAGCTTTTATACGGAATCTGAGTGAGGAAAAGGCTTCGGCCAATCAGAATCCAGAATTTGTGCTTGAATCAGCCAATCCCAGGGCGGTGCTTTCCTTCGGGTCCGCGCTTTGGGATGACTACTTTTTCAATGCTAGTTTAGCGTGGAGGTGTGTGGAGTGCGTTTGCTTTGTAGCATGCACCATGCACACACTAGCTACTAAATGGACAAAAACTGCACTTCCACTGCACTTATTTTCACTAAAAGTTCAGTTAGCAGATGAGAGGTTAAAGTTTATTCTGCAAATGTTTATTGAACGGAAATGTTTATTTTTCCACACGTAAAACACTCATTTCTAGGAGCAAACTCACAACGCGTCGTGCGTGTTTACATGTAACATCCGGGTATCCAAAGCCCCATCTATTCTATTTTGAAAGAGGTCAATGTCCTAGAGGGAACCCAAGAGTAGTATAGAAACAATACAGAGTGAGTTGTCGTACGAAAAACAATTTAATTCCCGTAGTTTTCTTATTTCTTTGTTTTATTTATTTTATATTTTAATTGTGTATTTTGCAGCTTTCAAGATGGGTATTACAAGAAACTAATTAATACAATAAAATGTACTAAATACTTATAATTATTTACTCTGTATAGAGGGAAAGAGCAGATTTTTCGTCGTCTGCTGGTGAGTACAAATGTGTTCGCCCGTAGGGAAGTTCAAAGTTGAACTAATTATTTGATGCCTTACTACAAGTGCGGGATCTGAATTTTGGTTCTCCATCATTTCGTCCTCAGGGAAGTTCAAGGTTGAACTAGTCGTTTGCTGCCGTACTGTAATCTGTATGGGATCTGAAGTTTGGTTCTCTTCTCATTTCGCTTTCACTGAAATTCATAGTTGGACTAGTTGTTTGGTGTCTTACTATAACTTCAATAGCATCTACCGATGAAGAACTGGATATTCGGTGTGTGTCTTGTTCTTGTACCCCTTGTACACCAAGCATATTTTCATTGTCAGTTGATTCTGAAGTACATTGTTGTCTTCCTTCCGAATACTTTTGAAATATTTTGACCCAAACATTGTAGAGAGCTAATTTGTCATTAGGAACGTCTACAGTACGACAGTTGTGTGTTAATGTTTCAAACATTGTCACTATTTCTTGTCCAATCTCTTTGTTTAGAACCTGTAATGCAATTTTGTAATTTTCAAGTTCCTTTCCATTTCCATTAGCACTGTTTGCTTCATTAGATACTGATACTTTAGAAGCTATACACTTAGTGTAGTTAACATTATTTGGGTTGAAAGGAAAAATACCACACTTTCAGAACGCATTCTTCACATCATCAACAGTAGCCCTCTTCGTTATTGCTTTGAACAAAAAAAAGGACAAAAGTCTTGTTTAGTGAGCACTTTCAATGGATTTGCAGTTTGCTACTCGTGCACAATTTTCGTCCATTCTGTCTTTAAATTTTTAAAGACCGACATATGCAGGCTGTAATACGTGGGTAGAGTTGGGATAAAGTTCGTAAAGAATGATGCCATTTTCTGCGCAGAGTTGACTGATGGGAACAGTAAGATGTGTCTTGTGTCCATCCACTAAAAACAGAACTGGAAATGTAAACTTTTTTCCTTTTAACCAGGGTATTAGTAAGTTCCCTACATATTCGTAGAAAGTTTCCGATCGCATCCACCCTGAATCTGACAAACCTATTCCCCACCCCTCTGGGACTTTTGCCACTGGATCTTTTGGAAGTTTTATGTAAGGAAATATAACCATGGAAGGCAAAACTTCACCATCTCCTCTAAAACCAGCAAGAACAGTGTCTTTCTCTGTTCCTGATGCTATTTCGTACAATTTTTTTTTCAGCCTCTTGGTCCAATCACAATTCCAGTTCGTGGGATTAGTCTAATCGGCATTCATCGCACTACACACTGATCTACTCGCTCCATTCTCAGGTGTATGCGTTCTACGGCAGTCTACGTCATTCTGTTTCGCAGTTAGTTCACGTAACTGGTTACCTAACTCTAGTGTTTGCGTGTACATCAGATATTTGTGCCTACAAAGAGTGTAAGCGTCTTTGGTCGATTGCTTAACTCCACGCAATTCGTTGTTAATCTTCGGGACAGCCTTAAAGGGCTCTTTCCCCAACCACTGCTTCTTTTCCCCCCCACAACCCACGGTTAGTCCTCGCGAGCATGTAAGCTATCACTGCGCTCAGTGTTGCCGTACTTCTGTTCCGCTTGGATATAGTGCGACACAAATGACGTTATGTCTGAACATCAATTTCTACGTGGCGCTAGGGTCAGTTAGGCACTCTGAATACTCCCCACTTTCTCTCTGACAAGGCGGTGTTGCCATGTTCTCACCCTACCCTTCCTCTCCAACCTTCGCTCTTCCTTTTACCCAAACGCCAAAAATTAGAAGGGGGGCGAAAGGTTCTGTTCACTCAGGATCATTTGATATTGTGTTTGTAGTGGATAAAAAATTTAATTTCAGTTTGTTTTGTAAAACTGTTTGCAAATTACATGTGTCTGTTAGTATTTAGGATCTGTATGAGTTTTTTGCACGTTAAGTATATATACCGGCACATTTAGGTATATATTCTGCTATTCTTTTATTATAATAATGAATTTAAATTCTCGTGCACTTTGATTCCTTAACACAATAATCACTGAAGATAAAATACTACGAAAGACTTACTAACGATACAATAAACTGGGCTTTCTCATCTCATTTTATATCACGTCCCCTTTATCACATCCTCTTGCCTGTAATCCCCATAATTAATTTCCGGTTTCCAATAAGTTTTTCATTATTGCTGCCAATCGCTTACAGTTGTAAGTTGTATTTTTTTTGCTTCTGGTGTTTCAATTTGCAGTTTCTCACCAGTTTCCCCTTCTTTTATTCCAAGTGTTTTTTTTAACTAATCTTTATTTGTTTAATATTCTTTGCTGTATTTGATAACAAAGTATAGAAATAAAAATATGCCTATCAAAATAAGAAGTTTAAAATATATATTTTTTAAAATATATATTTTTCTGCTACTAGGTCCTAATTACAAGTATCGTTTTCATTTCCCTTCGCGGTCCCAAGTTGAGAAACCCCCCAAGGGACAAAGTGGACAATTTATTGCGAAAAAAAGGATGAGTTTTTTAGTTTAACGTCCCCACACCTATGCCCTTTAGGCTAAAAGAAACAGATGATTGATTAAAATAAATATTGACAAATTATTTTTTTCCTGTTCCACCGGAAATGGAACCAGGGGCTACGTGCACCAAAACCATACGCGCTAACCACTAGACCAGCGGGAAAGGCTAATTTATGATATAAAGAAAAATGGATTATGTGTGCAAAATAACTTTCAAAAGGCATAGCCCTATTTGTTTAGTTTATGTACTGGTGATAAAGAATCGATCTGAGGAAAGAATAGAGAAATGGTTACCTTAGGGCAACACAATATGGATGTCGATTTGCTTCATATAATATAATATCATCGCACGCCTTGATTTTTATTAATATTAACGTGTTACAAGAAAAATGCAGTCGACCTATGGTTTTGTAAAAAAAAAAAAAAAAAAAAAAAAAAAAAAAAAAAAAAAAGTAGTAGTAGTACATACGGAAAACAAATGTTATCACGAAAACAACAAATATTACGAAAACACTTCTAACTTTTCTAACCTCAATTTACACACTGGTCTGTCTAGATCAAAATTCAAGGGGGAAACTCCTGAGGAATTTTCTCTGTGGAAGCGAAGTTCTGGACTAAATTTTGAACACTGGAATTAATAATACGGAATAAATAATACATACCTACATGAAATACCTTATCTTGCTCTAGGAAAAATGTTTCAATGATTTTATCATTGGTTTTAGACATAATTCGGTCCTTATCATGTGGGACCAGTGACGTACACAGAATTTCATTAACTACGTCCAAACTTAAATAGTTTCAACTTTCAAAATACGCGCGTTTTTGTATGCCTAAGTACATATCTTGATATGGTATATATTTTTTCATATGATCTAGTTGAGGTGGGGGTTAAAATTGGAGAAACACCTGAAGCCACTGTATGCGACTGAGCAAGAACATTGAAAATGACTCGTATGATCGATCTGTGTTTCAAATCAGAGTTTTGTTACGAGGATGGAATATGAATAGTGCGATCCTTTGTCCTCCCGAGTCATAAAAATTCACTTTATTGCTACAAAGATATGAAAATATGAACATGAAATCAAATCATGCCTTACCTTGGTTGATATTATTCCGTCGGTAAAGGGCTGATACCTGACATGTCACATCCTGATTCATCTTCATCATCATCTTCTGTGGAACTCGCACTCACTTCGGAATCAGCACCAAGTTCAATTACAAAATTTTCGATGGCTTCTTCAACTAGTCCATTTCGTTCCGAGTATTCGTCTTCAAGTTTCCTCACGTGGCTGCATTGTTTTCTCCACTCATCTGGTGTAATGGACTTAAACACATCTTCCGTTATATCTTTCATATTTGCACCCGATTGTTCAACGTTTCTTTCCGCCATTCGTCTTTTCACCAAACTCCAAATTAATTCGATTGGTGACAAGTCACAGTGGTACGGTGGCAATCGAAGAACAGTATGTCCGTGTTCTTTCAAGACATTGTCAATCACATATTCTGGTTCCCGGCGGTAACACTTCACTAAATTAAATAGTTCACTTTTTCGAAAATCACTTTCAAAGGTAATGTTATTTGCCCTTAACCAATTTTGAATATCAGCTTTAAGAGCAGATGATGTTGGAGGTTTGTTTGTTTGCACTGAGTAGTATGACTCATTGTCAAAGCAGACTATACTGTGAGGTGGTAAACCTGGAATCAACTGCTCACGAACCCATCTAAGAAAATTCTGTCCATTCATTTCGTCGTGGTAATCGCCGGATTTAGTTCTTGCTTTGAATATGCAGAGAGCACCCGGCACAAATCCGCTTTCTCCTCCAGCATGTATAATGACCCACCTTTGGCCAACACGTTCAGTGGTGTAAATGCCATCTACATCATCTGATTGCCAGCATTTCTTAACTGTGTAGTTTGGATGAATGTATGTCTCATCCAAGTACACAACTGGCTTTCCGATTGCTCTATTAGCTCTCATTTGTCTAAGAAAATATGCTCTTTTGGCAACTATGTCCTCCCTTTCTATAAGCAAGTGCCTGTTCTTTTTTGCACTTAGCGAACGAAATCCTATCTCTTTGAGAAGTCTTCGTAGAGTTTCTTTGCTTCCAGTAAACCCAATAGCTTCTCGAACAACAGGAAGCAATAATGATCGTAAGATCGGTACAGTTTTACGGAAAACATAAAACTCGTGCACTTTTCTCCTTATGATGCATTTGTCCAGGCTTACCTCTGCTTGATTTTCCCGGAGTTGATAACTTTTGTAGTGAAAGCCCGGCACAAATAAGAAAAAAGCTCTCCTTCTTATTTTCAGTTAATAATAATAATAATAATAATAATAATAATAATAATAATAATAATAATAATAATAATAAAACTGCCAATTATCAACGGACAAACTATGAAAAGCATAAAAATAAGGAAAGAAACCGAGTTGGAAGTTCCACGTAGTTCTAAAATAATGAATTACGTAAGCAAATAAGTTTTTTTTTTTAAATATAATACGCTGTACGCAGTTATGACTAGAGCAATCAACATGAGTTTATTACATTTGACAATTTCAAGCACAGATAACACAAGAGTGATTCCTATCGCCTTTACTGCATTTTTTTTTAACGGATTTTACTATTTCTGAATTTAATTTTCTTCCAATTTAGTTACGATTCTAAATCGACACTAAAAATTGAATAACACAATTAAGAACAGAACCCACTCCTACTGCGTCGAAAGAATCTGCTAGTTTTAGAAAACGATTGGCTGGAAGATACTGGAAATTAATAAATAGAAAAATAGAAATTAATACTCTATTTGAAAATAAAGACGACACTAATTATCTTTTACTCCGATCCTGAGTCAATTTGTTTGTTTACTCTCTGATGTGGAGTCTTCAATTTCCACTATGAAAGGGATAGTGTCCGCGTCATCAAAGATATGCTGTAGGTCCCGATAACTGTCTTCGATTTTTTTCTACATGTCTTATATAGTGAATCCATTTTTCTCTATCAACACTACCACACGCAGATCGCAGTATTTCCAGTAGTTCGTTGACAGTTCGTACTTTGAGGTTTTGTGCCGCAACATTTCGCTTAATTTCTGACCACACCATCTCGATAGGATTCAAGATGCAATGATGCGGAGGAAGTCTCAATACTATATGCCCGTGGGATGCAGCCATTTCGTCAATAACGAAGCGCTTTTCATGCCTTCCCTTTTGTTTAATTATTTGGAGATGAACTGGTTTGATTGGCACGGGACTAGGGACTTCAGTATTATGATACATCATATAATTAAACTTGATAATGGATGCTTTGTTCCAGGAAGAGTTCGGCTTGGGCTCAATAATTCGTGAGTGGTACGAAGCATTGTCAATGACTGTCACACTCGGTTCCTCCAAACGCATCAAAACAGAATTTAAAAACCAGTTTTCAAAAATACAGGATGTGGCAGAACCAACCAAGCAGTTTTAAGGAGCAATAAAAAGTAAATCTGGATATATATAGAGAAAAAATGTTTTTATTTTCTAAATTAGTACAATATACCATTTAACATTCATTTAGTTTTGAAAATAATGTCCTCAAGATGGCGACCGTTAGCATCGATACATTGTTGTAGACGATCCCTGAAGTTTCGAGCAGCTCTTGCACACATATCACGGGGTATGGCATTCACTTCGTCAATAATCCGCTGTTTTAACTCTGGTAGGGTGTGAGGGCGACTTTTGAAAACCTTTTCCTTCAGATATCCCCAAAGAAAGTAGTCACAAATCTGGTGACCGCGCAGGCCACTCGACATCACCCTTCAAAGAGACGAGGCGTCCCGGAAACATTTCTCTCAAAACATCACAGATCTGTTGTTTTCATAATAAGCGCGAACGGCAAAACCACGATGTTCACCGGTCCAGACCATGTTAGCTACTGAAATGGGGTCAACGATTGAACAAAGGCAGACCACGTGCATCTGCCTACCCCCACCGCAGCTTTCGCGGTAATCGATAGAAACTGCTTAGCCGGTTCTACCGCACCCTGTATCTGAAGTCATTGTTCCATGAAAGTATGCAGGGGCTTCGACCATATTTTGTGGGTCATGAAAAGCGCGTCTTGAAGAAAACCAGACCGTCCCCCACAATGCAAAATGACAATTCGTTCTCCTTTTCCCCCGGAAGTCGCAGTTGTACAATTTTCAGTGTCGTCAGACCAGTTCTTCATTTTACACGTGTTAGTGTCATTCCAAGTCTCGTCTAGGTACAAATCACAATAGCCTTCCCGTCTCAGTTGTTGGATCATCTCTAGATATCGAAACCGCCACACGATAACTTCCTAAGGTTCTGCCCTGGCAAGTTTCCTTCCAATAGTCTTGTACTTGAAACCCATGCTATGCAGAAGTCTGCTTAGTATTCTGCTGCTATATGGGAACTCGTAGTCCGTTCCGGCTGTCTTTTGCTTCATAGCATGGGCCAGTTTTTGTCTTGTGGGGTCTTCTCCGTTCTTATAAAACTCACATATTGTACGAGGCAACAAGTCCCTGCAAAAGTCGTCGATTTTATCAAAGGAAAATTTAGTTCTAGCTACATGTCTTTTTGTGGGAGTTTCATACTGCTCTAAGTCCAAATGAGAAACTCTCTTCACTGTATTCACACTGACACCCGTTGCCTCACTAACTAATTTGTGGATGTTCTTATGATATAACATACCGCTGTTACTTTGCACGATATCACGAACAAAACGTCTAACAGTCTGCACAATTTGAATGGTTTGCTTCCATAACTTTCCTCCTTTCCCGATAATAGATCTCTTTTTCTTCGGCGTTCTCTCCTCAAAAGTACTTGCAGTAGGCACCTCGTCAGGCATCACTTCATGTCCCGAAGATTCACCGATCAGCCATGGCCTGAATATGTTCGCCAGTATATAATGAAATAAATAAGAATAAACACGAAATAAAAAAAAAGAATATGGAATAAAATAAAGAACACAAGGATGGAAAAGACACAAAACAAATCACTCGCAAAGTATACAGACGCTGTCACTCAATATATTTTCTCATGCAAACTGACCAAGTATTTAAAAACAGAAAGAAAGAAAAAGAAAACAGAAGGAAAGGAATTGAGGCAACATTGGTTTTTAGCCAGGGGGGGATGACATATCTTGACCACGTGCTGCGAAGACTAGTAGAGGAAGGTCCAGAGGGGTGAACAGGGTTTTTAGAATTCCAGAAAAAAGAGCCCTCTATTTCTGTCCCAATGTATACAGGAGTTAATTGCTACTTCATTTGCAGTCACCCTTTCGCTCACCTCTTCTAATGAGGCCTGAGTACATTGGCTGGTGCTAGCGATTTAATTTTGTAACAAGATGTTTGACACATCAAGCCTCCTATTTACAGTCAATCGACTCATGAAGTTTTTCAAATTTAGTGTTTGTTTCACGTACCGAGCTGTCAATTCTCGCGCTTATTTGTTCATTAGACTTATCATTTGATTACTCTGTCATTGCATTTAACTTCTCATGTAATTGTTCAAGCTTCGCTATTAGTGACTCCAACAGTCCATTTAGTAGCCTTGATAGATCTGTGGTAGTCACAAACTGCAACTCGGAATGTGTACTTCCGGTTGTGACGCATGTGACTGGGGGAAATAAAGGTGAAAATGAAATTCGAAAAATTTCATGTCAGCCACTTAAAAAAAAAATCAAATGCAAAAGAAAACATTACAAATAAGAAATTTTCCCGGCTAAGATTTTATATATCAATAGGAACAAACGTGAGCTAGTACGTGGATAACAAGATTTGCAAATGTTATTATTTTTTTAACGTAAATTTTTATTAGTGGAATAGTCCAATGGTTATTATTTTATTTTGATAGTTGTCACATTCCCTTAATAGTCTTTGGCCGTTGTATTATGAAAGGTTATTACAGTTTACATATGTTTGATCTTACCGGCCCTCTCCGCATGGTCTCTCGATGAGTCTCAAGTGTTTTCACCAAGTAGTCCATTCAGTACACAAATCACTCACATTTAGCACAACTCAGAAAACATTCACAATGCATTCATGTTCATGTCCAGATCCTGCCGCTGAGGCGATTATGTCACTAATTACTTCAGCACAGTCTATCAATCACTCACATTCACAATGTTGAAATTCGTATGCAGATTCTGTCGATGAGACGTTTATATCACTAACTATTTTGCATTGTTTTTCTAATCACTGTCACTGGTCATATAGTACTCACACACAATACTCCTAGTTTTATTAATGAAACTAATAAATTGTCTTTAAAAAATGAGAATGGACGCATTCCTTTTTTGTACTGATCGTTTGGCGTCCCTCTTCATTGTGTTCTCTCCGTTCACTCTTTTTTCGTTTTTCAGAAACATTTACAAATTTTCAAATGCAAGCCCACCCTCGTTTCCTATTGGTTTGGAAAACTATTTAACATTTTTAAACTGAACAGAAGACAGAAACAAACAGGAAACTTCGTTGGTGGCGACTTGAAACATTATCGGGCGGTCAGTGGATGAAGGACAAGAAAGTGAAAAAGGACAGAAAGTTAGGAAAACGAGCAGGGGAGTTGGGATGTAGCTTTTTTTTTTTTTAAACGTTTTGAAGGGTGACTGGACACAACTGGTAAGAAAATGGTTTGGATGGGATGAGCGCCTGAAATAAAATGGCCAAACCTACGCTAAAGTGAAATTAGAGCAATAAATAAATACTGAATAAAGATTAATAATATGATTGATAATATCTGCACTGGCACACGTTAGTACTTCCGGTAGTGGTTGTAACTCCGCTGTTACCGGCTATATCACTAATGTCATCTATACCCGGTTGGCTACACTGCATACAACTCGGTCTCTTACATTTTCATTCCCGTGAGTGACGTCACTGATCGTCAGGTGATCATCATTGGGACCTTTTGCGTCCGTTTGACCTAAATTCATCATACTATTGTTTTCTGAAACTAGCGTTATTTCTGTAGCGGATTCATTATGCCTACTCTCTTCTGCTATTATATTGACGATAACATAGTTTTCCGGAGTTACTGTCTCATTGAAATCATCGCATTGATCAAAATCTCTTAAGTTGTTCCTATTCAAATCATCGCATTGAGCTTGATCAAAAATCTCGAAATTCTTGCTCCATTTCTTTGATTGAGCTCTCGTGATGACCATTTATAACTCAGAAACCTCTTAAATGCTAATGCTTTAATTTCCGGGATCGAAATCTCTTTCCCCCGTTATCCAAAAACAAGACACAAATCAAGATATAATTTCAAAACACTTAAAAATAATTCCATAAGATTAAATATTTGCTACGAAGGATACGTTCTTGGACACTAGGGACTTTCAGCAATGCTGATATTTAGGCATCACAAAAATAACTATAATTGTGCTTCTGTTCGTTCTTTAAGGCAGGTATCCTTTTGCCCATGCTGTTAGCAATATGCTTTAGCCCTTATGTTGGGCGTCACTTCTAGTATGTATGAGAAGCCCTATGATGGGATGCCACATGTATAAATATGTGACTGGCCCTTCAGTGGGTTACCACTTGAATAGTGTGGGAGCCATAGAGAGTACTGAAAAAGCAGTACTAACGTCATCGTAATAATGATCTGCTGCATACTTATACAAAGATCATTATCTCGTGGGTTTATGAAAGGAAGGTAAAATAATTAATGATTGCGGTAGAGACTAAAAAACTGTAATTTGAGATCCTTGAATTTCAAAGGATTAAAAGTTAACTTCCGTATGCAGATATCTTCAAATTATCAAAAACGCTGAATTTATAGATCTGCACCGGCCTTCCTACTCATATTTCCTGCCATGAATTACTCATTGGCTACCATAATAATAACCTGTCCCCTAGAAGCATGAGAATGAGGATGTTCCGCCAACAGATCACACATCTCAAAGGACCTTGTTATTTGTCCTTTCCGTGTTCTGTCGGATAAATTTACATCCAACAATTTAACCGAGAGTAGTTCTTCTAACATACACTTTTTTTAAAAAACATACAAAACTATTACATTTTGATAAACAATGACTGTATTTTTATCTTTATTTCGTTTGTTTCCTATGTTAACAAACTATATACTTTGATAAAAATTACTTCACTTCAGTTGTTTTACGTACAGTGGCATTATTCTGATTGCGAAAGTCTTTATTTTCAATTTATCGGCGATTGGTCCTTTTATCTGAACAGGACTCTCTGCGGTTATCTGCCTGGATATCTTTATTCTGGGCGATGATGTTACCATAAAAAGTAATCTGACCACTGTGTTCGCGTTCTCTTTCATTGACTTTTTGTGTGTTTATCATTATGTGTGGCAATTTGTGTAGGAGAAACGATGTAATCTCAGGCGTCTCTGTTTTGATTATTCGAGTCTGCACTGATGCCATCTTTAGCTTGAGTCCACACTAATGGTGTGGTATTATCTCGACTTTCCTTTACTATTTCACAACATATTTATTTCTCAATGGAACTTTGTGTAAACTTACTGCTAAATGACCTTGCCAGTGAGGTTACGTTTATTCCTGTACTTAAATTGGCTGATTTTTTTTACTACTACTACACTAACACAATTATTCGCTAAATTTAAGTTGTTGTTGTTTTGTTGAAATTTCACATGGTGCTGAAACAACTTCATATACTTTCTCCTCATTCTGAACACGCTTTGCAAGTAGCTGGGTTACCTGTTTCTTTCCTACTTTATTTCAATGCATTCCATGCTTACTGAAATTATTTCTTTCTAGATTCGTAAGATCAATACAGGTTACATTAGGGTAAGCCTTACATAACTTTTCTATTTCTAGATTAAATCATTCACATGGGCTTTCGATAAGGTCGTATCTAAGTAGCGTACGCAGAATTTCATCAAAAGGGTAGTTCAATCTTCCAAATTCATATTGATGAAGGATTTTTGTATGAAAGCTTAGTATGATAAATGTTTTTTTTTTTATTTATTTTTTCATAGTATCCTTTTAAATGTGGGGAGGTTAAAATAGGAGTTACCCTCTTTACGTATGCCACTTCAGAATAATATTTCCAAGTAGTGAATCTTAAAGTTTGGTGGTATATTTGGTACGTATATAATTTGTGGTAAAATTCTCGAGGAAAAGTGAAAATAACGTAAATTTAACTTCATGTCATTAAAACTCCGTCAAAATTGAACGTAAAAGGTCATATTTTGCTTATATAAATAATTGTTTACAGCGTAGGTCTTATTGTGATCACGAGCAATCTAGAATCCTAGCTATAAGAAATTAGGCAATTAATGTGGTCATACCTGAAAAATTGACACCATTTCCTTTCTTTCAAATTAACTTTATAACGTAAGGCAATGTTGAAATATGAATGCCATAGTGGGCTAGAGCGTAGCAGTTGACATAAAAATGAAAAATCTTGTAGACATATTATTTTCAGCTGAGAAATACAGTAGATGATACATTTATGAGGTACGATTTAACATGATTTATTATGGTGAAACAGTTCCATTGAACATGATATTTGAATGCTTTGGCCGTCTTTAAATAACCAACGTAACTTACCTATGTATTTAAATGAAGCTTGGTGAAATTTGTCAGTGGTATCAATATATAAATTCTGTTGAGTGAAACCTTATGTATACAATAAAACATGCACTTCTTGTTACATTTCGATACAAGAACAATGTCTTCCTCACTACGAAACGAAATTATATGATTTTATAGTACATTTTTATAAATCTGTAGTCAGTAAGGAACCTTTACTGCAGTGGCGGATCTAGGAGGGAAAAACGGGAGAGCAGCCAGACCCCAGACTATGATAGATACATAATGAGTTTCCTGTAAACTTTCAAAAATATATAAATAGGAACTTAAATTATTTTCGTCATCCAAAAAAGAAACTGAGGAGTCCTAGCCCCGGCCCCGGGCTAGATCCGCCACTGCTTTACTGAAGATAGAACAAGGTGCAGTATTGTTCAAATTGTAAAAGAATTATATAACACAGAAACTTCTGTTAAAAATAAATTAACAAGTTTATTTTTAAAAACGAAGAAATGTGCAATAATTTCTTACAAATATTTTGTAATAAACCCTAAAGTTTTTGTTTATAATTTGATGTGATTTATTAAGTTTGATTATTAAATATTGATCAAAATAGATAGATTTTAGTTTATGTTTACTATATCCCAAGGTTTTTAAATGTATATATATATATATATATATATATATATATATATATATATATATATATATATATATATATATATATATATATCCTTGAAGCCATTTCTATTCGTTTAAATGTTGTGCAAGAGTAACAGACTTCCAAGTTGAGTTGCATTCATTAACATTAATTCGCAATGTTGCAAAATTTACAATTATAGAGTCGGCTATAAAGTCTAAGCCAAATAGAACTAGTAATGAGACATTTTAACTTAATGATAACAATTTTTCGTTTCCAAAACCAAAAATTTCACTTGGAAGTTCAATTTAACTTTACCAAATTTAACTTTTTTTTTCTTTTGAATTTCATCAAAGGAAAAGAAAACTTACTTGAGAATAAACTTCATGTATCTGATATTTAAAAATTTAAGATGATTAGTACGTTTGCCAAAACAAAATATTGTAAAGCATGTAGATTGTAGTAATGTGACTGTTTTGATTTAATCTGATGAAATTCAGGAGAGTTGGAACCGAATATCTGCCTCTTTGTTGAGATGGAAGCCGTGTTTCGTTTTAGTAATGATATACACGGAGAAGCCTATAACATATAAGAATAATAAGAGTTGCAGAGTGCAGAAGAATATCTTTGCCTTTATCTGACAAGAATAAACTTTTTCTTTTTAATTGAGACGAGAATTCTGAGAGCCCAGATCGCGCTAAATGGGCATCGTGGTGGACAAATGCCGTTTTTTTTTCTGTGTTCTCTCTTCCTTTCACTTTCTTCATTCCATCGTTTCATTATATATCGTCATCACAATCTTTAGCTTCGGAGCATAATCGTGGAACCTTTAAAAAATACGAGTAATTTGTTGGTTGCGTATTTGTCTCTCATCACAGAATCAGATGCCAATTCAATTCATCAATGTGTCAAGCACTTCAACACAGAAATGATCCATCATATCCTGTCGAACGTGTGTAAATTAAAGCAATGGCTATCCTTTTCCGGAGCCTATTTAAATCCAGAATTTTTCACAACAAATACATTTATCCGCTGGAAAGGATAATCAGTTACTGTAGATACTCTCTTATGTTCAAGACAATTCAAAGAAACACATGGAAAGTTTCATAAAGTTTGCTAAGAGCAGAGTCAGCCAACTGGAGCGCAAACTAATGCTGCGATTTTGCTATACCGTCAGATCTGTGGCGCCTCTTATGAGGTCCCATCACAGCGAAATTAAAATACCTCTAATTTTAAAGTAATTATGTGGGAGCTCCTTCGTGGCTAAGCGGTTAGCGCACGCGCCTTTGGCGTGGGAGACCCGGGTTCGATTCCCGGCGGGAGCTCATGTGGTTCGGATTCCACGTTACTCAGTAGGTCCACGTCTCATATAGCCTCGCTGCTGAAAGAGACGCTAAACTAAAATCAACTCTAATTTTAAAGTAATTATGTGATATCTTCAAATAGATAAAAGATAATCGAAAAGTGGAACAAGAGCTCGCTAGACAATATTATTTTACATGAGATACGTTATCACGACTCACTTACCTGCTTTCGATTTCCAGCCATTTAGAAAATTGGCATTTATTTTCGCGTTTCTAAATGGCTGCAAACAAAAAGCTAGTAAATGACTCATGATGACTGTACCTATTGGGTGATATCAATAAAAATAAGTAACTACTCCTGAGAAGTCCTGCTCGAGAATCGGAGTAACTACACCTGGAGTAATCTCCTCCCTCAATTTCGTATCAATAAAACAAGCCACTACTCAGGTCTAGTCTGCTCCAGATTTATGAACGTTTACTCGCGCTTCCTCTGCACGTAGCACTGAGTCGTATCAATAAAAGAAGTGATTACTCATTTCTCCCATTCATCGTGCAGTCATTTCGTTGTTTTTAACCTATGGCGTTGTATCTTAAAAGCCATGAAACGGGCAAGTAGCAACGATAGCTTCAATCAAAGTGCATTTGTGGATATTGTAAAAGAGTTTACAGTGGTACTTTCAAAGTCACAGCTACCAGGAAGTAAACGAAGAAAAGCCGAAACTTTGAAGGTAATTACAGTGAAATGCAACGAAATATCAAATACATCTACGACTGAGACACAAATTCAAAAGAGAATCTTTAATATTCGAGGGAGAATAAAACAAAAATAAAAAAGAAGAAAAAAACTTTTTAAAAAAACGGGAAAGAAGAAAGTAATACTGAAACCATGGGAATGAACCTATTTGAGCTGATGGACGTTGATTGGAATCCAGCAATATCAAGATTAACACGACAAGCGCATATCACGTGTTGTCCAAGATCTTTGTAGATTGTTTGGCTTTAAGAACGAAATCAGACACTTGGCTCCTTTGTTTTCTTTTTAAAAAAGTCCAGCCACCCACGTCATAAATCACGTCCATCTGATTGCGTTTTCCACACCATACGTGTCCCCTTTCGCCTTGACATAAACAAAATACATTCTCATGTATACACCCTTTCTATCAACGTTGAGTTGAGTTGATTATTAGTTTAACGTCCTTTTCAGTAGCGTGCCTATATGAGACAGAACCCACTGATTAACGTGGAATCCAAACCACATGAGCCGGGAATCGAACGCGGGTCTCCTATGCCAAAGGCATGTACGCTAACCGCTTAGCCACGAAATAGCTCTTCCTATTAACGTATTACTCTCCAAAATACTAGGTTTCTTTAATGCCACTTGTGTATAGTCAAGTGCTCCGATAGCACCCGGAAATGTATATTGTTCTTGCCACTCTGCCTTTGCTGTTTGTATATTACGCACACTTCCGGAAACAATCCATTTTCAGGTAGTAATAGACAGTACTTTGAGCCACACCAGAATCCCCTGACATTCCGACCTGGAATCTCGGATCACTCACGTAACGCAAGAAAACCAAGGGCACCGATTTCTCTGTAAATTTGGGAGGGAGGGCATTCAGATGCAGAAGGTATATATATCAGGATTTTAAGACAAATTGCACTCTAATTATGTCAAATATTGTATATTCATAAATACAGTAGGGGGCCCACATGAGCTTTGGGGAGCCCGGGCTCCCACAGGATCGGCGCCCTTGAAGAAAACCCGCATCTTTTCATCATTACGTAGTCCATCACCCCGAATTTCGGTTGATTCTCCTTTAAAAATGTTGTGCTAATCACTACATTTTCTTTCATAAACTTATAATGCTTTTTGTAATCTCCATTTCCAACATTTCTATGCAGTTTATAAGTTTTTCTACGTAGTAAAACAATCATATACTCTGCCATATTTCGCACGGAGTCACCTATTTAGCTTGCTCCACAAATTTGGAGAAGTTACTAGCATCACAGAGGAGTCTTTGATTTTTATTGATATCAAACGCGTAGTTGTTACTCGGCTCGAGAATAGAGGTGTGGTTACTTCAAAAGGGCGGGGCTTCTCCGAGGTCAGCCGAGACGACTAGTGCTCAGTTCTCTTTTTATTGATACCAATGCGAGTAACTACTTCAAAATTGGGCGTAATGAGTAACTTCTCCGTTTTATTGATATCACCCATTGTCTAGCGCGTTCTTGTTCCACATTTCGATTATCTTTTATCTATTTGAAGATATATATAAATACTGTAAAAATTAGCGGTATTTAGTTCTATGAACCCTTCTTCCCTTAGTTTATAGCGATAAAATGTAAATTCTTACCGATGTGACTTTTCTCAAAAGCTCCTATTGTCACAGATATAACGGATAAAAATACTCTAAAATATGGTTGAGTATTAATTCTTTTGTCGAAAACTGCCAATAATTGAACGAACAATTAAAATCCCATGTAGGCATATTATCCATTAGTTGCTGTAATCGTCTAGAAACAGCTTCGGCTGATTTTGCAGGTACACCGGTCCAAGGGCGCTCATCAGGAAGGGGGGGGGGTAAGGTGGAGCACTCGCCCCCTTCCCCCTAAGAGGAAATTGTACTTGGGAATATCGAAAACCCAACAGAATTTTTATATTAGTTACAGCAAAATTTGAAACTATATTTGAAACGTCGCTTTTACTTGCCCCCCCTTGGAAACCACAACATGGACGCCCTTGCTTCGGTCATGTTTGTCAGAACATGTTGAATGCGCTACTTCAGTTCATTCACTTTGTGGTGGACAAACACCGTGTGCGTGGGTTTTCTCGGGGTTCTCCCGTTTCCTCCCACTTTATTCATTCCACCATTTCATTCATTTCTCATAATCACCGTCTCCTTTAGCCTAACCGGCATAACCGTGGGACGTAAAACTCAAAGATTTCATTTTCAGTTCATTCAGTCAGGAATGCCGGGTTTTGAAAATCAGTGGGGGTGCTCTAATTCACAATTCACAACCAGAGCTTTTGGGGTATGGAATATGTCTGTGCTTAGCGGAAGGGCGCAGTTCTACTCCTGAAAAAGTTAAAAAATCAACTCTCCTAAAATTGCAGTTTCAAGTATAGTAGAAAATGTGCTTGGAATGAGAGTGTGGCGGCGTAACCAGGAAAGCTTCTAGAGTTCGTCACACCATTCTTAATCTTTGGATTTACAAATTTTAAAAGGAAAGAAAGCAAATGACATCAGTTAAGTTGAGCTAATGTTATATATATATATATATATATATATATATATATATATATATATATATATATATATATATATATATATATATATATATATATATCGTAGCAAATTGACATGAAAGATTTGTGTTCAGTTTTCAAATTAGTCTTATTTCTCCTCTTTCTGCTGTACGAAAAAATTGACCCTAATATTATTTCAGAAATATGGCGAAAGATTTAAATTTCCCCCGTAATATATATCGCTGTGTAGATACTAAGCGCCTCTTCATTCCGTGTTTGTGTTCAGCTGCTTGCAGGATGCCCATGTAGACCAAGGGCTTCATTTCATAACGGTCTTTACAAAATTTACGGATCGCAACGTAGCGTAAATAATGCAATGCGGATTATTGCAAACTAAAACGTAAAAAAACAAACGATCATCTCCTGTAAGAAGTGCCCATACTTGGATAAATTTCTAATTGTTTTCTTTATAGTCATTTGAGGATGATAAATCCGATGAAATTAAATTCAAACATATCCGTCCATGAGATCACGATAGAAATGACCTCAAATTGGACCTCAGTTGGGAATCATTTATATTTGACTTTCAATAAGTTATCTGCGCTTTTTTTTTTTTTTTTGCCGATTTTTGCGTTGAAATCTCCTATTATTGTCATGTCATGTCCGGTTTTCCATCCAATTCCGCGACTTGTTGGATTTCTGAATATTCCTTTTTAATCGAGGGTAGGTTGTTGTCCAGTCGCTCAACCACCAACCTGGAGGACCATGTACAACTTTCTTTGACCCTTAACCCTTTCCGGATTATGGGTTTTTGGGTTATTTTTTAGACTTTCAGTCAAGCAGCTACTGCATCGTCACTATTTATCCTAGGATCATGGTTCATACCTCATTCTCTCCAGAATGGAACCGGCTTTCAAATGGTACCACTTGCATGCTCATACCATATACCAGGAGAGGGAAAAATGATGTCAAAGGGAAAATTTCGGAGGGATTTTTTTTCACACTTTGGACCCCTCTGGAACGGCCCTGTGTGAACGTAGAGATCTAGAAAAAATCTGATAAATAGTACTTGGTATACTGAATGTGTGTGCCAAATTTCAAGTTTCTATCTTGAATACTAAGGGCGAGAGAAATTTTATCAAGAATTCCCACAATGCCCCAAATTACCGCAAAACACCATGATCTCAGGTAAAAAATTTCCTGAGATATCTCTATTTACCCTAGGACTATAATCCGCCAATCATTCTCTTCAGAATAGAACTGCCTTTCAGGCGGTACCATTCACATGTCTCCATCATGTATCTAAGGCGGGAAGTGCCCGAAAAAAGGAATTTTTTTGGTCTAAATACCCCTTTTTTCAACTTTTAGCCCCTCTGGACCCCCCTGTTTTAACGCAGAAATCTAAAAAAAAATCTGTTAAATACTACTCGGTGGACTGAATGTTTGTGCACAATTTCAATCTTCTAGGTGCAAAAATAAGCCCGCCAAAAATATATATATACCGTCAATGTCCCATATTCCCCTATACAGAAGTATATTTTGATAAAAATTCCCTGAGACATCCCTAATTACCCTAGGGTCATGTTTCGCCCATTGTTCTCTTCAGAATAAAACTGCCTTTCAGACGGTATGACTCACGTGTCTCCATCTTGTAACTAAGGCGGGAAAATCCCGAAAAAAGGGATTTTGGGGGTAAAAATATCTTTTTTCAACGCTTTACCCCTCTGGATCCCCCCTGTTTTAACTCAGAAATCTGAAAAAAAATCTGGTAAATACTACTCGGTGGACTGAATGTTTGTGCAGAATTTCAATCTTCTACGTGCAAAAATATGCCCGCCAAAAAATAATGAACATAGGCTTAATAAATGAAAATATATATTTTAGAATTATGACGTCATCATCTCCTATGTCTGGACGCAGGAAGGTGTGAAACCATACGTAACGTATTCTACAATGCCTCTGGACTTGAAAAACAAAAACAAAAACAAAACGGACGAAAAAGCTCAAATAGGAGAGTTATAACGCAATGTACCATGAAACACTCGTATGGTACAAATTGTACCATGTGATCCCCAAAGGGTTAACTTTCACACCTGTCTGTAGCAATGTTGACAGCACCACTACGGTGAAGGCAAAGAAGGACTTGGACAGGAGAGGTGAGAAACTTCACTTTACAAAAGTAGATCCATCACTCGGTACATTTCCCTATCCAAAATGGTAGTATATTAACCCCATGGCATACTATTTTTACAACATATATGTCTGATATAAATTCGAAAGATTTTCTTCAGCTTTCAAACGATGTAAGACAAGTCATTTCATCTATTGATAAAAAGCTATAGGTAAAAGCAAAATACATCGATGACTGAGACTGTCTCGTAGCCGGCTAACCGTCTCATATCCTGTTGTATATTAATCGGCCCGGCCGTTTAGACGTCTGTGTATGCCAAAGGTTTAATAACGTAATCTGTATTGTGTTAAAATATTTCCATTATTTTGATAACTGTACACTGAGTACTCACTGAATTGCGACCACCTACCTAATACCTTTTTGGTCCTCTGTTTGCTCAAAGGAAAGCCTGGACACGGCGTGGCATGGATTCTAGTAGTTACTGATATATTTCGAGGGGGATCTAACACCATATATTCCTGATGGTATCCCACAATGAGCCTACAGATGTTGGTGCAAGAGTTATGGTGCCAAGAGCTCGTTCCACAACATCCCATAAATATTCTATAGGATTAAGATCCGATGACTTAGGGAGCCAATTCATATGTTGCAGCTCCGTGGAATTTTCCTCAAACCAAGCAAGTAGAGTCCTGCTTGGTGGCACCGTGTATTGTCATCCTAAAAAATGCCGTCTGCGTGTAGGTAGAAGTATTGCATTGTAGGGTGTACATGATTCTCTAACATCTGCAGGTACACAATGGATGTCTCATCGTGGTCCAAATACACGAACGGTCCCAGTCCATGCCAACAGAAGCATTCCCAAAGCATACAGCCGCCTTACCTGCCTGTACAGTACGCAACATGCATGAGGGATCCATAGCTTCGTGCTGTTGGCGCCACATATGCACACGCCTGTCCGAGAGAAGTAGCACAAACTGTAATTTTATCGGACCAACACACCTTTTTCCAATATTCCATACTCCAATTAGCGTCTTCCTGTGTCCGAGCGCAACGAAGTCGGCGGTGACGAGTTGTAAGGAGTGGGTCGTCTGCTGTGGAACTTCATGCGTGCCAGTGTACACCGTATAGTTGCGTAAGGTATGGGTGTTGTGCATCCACCATTGTATTGGTCCCGTAATTCCTGGACGGTGATGGTTCGTTTGGCTGTCAGGAGCTGTTTGACGCTATAATAATCGCCCACGTTTTGAGCTTCTGAATGCCCTGTAGTTCCGAGTTGGAGTTCCGTCTTTTGGAGTTCAAAAGAGTTCCGTCTTTTGACCCCATTTCCGACCCTCCTTATACACCTTCATTACAGAGGAACGGGCACATCCTGGGTTATTGGTGCACCTATTGCTCGGATACCCACAATCATGCCCTATTAAAATGCGATTAAATCCTGCTCTCCTCCCATTATAGCAGTGTGCTGTCTACCAACTTGTAGCTTCGAGTGTGTTCTTTCTCTGCAATACTACAAGTCGGGATGGTCATGTAATTAGCTCAGTTGCTGGCCAGACTTTCTTGTGTGGAGGGGTGGTCGCAATGCAGTGAGCACTCAGTTTATATCTTGAGCAGGCGCTTGATGTTTCTCAAAGGTGTGAGAGAAGCATGATGTGACACATCTGTTAGTAGTAATAACTACAATATAGAGTAAAATAATCGAATGTCTCATCATTTAATAATTTGATTTATATTATTTTTTGGTATATAAATTTATTAGAAATTACTAATTTTTTATCTATAGAAAATTGGAACATTACATTGAAAATGACAGCATTTATTTTCTTTTAGCTTTTTGATTGGCTAACGCTAAACAACCATATTAACATCTGAAGAACACTGTTAAAATTTCGAAGCATGCTATTATAGACTACATTAAAATTTGTTTTTAAATATATTTGACCAAATTATTATTTATTAAGATGAATGAAACATTTTCTGTAGTTGCCAAAACAACCATTATACAACATAATTATTAATTACATATTATAATAGCAACATTACCGTCTTTACCACTGCTTCTATGTACTATATATACTTTAGAAACATGGGTCCTTATGCAGAGTCGTTCTGGAGCGTTATTAGTATCATACTAAGAGTTCGACTAACATGTTTCCTGCAGTAGTCAGCCCTTTAGTATCACGCTAACCATACGTCAAAACGACTCTGCATAAGGCCCATGAAATAACACCTAAACACGAGAGACTAAACATGTCCACGTTCTCTCTTGAAAATGTTATTATTCCTTTCGTCTACATCTTTATTAACCTGTCTTGATTTTACTATACCATGATAATATGCAGTAACGAATACACATGAATTGCATACTACTCCAAGTACCAGGAGGCAAAATGATTCCGTTAAGTGATTAAATGAAGTGGTCACATGGGTAGCTGCTGGCAGTTGTTTTGGAGAATTAATCTTCGCACTTACAGCTCAATCCAGAAGCAGTAACTTTGATATAGTATATTCAACAAATAATGCATTGTGCAACAAGAAGACAATATATGTGTTGAAAATGATCGCATCCATAATATGGAAAAATACATTTTCTTCCGTATACTTTCTAAATGGGAACCGTAATCTCAAGCACTTGAAGCAGCACCGGTGATTTCGCACTAACGGAAACGTGCTGAACTGGATCAACCCACCTTAGAATCCCATCTATAGAGTACCTTCATATACTCTGTAATATTTCCATGTAATCCATCCCGATATTATCCTATGCTTCCCCATTCATATAAATTTGCAATCTTTTCTTATTAAGTGTGTACACTATCCAATTTTTCACGTTACAGTTTAACATGAAAAATTGGGTAGTGTATTACAACATAAGTAGAACTTCCTAGTAACATCACTGTAACAGTTATGCATTGTAAGTTTTCCGTTTGCTAAACTTTCTGGAAAATTTAGAGGGGAAATAATGTGATAATCTAATAAGTTTGAATTAGTATAACTTACGCTCCAAAAAATCTGACGGAGATAATATTAGAGAGTAAAAGCGGGAGAAATTTTCTTTTATAAGGCAGTGTAAACATACTAAATTTCAATTATAAAAAGAAATATGATAAATAATAATTAACGATAGCAAATCTGGTGAAAATATAATAGTGGGAGGAAATGGAAGAAACCTAAGAAAGTTAAGGAATACAAGGTTTCCATCAGTAGTTTACTAATCAGGATTCGAAGCTAATGTTATAGGTCCCATTAACACTATCAGTTTTAACTGATCGGCCCAACTGAGCTAAAAACTGACTTAACCGATCGTACGATGAACTGAAGTGATAGTATGTGGAGTACCATCAGTTAATCGAGTTCAGTCCTTTAGCTCCTTTAGTTCAGTTACTTCAATTTCATCAGATGTTCTGTGGAGTCCACTAGGTTGTTTATTTTTTAAAATAACAGAATCGCGTGTTGCCTGAGGTTCGAACTCTTTTAATTTTGTAAGTAGATCATACGTCTTCCCTCTTTTATTCGTATTCTCATAATGCACATGTTGCAGTCCCAAAGTGTACAAATGTATGTTGAGTTAGGAAGTTTTGGGGAGTCCGGACCAGAGTTGGCGTGGGTCAATGAAAACGACCCACCACCCAGCGTGACCCATACTGACTCACCACCCACCATGACCCACTCTCACCCACCACCTACTATGAATCATTCTTACTCTCTGTGACCTAATTTGATCCACCAAAATCCATCGCCGTCCTCTCCACTGAATAAATAAAACGAAGTTATGAAATTATCACTAATCGGAATTTGAATTTCTACGGTAAATCGCTCAAACACCACTCTGTTACAATAACGGTGGATCTGATTTTTAAGATATAAAATGATAAAGTGTTCGTCATGGGCCAAATTACGATGAAAAGAAACACTTTACAGTAATTAGAATTCTGGCTGGTATCGCCAGCTTGAGATGAAACATCCTAGGCTACGGGAAGCCAGCTTAAAAAAAAAAAACTATTTATCTTAAGACGTATCCGTAGCCGACGCTAAGGGAAAGGGAAAGGAAAGAAAAAAAATTGGGTCGCCGATATTATTCCTTTCTTACGCTGTAATTATAGACCAAACTCTCCTGTAATAACGTATAATATTGGAACTCTCATTAGCATCAATGAACATGGACAGCTAGACTCAGTTGGAGAAAGAAAAAAAAATCGTATGTATTCAGTCTCAAAAGATTCCAAAACTTCTAGCGCCAACACAACTAGAATATGAGTAACAGCATTATTTGGACAATATCCTTAATAACAATAGAAGAGTTGTTTACATTTTCAGCTAAATATGAGAACATAATACTCAGTAGGCTACTTCACAGAGAGGAATTACCAATTTCATTACTGTTTACAAAACATCTCACAGCAGAGGGAGTAAGCGTGTGGCTGCGTCGACTAACCTTCCTCTCTAAACGCATAACATTTCCACTACTTCTACAACCAGCCGGTAAGAGGGCATTCCCTCGACATAACTTGTCATTAACAGCGGCGATAATAATAACATATTGCAGAAACATTATAGGAAGTACAAGACCAACCAATAATTTGACTCTACCCCTGACATTGTCACATCCAATGTGAGTGTTATTGTATGCCCACCATCTTCGACGTGCCTTACTAAACTAGTAAGCAACATTATAGCTGAAATATAGCATGACATGGAGACAACTCGGAGATTTCACAAAGTTTGTTGTGTGGTGACTTAATACTCATATTGTAAGAGATATATATATATTAGACAATACGGAATGCCCGCTACTGGACAAACATGAGCTAGCCATCGCTAATCAATCTTTGCTTTGTCAAACAGATACCTGAGGAAAACAGACAATACGGAGCGCCCGCTACTGGACGAACATGAGCTAGATGGTGACGAGCGATACGTTATACATTTACACAACTAGAAAAAAATGATTTCGTTCAAAGCAAGAGAGAAATGGTGTTGATATCAGACTACCCCGCCGGCGTATGATTCGACTTACTGGATAGAGACTCACTTTCGTTTACTCGGACATGTTACTGACAAGACTCACTTTGGACAATATTATAGACATTGTAAAATTGACGCAGATAATATATAAATACACTGAAGAACCAAGAATTAATAAATGTATGTTATTGTTTGCTTATAAACGATCTGTAACAATAGAATGAACACACGAAGGTAATAATTTGACGTTTAAATGTTGTGATCAGAAGCGACTTGGACGAATTTATAAACGGTGGACAAATTTCTTTCACAACTTCCAGGACGACATCACTTTCTTCACAGGACGGAATAAAGAATAGAAAACATAGTTACCTGGAAACAGTGACCAAAGCTCACCCAACCTTATTCCCACTCCACGAGTACGAACACTGCAGAAACATTGTGGGACAATGTCCTAGGGTGGCGACCGGTCCCGATGACTTCTCCAACATCTCACCATATAGCAGTCATGACCATAACTTCGGCACAGGTTGACCAAGAGGTGACATCTCCTTAGTTAATGCCAAGTAAGCACATTTCACCACTACTTTCACCAGGTAGATAGAAGTTCGCTGCAAAGCTGCTGCAACACTTGTGTTTGCAACAGCGACCGCAGTCCAGGAACGTTTAAATCCCACAGAAGCAGACGTGACCAATAACAAATAACATAGGACGGAGTCCCTTATTAAGGAATCTGATGACACAGAATCACTACGTCAAAGGACGAGGCTATACACGATTGAATGTGGTCCTAGAGACAATGCTTGAAAAGACTACTAAACTTCAACTCTCATCACAGCAGTGATTAACGAGTGTTACACCAATCCCAGTAATATGTCAGACACACACACACTGAGCGGGTTTAGATGAATTCCTTATGATTCACTACATGTTCACTCCTCCAGCATACTGTTCGACTACAGCAATGCTTAAAGGGCGTTGATAATAAAAAAAGGACGATCGCTTACTGCACAATTCGCAGTAAATTTATGTCCAGAGACATAAACCAATTATGCCTCCCTCTAAACTTCCGCCATGTTTTCGTTACAAGAAGCTAAGACAAAAGGGGGGGCACGCTCCGCAGCCCGCTCGCTCCTGATTGGTCGCTCCATACTGCGCATCAGAGCGTAGTATTGAAACGACAACTTTAATAATAAAATATATATGACTAGGTGGAAATAAAAATTATATAAATAAACGTTTATATACTTACGTTTATAATTAACCTCTCTGTTTAAACGAAACGCGAAATTTCAAATTATTTTAAACAGTCAGAGCTATCCTCAAAAGCCGCTCAACGCAAACCATAGACATACAAAGAAAAATAGCATACTGCGGCTACACACACTAGTCCAATTGTCGACCATCTTGAATCATCCATGAGAGTCGAGAATTGAGAAAATATAGAAGGAAATAACATTAACTAAGAGCTGATTAAACATTTCCACAAATAATCTCTTTGAGAAAAATGTAACGCTCAAAGAGGAACGTTACAACGATAAACTTCAATTAAATTATCATAGTATAATTATTTCCTTGTTGAATTATCGACATTTTTCAGTGGAAAAGTCCCAAATCAAGGTAAGTAGATCATCTTAAAGGGAAAAAATGTGTAAAAATTTCCGTATAATTATGTGTATAGCCCAAACGTACAATTTCCGTGTAATTAAGCTTACAGTACAAATTTTATGTCTATTTTTGTCATAACTTTATGGGTTGATTGCCCTGTGCACTAAGCGCTCCATATAATAAACATAAGCTTCAGCAATTATTATAGTAGAAAACAATGGATATATGAAGCGAAGCATTGTATTTTTTGTTTCTGAATTAATAACTGTTTTTGACTTTTCAACTATTATCGATTATTTTTTACAAACCCACCAACTACCAATTTTCCATATATAGAAAGTGCCCCCCCCCGTAAAGAAGAATTTAAAAAATACTAGGACACATTTCTTTTATATTCTTTTTTTTTTTTTTTTCAATAAAGAGTTAATATACTGAATTTCAGCATCGTTAAGTTTAACGGCTTGCAAGATACTCATTTTTTTCTGCAAAAATTCGGATCCCTACTTCGCCCCTTAGGATATGTATTATAATGAAAGTGATATGATAACACCCCAGTTTGGATTAAGAACTAACTATATACTAAAAGTCATTTCATTTGACTTTGCAATTTGGCCGTGATGATCAGGCGCACATAGTTACATTCAATTTTTTATACAGGGTGTCCATAAAGTCTTTTGCCACCCCTAAAACTCGGAATCGGTGAAATATATGTCAAAACGGGAAAACAGGTATTTCATCATTTCTAAAGTACCACGAATTGAGGGAAACAAAGTTGCCCCAGGGGCCCTCGGAGAATCCCAAATAGAGTCCAACTCAAAATTTTCAAATGGCAAGGGGAGGCCAAGCAGTATATCGTTTGAAAGCTATTTTCAAAAGAAAGGCGGGATAAGTTTGGACGCTCTACAGTAAACCTGTACAAAATGGCGGTAAGTCTAAATGTTAATACAATTTGCATTGAAGAGTCTTTGGCCACACCTAGAAATATGAAATGACTTAACAGCTATCAAAACTGAAAAATGCGTATGTCATCATTTCAAAAGTAACACGTATTGAATGAAACAAAGTTGCCCTCGGAGGGTCCCAGAGGGAGGGAGGGTCCAACTCAAAATTTTCAAATGGCAAGTGAGGTCAAGTAGTATATCGTTTGAAAGCTATTGTTAAAAGAAGGAAGATGTGACAAGTCTTGTGTTTCAATACTAACCCTGTGTGAAATGTCGGTGGGATTAAAATGTTCACACGGCCTTCATCGAAAAATCTATGGTCACTTCCAGAGATCCGAAACGATAAAACATAAAATGTCAAAACGCTAGAAGGAGTGTTTTCTTATTTGTAAAGCACAGCTTTTCGGCGTGCAAATACTGTGTGTCCCAGAATCCCTGCAGCTTCCCAAGTGCGGTCCAACTTAAACCTTGCGAAGAGGAAAAGGATCAAGTTGTTTGAAAGTTATTGGTACAAGTTCGGAATGGCTATGCAAACCGTGTCCGAAAGAACAGGGATTGGATGAACTGAGAGATATGTGAACAGTTACATCTATCGAAAGGTTTAATTAACTGGATACCATGTCTGCATTACTAGTTGAGACAATACTATTTCAAGTAGTAGTGTGCCTACTACTCCTTCGGACGCTATTACTAATATTAATATTACAAGTAGTAGTAATATTATTAGTATTACTGGAATTTGCCTAAAACTGACCTTTCCCCTCCCTCCTGCCCCCCGCTCACCTCGTAGGTTCGGGGACTTTTAGTATGTTTACCTACTACCTACTCCAAACACAGCTCTGAAGTCAAAAATTCTGTTCCCGACTATGTCCTCTACACATCCCTTTTGAGCGTTTATTGACTGGACTAAAGCCACATTGCCACGTTAGAAGAACTTGTAGCGGTCATAAAAAAAAAAAGAAAAAGAAAAAGAAAAATCTTGAAATCCTACCATATTTCACCATGTACACACAGTTTTGAAAGGGTCATAAAACATTTTTTCCACCTTGCAAGGAGTTGAACGATGCTCAACTTTCTGGGACGTCTTGCTTGCTACTTGCTATCGCCCTCCCGCTGACATAAAAGAAAAACCAGTTTCGCCGCTTCCGAAACAACGGATTCTTTTGGACAGGGAGGGGAAGTGCGCTAAAATACACGTTTTTAATGAGGAGGTTCACTGTTTGTCCACTAGAGTGCAGTGCTGCATGTGTGGAGAAACCTTTCTTGCTTTCAAGAAGTTGTAACATGTAGGGTAAATAGAAAGATTGAGTTGCAAGTTTTTTTTCTTTTTTTTATAATGACAGCTACAAGATTCATTTAACGTGGCAATGTGGCTTAACAGACAAAGATTGTCTTAACATTTTCAGTCCCCCGCCATTTCACACAGGGTTGGTATAGCCACAAAACTTGTTCCATCTTCCTCTTTTTAACAATAGTTTTCAAACGGCCATTTGCAACTTTTCCGTTGGATCCCGTCGAGTGCCCTTGGGGCAACCTTCTTTCCCTCAATAGTGTTATTTTTGAAATGATGACATACGTGTTTTTCAGTTTTGGTAGCTGTTAAGTCATTTCAGATTTCTAGGGGTGGCCAAGGACTTTTCAATGCAAACTGTATTAACACTTAGACTTGCCGCCATTTTGTACAGGTTTACTGTAGAGCATCGTAACTTATCCCGTCTTTCTTTTGAAAATAGCTCTCAAACGATATACTACTTGGCCTCCCCTTGCCATTTGAAAATTTTGAGTTGGACTCTGGGATCCTCCGAGGGCCCCTGGGGCAACTTTGTTTCCCTCAATTCGTGGTACTTTAGAAATGATGAAATACCTGTTTTCCCGTTTTGACATATTTCACCAATTCCGAGTTTTAGGGGTGGCAAAAGGCTTTATGGACACCCTGTATAATAATGTATTTCAGTGATTCGAAAATGTATTTTTTCAGTAGTTAGCTCGTAAAAAAACTCTCAGGCTGTGCGCTTCGAAAGCCAAGTAATAGTATAAGTCCTATTGCTATTATTACAATTACAAATATCAATATCCAAAAGTGCCTGAAATTCTTTTATCACTTACATGGTATGTACTTGAACCTGAACCCACTAAGTGGGGGTGATGTATGTATTTCCTGAAAGCTTGGGTCAAGGTAAAATCAAAACTGGTTACCAAAATTGGGGAGGTTTCAAGCATTCCGCTTGAGGGCAGCACGTTACTCATTTTATTAACACCTTTAAGCGTGTCCTAAAGTCCGTTGCAACCCCGAAAAATATGAAACGGTGAGACAAATATGAAAACAGAAAAACATGTCTTTCATCATTTCAAAAGTATAACGTATCAAAGTAAAATAAATTGTCCCAGGGTTCCCCGCAGGGTCCCAGATGGTGTCCAACTCAAAATTTTTAAATGGAATGGTGGGGGTCAACTAGCATATCGTATGAAAGTTGGTGTTAAATAAAAGAAGATAAATCAAGTCGCGACTCTCTATGATAAGCCTGTGTAAAATAGCGGTGGGTCAAAATATCAACACAATCTTTATTGCAAAGTCTATGGCCACTTATGAATCTGAAACGGTGGAATAGGTGTAGAAACAAAAACACGGATATATCATTATTTCAAAAGTATAATGATTCAAAGTACAAAAAAATGTTCCAGGGTCCCAGTCGGGGTCAAACTCAAAATGTTGAATAGGAAGGGGTTCAAATTGAGTATCGTATAAAAGCTTATGTTAAGTGAAAGAAGAAAAAAGAAGTCTCGATTCTTGATGAAAAAGTCTATTGCCACTCCTATTAATCTGAAGCGGTGAGACAGATGCAAAAGCAAAACAAAAACTAGAATGTATCAAAGGAAATGACTCGTGCCATTTTGCAATGCTTATCGACAGTCGAGACTTGTCCAATGTCCAATTCTGTATCATTTAACACGAGCTTTCACATGATGTGCTTATTTACCCCCCTTGGCACTTGAAACTTTTGAGTTGAACCCCGTCTTTGATCCTGCCGTTGAAACTGGGATATTTCTTTTTTCCTTTGATACATTCTAGTTTTTTTTTTTTTTTTTTTTTTGTTTTTACACCTGTCTCACCGTTTTAGATTAATATGAGTGGCATTAGACTTTTTTTTTTTAATCAAAATTCGAGACTTGTTTCCTCTTCTTTCACTTAACATAAGCTTTCATACGATACTCAATTTGAACCTCTTCCTATTTCAACATTTTGAGTTTGACCCCGACTGGGACCCTGCCAGGGACCCTGGAACATTTTTTTGTACTTTGAATCATTATATTTTTGAAATAATGACATATCCGTGTTTTTGTTTTTTACACCTATTCCACCGTTTCAGATTCATAAGTGGCCATAGACTTTGCAATGAAGATTGTGTTGATATTTTGACCCACCACTATTTTACACAAGCTTATCGTAGAGAGTAGCGACTTTATTTATCTTCTTTTATTTAACACCAACTTTCATACGATGTGCAAGTTGATCCCCCTTTCCATTTAAAAATTTTGAGTTGGACCCCATCTGGGACCCTGCGGGGGACCCTGGGACGATTTATTTTACTTTGATACGTTATACTTTTGAAATGATGAAAGACATGTTTTTCTGTTTTCATATCTGTCTCACCGTTTCAGATTTTTCGGGGTGGCAACGGACTTTAAGACACTCTTAAAGGTGTTACTAAAAATGATTAACATGCTGCCCTCAAGCGGAATGCTTGAGACCTCCCCAATTTTGGTAACCGGTTTTGATCTTAGCTTGACCCAAGCTTTCAGGAAATATATACATCACCCCCACTTTGTGGGTTCAGGTTCAAGTACATCCCGTGTTAGATATACTCATTGATTCAGGTAAGTAGACAGAAACAAATGGAAAAGGAAAGAAATGGAGGCCTTGAAAGTAAGACGTAGACAAGTTCACCAGTGTTCAGAAGATACTGTCTACAACAGCGTTTCCCAACCTTTTTCAACTTGCGGCACACTTCAGGGTAACTTGAATTCTCGCGGTACACATATTATTATTATTATTATTATTATTATTATTATTATTATTATTATTATTATTATTATTATTATTATTATTATTATTATTATTATTATTATTATTATTATTTGAAAATATAAAATACTGTAGTATTTTTTTTCTGATTACTGACATCCTTCTCACAGAGAAGAAAGCTAGACCACTGTTTTTTCCCCGTGGTAAATTATTATGCTTATTTTTCATTTTAATTTAAAAATAGAAAACAATTACAATCAGATATAGGGCTCAAGTTGTTAAAAATACAATTTTTTTTCGAAAACTGTATCCAACCTTTCATTAAGAAGGAGGATCACTAAATAACGAACGAACAAACGAATCTCTTTTACTTTTAAAACACAAATATAGGTAATTCGTATGCATGTTTACTTTGCCGGAAGGATTGAATAATATTTTAAAATGTTAAGTTACGAAATAGTCTGCAACAATAAAGAAGCAATAATGGTCATAACAATGATAACAAATACTTTTTTTTTTTCAAAATTAGAAATGTACAGAAAAATGTTCTACAGAAAAGTAACACAGTATGAAACTTTAAATTTTAGATTCATAGTAGTAATTTGAAATAGAAATATACCTTTTTCTGTATGTCTTGCAATTTGATTGCTATAGAATTACTAATTTTGTTCCGATTTCCTCGCGGCACACCAGCGACCCATTCGCGGCACACCAGTGTGCCGCGGCACACCGGTTGGGAAACGCTGGTCTACAATGTAGTGAGCAGAGTGGATCGGTGGGTCGCAGTGGGTCATATGCTGTTGACCCACGACCCACTGACCAACTCAGAACTTTACCCACTGACCCACTCCATCTCTGGTCTGGAGCCGGTGGACGCCCCGTAGGTGCGCCCATGTTTGTTTGCTTCTGTCAGTAAAAAATTAAAAATTTAGAGGTTTTTCGCCTATTTTATCCTCTTTGATAAGATCTTATATGGTTATAGGGGTGAATATAGGAGTTCATTCTCTTTTATAAGACATGTATACATTAATTTACTTCTATAATTTTGGGAGGGGTACATAGAACCACCCCTTAAATTTGGGAATTGTCAGAATATTAAATTTGGTAAATATTTTTCTAGGGCTCAGATATACAACACTGTAAATTTTGGTGGTCTTGCTTATTTCTTTTTTGTGTGTGAGAGAGCAATTTCTCAATTTTGACTTTTCTTATTTTTGATATTAAATTTTTAAAGAGCTTCTTTCTCATTTCTAATATTATACATTGACCAGATCGAAACATTGCAACTCATATTCAACTAAAGAAAATACTAAAGATATGCTACATTGACTTGATCCCTAGACTTCCGTAGCAAGCGCTGCTATCGGCTGAAGGAATTCCACTCGCTTCCTCTCGCTTAGCAACAGCTGAACCCTTATTGGCTCAACGCGTGGGTGTGTGAGGGTGTGAGCTTTAGTTCGCATTTTAGTCACGACTCAAGACATTTTGGCAGTACAATAGGAAATAACATTTTTTACATGAATTTTACTAAATGTTTTAAAATTTTCCTCCACTACAACAACTCTCCACTGTCTTGCATTTCAATTAACACAGCCTTCTGAACCTTGAGATCTAATGACCCCAGGTGAATTCTGAACTCGAGGATGACACATATTGACAGACGATTAGTCCGAGGGATTTTTTTTGAAATCGTAATCCCTTTTCTTGAGTTTTTGCTCCACTGTGAGTCGTTTCGGTGTCGAGCTATAGGATGATTGCAAGTAGAAGCGCAAGCGTTGATCAATTGTTATCGAGAGATAAGTGTTCTATGGAATAACAGAGATCTTGATTATTACGATTGATATTTTCTTATATTATCAGCTTACAGACTGAAACTTTGTCAGACAGTAAACTAGATTCACTGTATATCATACAGGTATATTTCACACTCTGTTGGACCACCCACAACAAAAAGAAATCCTGAGACTCCATTTTTGAAATTGATTTTTGCATTATTTTTTAAATAACGTTTATAAGATTTTAAATTTTCAGTTTAAGCTAGTCTTTTCTGCACTTCTATTCTGCGGTGCTTAGCAATAGGCTCGGTGTGTATATATATGGAAGGCGCAGCTATTACTGATCAATTGGGAATACCGATTACCCCTTTCCTGTCTTTGAAGTCGCGATAGCATTGTATGACTAGTACTGCAATCTGTCACTTCTAAGGAAGGTTCTGCAGTCTTATCGGCAAAGTTGAGAAGTGCAGGCTAAATCAGCAGCAACGATTTTTTTTTCACTTTTCCTTATAAGAAACGGATGATTTCAAAGCAAGGTATGTATATTTTGTGTATTATTATTTTGTATGTATATGGTTACATAGAAAGTGTGATTTCTGTCTTATATGTTGACTATAACTGTATTTCAAATTAATTGTGTCTGAGAACCTAACTTGAACTGTTTTCAAAATGACTTGTTGTTGGGAATGGCGATCAGCGAGATTGGATTTGCCTTCAGGTTGGTCGCCATTCCCAGCCATGTTTTGTAATGGACATTTATTTATTTACTATACTCGCAATTGAACATACATAATTATAAGGTAAGACTAATTACGGAAACTATAGATATTTAAAATTATGAGAATCTTTTATTATAGAAATTTATTGTTGAATTTAAATTATCAATGGAAAACTGCATCCGCAAAGACGAAATGATTTTGTAGGAAGAAAAAAAAAACATTCGGAAATTTTGAAAAAATGAAATGAAATCTTTGAGTTTTGCGTCCCACGGTTATGCCGGTTAGGCTAAAGGAGACGGTGATGATGAGTAATGAATGAAATGGTGGAATGAAGAAAGTGGGAGGAAACGGGAGAACCCCGAGAAAACCCACGCACACGGTGTTTGACCGAAATTTTGAGAGATTTACTCCAAGGAAAAGACATTTAGAAGAGAAAAGAATGAAGAAAACCTCCACCAGGAGGAGCGAAAAGCAAACAAATGGCAAGGAAAAATAGGAAACTCAAAATGAGAAGGAATACCATTTCCGATGCATCATCAAAGATGATGATTTAGGAGTTGCTGAACTTCGTAATGACAACAGTGATGATGATATGCCAGATGTTGAACAAAATCATATCTCTTGTGTGATGATTATGAACGAGATAATGGGTTGTGGTACCATTGTACCACATGTGCAAGGTGGGTTCACGTTGAGTGTAGTGGCTATGATTCTGTAAATGGATACACAGGTGATATATGCTTTCGAAATCAAATAGTTCCATTAAAACTAAAGACAAAATGCTTTAGAAAGTGAAAATATCAAAATGTAAAAATACCAAAATATGATGACAATGTCAATATGTTAGGTCTTAGTAGGCAAGTTTATCGTGATCGCCATTCTCAAGGGGTACTGGGAATGCCGAACAAAACAGTACCCAAACAAAACAGTTTTGGTTTTCATATCTAGAAGACTATAGACCGTATGCTTGCTGCATTTTGTGTACTTAAAACAAATAGACCAGTAACTATGTTAACATTTTTAGTTCAATAAATTTTGCATATATCAGTGAGCAAAGGCGTAAATCTGTCTTCAACATTGGGGAGACGGGTAAGACCGTTCCCATAAAATTTTTAAGCGATGTTCAAAATATTTATGAAGTTGAAAAAGAATGCTATGGAGGATCAGAGGAGCAAAGTGTCTTCAACATTGGGAGGCGGGCGAATTTGAGGCTTATTCTGCGGAGACATCAATTTCATCTCACTTTTCTTTGTGACATAAATCATCACATTTTCACCCCAAAAAACACATTTCAAATCGGATTATTGGGAGACAGTCCCCCCAGTTGCAAGATAGGCGGACATGTCTCCGTCACCTTCCCCCCGGAATTTGCGCCAGTGTCAGTGAGAGACAACAATCAATTTTTCTTAGATGATCGCCATTACCCGCGCCTCCCCTATACGCCGTATGTATATCTGATGGTTAGTGTATCATATGGCGCTTTGAACGTTCTCTTCTGAAACAAAAGCAGAAACGTAAAATTGCACTGTAAGCAAATGAAAATTCAGCTTTTGATGGTAAACTATGTATTGAACGCATTCAAACGGAAAAGAAAGCATTTGTTAGAAGTTTAATATGCCTTTTTGTTTCTTTCAAACCAAGTTTCTTTTATGTAACTGAATTATTGCCGCGCGTGCTCGGGTGTTCGTGGTTGTAAAGTGTGCAAAATTAGGTAGGAAATTGATGGAAAGTGTTTACGATGAAATAATGAACATGCCGTACGAAGGACGATATACAGTAAAGCTTCAGCAACATAGTATACAGATGAAAAAGAAAGTGAGTCTACAGTGTTATTTTGTGTAATTTACTGTGCTGTGCATATTGTATTATGTGGGATAATTGTACTTTGTAAAATAATGAATGATGTCTTATGTGTCTTTAGAAGACTAAGTGTTAGGGTATCGGAGAAATTATGGATTGTGAACAATCGGACAAGGTGTTAGGAAGTTGTACTAACAAAAGAAAGGCGTTACTATGAATATAAATAATGTGCAATTGAGTCGTAGAAAAAGAGCCTTAAGTGGCTGTAGTTGTTTATGTGTTGTAATGGAGCCATAAGTGGCTGAAGAGTTTGATAATTAGGTTGGTGAGCCAAAAGTGGCTGTTTATAATTTAAATATAAGAGCCAAGTGTGGCAAGTGATATTTTAGTTACAATCAAGTGTGGCTGGTTGTAGTTGTAAGGCAATAAAGATTGATAGTGAATGGAAAGAGTTATCTACATTCTTAAGTTGACTTGGGTACATGTGAAATCTAGTTGAAGTAATATTTAACTCACTTAAAAATATACCCTAACAAATGGCGCAGTCTAACCGCAAAGAATCTACGTGTGAGGACTTGTTACAACAGTTTGAAAGTCGAAGTGAAAAAGATTTTCAAGTATGGATCTTGAACGAGTTAAGGAAACGGGACCTAATAATTGGTCAATTACGAGCAGAGATCACGGAATTGAAAGCTAAACAAAAGCAAATTGGCTCTACATTGAGAGGTCTAGGTAAGCCAACAGTGAATCAACGAGCTCAACATTCATGGGGATTTCGCACTACAAGTCAGATAAACGAAGATCCAATTAGATGCAAGAGATGTAGAAAAGTACATATAAAAGGACAGTGTCCAGCTTATGGGAAACGTTGTTTCAACTGCACTGGATTACACCACTTGGCATCTGCATGTGTATTAAGATTCCTACAAACAGAAAGGAAACATTTGAAAAGGGAAGACTTGGCAGAAGGTGGCAGAAAGGCAAGTAGACATAATACCGGTACGAAAGACGCTAGTGTTAAGACAGAAGTTCTAGGAACAAAAAGAACGGATGAGACTAATCAGGCTTTGACTATGGGAACAATGTTTTTACAATCGGCGAACGTCAGTCAAGAGCTTAATCAAACAACAAATTCTAATACAGCAGCAGAGCATGGCATACTAGGGTTTATTAAGAAAAAAGATGTAGGTGTCCGTAGCATGAACTTAAATAAGGATAACAGATCTAGAAGATCTAGAAGTTATCGGCAAAAGGACGGCGCACAGGTAGCTCAAACTATCAGCCAGAGTGAAAGAAGTAAGAAAGAAAGAGAGCAGAACTTAAATCATAAACAGGAACTGTTACAGTTTATGTTTCTTGAGTTTACGTCAAGGGATCAGAAAATACAGGAAATTAGTGACAAAATTATGGAAATGGAAAAAAGTGTGAGGAGTTTAGAAAGAAAAAGAAGAAGAAAGAAATCTAATGAAGGACAGTAAAGTATGAAAATGTTGATGTAAAATTAGTAATTGTCTCTTCTTGTGATTGTATACGGTTTGATTTTTTTTATTTATTTATTTATTTTTTATTTTATTTTTTTTTTTTTTGGTAATCCCCGGGAGGATGTTAGGGTATCGGAGAAATTATGGATTGTGAACAATCGGACAAGGTGTTAGGAAGTTGTACTAACAAAAGAAAGGCGTTACTATGAATATAAATAATGTGCAATTGAGTCGTAGAAAAAGAGCCTTAAGTGGCTGTAGTTGTTTATGTGTTGTAATGGAGCCATAAGTGGCTGAAGAGTTTGATAATTAGGTTGGTGAGCCAAAAGTGGCTGTTTATAATTTAAATATATGAGCCAAGTGTGGCAAGTGATATTTTAGTTACAATCAAGTGTGGCTGGTTGTAGTTGTAAGGCAATAAAGGTTGATAGTGAATAGAAAGAGTTATCTACATTCTTAAGTTGACTTGGGTACATGTGAAATCTAGTTGAAGTAATATTTAACTCACTTAAAAATATACCCTAACACTAAGATATTAGTTTACATCGAATGTGAACCTATGTCATTTACCTCTAACAGCGGTCCCCGGTTCAAATCCACTAATGGTACGGAATTGTCAGTGTTGAACCAGAATAGTGGGACAATAAGAAGATAGGCAAAATATACCGAGCTCAGGTCTAGAAAGTTAGAAATATTTAGATCCGTTTCATTGACTACGTATTATCCACTTTTAGGTAGGCCCTTTCCGATGCTGTGTAAGACGGTGTTGAGCTGTACATACTAAATATACGTATATAAGTAAATTTTAAAAACAGGTGGGCAAAATTTACAATGCACGCTCCAGTTGCGTATCGATAAGCAGGACCGCTTTAAAAGGGTAAGTTATAGCAGAGTAGGGTAGGGTAGAATGGGGTCGGGTTAGTTTAGAATTAAAGAAGTTTATGGACCGTGCCGTGGGGGGGGGGGCGAGCGGAGCTACGGCCCCGGGCGCCAAAGTAAAGGGGTGAAAAATTCGGGAGAAAAAAGGAAAAAGATAGGAAAAATGCTTGGAATATATGTACCGTAAAACGGGGCTACTTTGACAGATGAGCAATTCGTGCTTCTTGTGAGAATTGTTGCATATACTTTCATAGATAAAGGCTGATATGGTGTCCACGGTGCGAATTGCTGGAGGGGATGAGGGATTTCTCCCATTGTATTTCTACCCCCTCACAATATCCTTCCTGTCCCCCAATATATAATATAGGGACTTCTAGATCCGCCACTGTTTATTCCCCCCAAAAATAAATAATCTAATTCGCACTCTGACGATATATATCAACGTGTCGTGGAAGGGTGGAAGAGAGTGGATTTAATGTGTCCTGTGCAAAAGATGCGTGTGTGGGTTTTGTAATGGTGGATCAAAAAATCCTCAGCATGCTTGTTACGACTGTGGTGTTGACGACTAAGGTTTTTCTTTCCATTGTTACATATAAAGATAACATACCGGTACATATGTAATTATGTTAAAAGTAAAGTAAAGCAAATAATAATAATAATAATAATAATAATAATAATAATAATAATAATAATAATAATAATAATAAAGTAGAGTAAAAAATAAAGTAACAATGTAAGTTAAAGCATCGTGTATGTTCAAAGTAAAAGATGTTAAAAGTAAAGCTTTAGAAAAACTTGTATAGTGGTGTATAATGGTATACCACAACAAAATAAAGATTTCGTGCTTATCAAGTATACATCATACCGTACCTTACACATGACCAAACAGTGTTTTATACACTTTACATAAATTCCATGTCAAACTAACTCCACACGTTGAGTAACTTTGACATTATGCAGAAAATACATAAGATGTCAAAGTAGCCCCACCCCCGGGGCTACTTTGACCGGTATTTCTGAATTTATTCCCGCCAAAACTTACTTGTAAAGACTTAGGTTTAGTAGTGGATGTGATAGCCTAGATACCTATTGTTATGATGAGAATAGTATCATTCATTGGTTGCAGAAAGTGTCCCGTGTACACATCTAAACTAGTCCAAAACCTGTCAAAGTAGCCCCGTTTTACGGTATGTAGGCGCCGTCGTGTAGCCTACTCTCGCCCCGGGCGCTGATTTTCCACGGCACGGCCCTGGGAAGTTTGAACCAATTTTGTTTTTAAAACAAAGTGATTGAGTGTACTTTCTCGTGTCTACTTAAGGATGCCAACTGGAGCGGCCATTGTAAAGTTTAGACAAATGGATTATAAGTAAACTGTTCCTTACTATAAGTTTAGCGAAAATTATTTTATTCAAACTCGGATTGGGGCCAAAAATTGGAAATGCATTCCTAACTTGGGGAGATTGCATCTCATGTTTTAAATTCATGAATCCAACCAACACGCCTTCTAATCACTTAAATAACATTGAGTTAGCCTTCGTCCTATTTCTTTCAATTGATAAACTAATCATCATCATCATCATAGGTATTCTGCCATTATTGGTAGATCATTTGGCACAACTGAGAAGCTTCCATGCTCCAGGGTCTTCCACTTACCTCTTCGTCTTCACGGTCTACATGTTTTCTTGTTTTGATACCGTTCACTAATTGAAGGGCCCTCTGCAATAACAAGGTAAGTCGAGTTACCTCAATTCCTGGTAAAACATAGATAAAGAAGGCGTGTAGACTTACTTTCCTTTTCCATCAAATTTAGTGCATATTGGAAGCGTCTGTTGTGAGAAAAAAAAACAATTCATCTGATCGAGTCGCCGTTTCCCGATGCAAATAACAGAGGGCGCCGCTGTCCGGCTAGTGAAGTGGCGACGCGACGTGCCTGTAACCAGTGTTGCCACACTTGGTACAATTGTACCAAATTCAGCCCTTTTTGTCATTCATCGGCCCGTTGGTACCACGCTGGCGTTTTCAGCCCCTTTTGTGAAAAAGTTGGTACAATTCTACCCAATTCAGCACCATTTAACAAATACCTGTCACATCAAAAGTGTCAGTAAGACTTTTGCTACATCTCACGTTACTCATACTGTGTGTTGAACTCTTAAAAAATGCTGTTGAATATTCATTCTGCGACGTTGCACGGCATAACGCTACGAACTTTGTGTGGAAAATTCGTAATTGGAACATTCGTAATTAGAACTATACAGGGAAACAAATGACATTATTTTTTATAGATGGACACATACACTCCGCGCGTGAAGGAGACGAGAAAAAAGTAGTGTGGCGAAAATAATATTTTGAAATTTTTATATAAAGAATGCCCACACATACTCACAAGTCAAATCAAGTGTTAAATATTCTGAAGAAGATCAACGTGTGCTCAAGTAAGCCTATAATTTATGTGTCGTTACAAAGAATCTACAACAAAACGACAATAGCACGAAAAATACATTGACATAATTGCTGGCTTACCGGGCTAAGTTGTTTACTAGTGACGCCATATTGACGAATATAAAGATACCCGAACATTTCTGCGTTTGTAGATCTATATCAACGCGTTGACTTGGACTCTTGGAAGGAGGTGTTGGTGGGTGTTCTAGAACTTTACCTTTTTTAGTTTCGTATATATATGCCATGTATTACACTGGTATAAAATTCAGCACTTTTTGTTTCAATTTGGTACTATTTTTCAGCCCACTTCAGAGCTAGGACTGTGGCAACACTGCCTGTAACTTCGTTTTTAAGGGTCGGCTCGGTTCAAGTGAAAGAACTGGTACGGAGACATACTTGACCATTTTGTTTCGAAATTGACAAAATCGAAGCAGTCAAATCAGAATGACAAAAGCGAAAGAGATGAAAGAGAAAGATATATCGTGAACTCTGGCAAAGATATATAGCAAAATCAGAGCGAAATGCAGTGTTTTGTTTCTTCCTTCGATGTTAATATGTAGTGTTGCCACGAGACGAGATTTCAGGCTGTCTCGTCTCGTCTCGTGCAAAGCATGTCCCGTCTCGTGACTCGTCTCGAAAAAATGTGCTCGTCCCGTCTCGTCTCGTCTCGTTTGTCTCGTTTTGTCTCGTCTTGTCTCGTAAAAAATATAGCAGCATACCATGGGAACGAAAGTAAAATGTAGCAGGTTACACCATGCTAATCAAGATACAACTAAGTTACAAGTATTACCCAGAACACACAAGACAAGAAATTTCACGGTAGCTACACCGTGAAGCTTCCACCTCTGGTGTATGTGATACTCGGTTCGATCTCGGTTAGTGCCATGTGAGCTTTGTGGTGGACAAACATTGAATGTGTGTGGGGACCGCGGTGGCTCAGTGGTAGAGCGTTCACCTCTAGTGCTTGGGGTCTCGGGTTCGATCCCAGCCCCCACCAAGTGAACTTTGTGGTGGACAAACACCGTGTGCGTGGGTTTTCTCGGGGTTCTCCCGTTTCCTCCCACTTTCTTCATTACTCATTGTTCATTCATTACTCATCATCACTGTCTCCTTTAGCCTAACCGGCATAACCGCGGGACGTAAAACTCAAAGATTTCATTTCATATCATATTATTTTTCGAGTGTGTGTGTTTTCTCGAAGTTGTCTAGTATCCTTCCACTTTCTTCATTCCACTAATTTTCCCATCATCATCCATTCGGCCAAAGTTGCCTAAAGGTCTTAAAAATAAATTCAAATAAGTTCACAAGGCTAGGACAAATAGTTTACAACATAATATATCTCTGCTGTTAGTTGTCTGAGGCTTCTCGACCCTGGCTTTTTTTTTTTTTTTAACATTCTGAAACATTGAAATTTGTTTCACCAGTTTCAATACACGAATATACAGTAAATTGCTCATAGGTACATCGAAGATTAAGACACTAATGTCAAATAATGTTTACACGACAAGCAAAGTTCTATGTAAAGGTGTCACCATCCCCGACACTATCGTATACTATCAGCTCATTCGCTTTATAGTGTATATATATATATATATATATATATATATATATATATATATATATATATATATATATAGAGAGAGAGAGAGAGAGAGAGAGAGAGAGAGAGATGGAAAGATATATAGATAAATAGAGAGATAGATATGTGTGTACACTTTGATTTCATATATTCCAGCCTTTAGGTTTCACAGTGTTAACCCATATCAATCCAAAAACTACTTTCCATTTTAGCATGTTTAGATTTGTTGCAATTATTATTTTTTTTTTTAAAAAAAAAAAGCTCGGAACCAAATAATTTTATTGCGTAATGGAAAGTATTTGTTTGAAATTTTATGTTACTGCACAGTAAGCTTTACTTAAAGTGCCATAGTAATGGGAGCTGAACGACACATCGGACGAAAGAATGCTTGGGGCCAGTCTTCACCTCCATGGTTCAAATCTGTTCCAATAACCGTGGGGTGTGTGCTACTATGTGGTGGTTGCCCCGTTTATGTAACAAACTCATGAGAGTACACCCAGATTAGCTAGTGGTCTAAAAAAAAGGTTGATTTTTTGGTGGCCATTTTAGATTAAAGTTTCTTATATTGTCGTGATCTATTCGCAATCATACAACGTACATCTTCATACCAAGCCGAGCGGTCTGCGGCGATAGACCATCGGCTTGAAGGCCCCGGGTTGAGTCCCGGAAGGGTCAAGTGTATGGATTTTAACAGCATTTGTTTTTTCGTATTGTGTCAGGGGGAAATAGTACGGGATAAAAGGATTTCAGTCTGAAAAAAATGGAGAGAATATCCTCCCCAGGATACTTTTATGAGAGTAAGGAATCAGTAAAAATATAGGATATACATTTTATAGCAGGTTTTAAAATATGGTTTGGGTATCCTATTTCTTTTCTGTTAATTATGTTCTTCAATGTTCGAATTTTGATCATTCTCATTATATTTTCTGCTTTCAACGGAGTTCCATGAATATTATACCAAATGTTCTTTACACTCTGCAAGAAACCATTTCTGAAGATAATTCGGGTCCTAATGAATATTATTCACTAGGAAAGGGAAGTATTCCCCTCCTCTGAACATGGAAGCAAAGGGCAATTTCGCACTCTGGTCAGATCAAACATTTCCGGGTAAGAAAACGAAGGTCCTCCTGTAAAACCTCTTCATCTAAGGTGTTATTATTAGTATCATAAATTTGCTGAAAGCAAACAATTTGAAGGGTTCGTCGATAATATCTTTGCTTTCTTTGTCCTTCGCCCGCCTTCCAAACGAAGAGGTGAATTTTACAACATGACTGCTGTATAATAAGCGAGCGATTGGTAAAATGGTAAAAGTGTGTTTTTATGTGTATGTGTGTGTGTGAGAGAGAGAGAGAGAGAGAAGACAAAATTTTAGTTGCAAGATGACATACTTCAATTGCCGTTTTCGGTTCATATAGCAAAAAGAATACCGCCACCAGAGAATAAAGACAAGTGTAGTCTGTTCTGTTCTCTTCCGCCATCTCAGCCAGAACTTTCAACTACAGCCTGTAATGAGTGTAGACCTTACCCAGTTTTCAAATTGAATAGATGGTGGTGGTAGTTCGGTTTCTTGACCTTGTAAAAATTTTCCCTGTCTTTGATTTTGTTTGTCATCATTCCAGCCAGAAATAAAAAAATGAGAATTCCTCAGTTTACAGCAAGGGGAATTGGGGACAAGACATTAAGGATGATATTCCTGGAAGCTCACGTATCACGATTGTTTCATTCAATAGACAGAGGACACTTTTCTATGAAGGCTTTTGAACATGTTTTCTCACAAAGGGGACTTTCCTTTTGCAATCTATATGACCACTGGGAATTTCAATCTTGGCCATTCGCGCCAGCGTTTTGATTTTCGAGACAGGAGACGAGACGAGACATTTCAAGAGACGTCTCGTCTCGTCTCGTTTTCGACACCTGACAAGTAGTCTGCTCGTCTCGTGTCTTGTCTACAAGGGTTCTGTCTCGTGGCAACACTATTAATATGGAAATTCAAAGTGCTGCACAAAAACTCGGATATTGGAATATTCGAGTTTTGAAAAGTTCGGATTCGGAATATCCGGATTCAGATTTAAATTCGGATTTCAGATGTTGGATTTGAAAACCAAAAGTCATGATTTGTAATTCGGATATCTAATCCGAATCCGGTTTTCGGATTCACTAGTAAATCGGACAAGGGGGAAGGGGATGAAAAACCCCCCACATCTGTGTCAGTTTCGGAAACGTATAGTGGTGTAGGAGAAAAAGCTTATTCAGTGCAGGCACTATACCACTGCACACCATTCCGTTCTTCCTCAAGAAGCCAGCCAAACTGGAAATCGAGGAATTCAAAGAAGGATGTGGACAAGGGCGCCGATCCTGGGGGCGAGGGCCGACGGGGCCCGGGCTCCCCCAAAGCTCATGTGCGCCCCCTCATTGTATTTGTAAATTTACAATATTTTGCATAATTTGAATGCAATTTGCCTTTAACTCCTCATATATGCTTTCTGCATCTGAATGCCGCGCCCCAAATTTACAGAGAAATCGGCGCCCTTGGATGTGGAAGCTCTGCTACGAATTGTTACTCTTGCCAAGCAGCAGTTTTTCAAGTACGTGTGGAACATTGCTTTTTTTGTTTTTTTATCTGTGCACCCGGATTCTAAATCTGAAATGGACTCAGGAAAGTGCAGTTTCCGGATTTTGTTGCCTAGAACGCTCAGATTATTGATATTTTGTATCCTCGTGTGTTGAAAATACATAAACGTTGTCACACACGTCATTATGTGTTCCTACTGTCCTTTTTCTTTTCACCACTAGTTTAGGTTATGCAGGGCAGTCGCGTAGGTTGTAAGCGCCCGGGGCGAGAATTCCAAAACGCTCCCTCTTCCCCACTATATTATGAGAAACAACCAGAGTTTATTCTGTACTTCTAGATTTAAATACGGAATTCAATATCATAGTGTAAGATAAAAGAAGTTAATATTATGTCAATGTTTTAAAGTGAATAGTTTTTGTAGTTAAAACATAAAAGGTAATAAAAACAGGTTTTGAATTTTTGAAATCGAGTTCTATTCTTGTTTATTTTGAACTTGATACACATCAACATAGCAATAGTATAGAATACAGAGGTTGTTCAGTCTACATTTGGCCAATTTCGACTTACCTAAAAATTTAGAAGAATCCATGGCGCCAGGTCCGTAAGTGCTTGGTGTGTTTCCCTTGGTTCCTAACAATAGCCCGACAGCGTAATTTCCACTGTAATAGGCTTCTCTCAAGAACTGGGAGGGAAATCTTGTTCCATTCCCTTTGCACAGCTTTCCAAAGTCCTTCCACAGTTGTCACACGCCATTTTCCCAAAGCCCGCTTCAGCAATCCAAATCCGCAATAAGTCCATAGGGCTTGCATCTGGAGATTTAATAGGTACCTCATTGAAAGGTATCACCTATATACCACTTGCCTCCTCCATCTCCCTGTAGAATGCGAGGGACGATCGTGAGGTATGTGATGAGGCTTTGTCCATGCGAATGCGCACCAGATTGGCGTCATTTCCGTACATTATTGGAATCTCATGCTCGTAGATCGGCCGCATGATCTGCTCCTGAAAATACTGCGAATTTATTTTGCAGTTCTTCGCCACCCTACGAATCTTCAGTTTTCTCGGTAACAGTAGCCAGTAGCGACCCCTTTTGGGAAGGATTCTTTACAGACACGAACCCACTTTCTGAAGTTCTTGGCGCCTTTCTCTCGGTACATGATGGCTCTTGGTTTGCCGCAGTCGGAAAGGTAAATCCATGCTTCATCGAGCGATACGACGTACATCGACCTTTGTTTAGTCAGATGCCGTTCGTACAGCTTCCGGACGTTACACTTTCGTTCCTTTTGGTGGGTATCCGTGAGAAGATAGCCGCGAGCTTTCATGACTTTTTCCAGCTTGAGTTGATGGTGTACCGTCCGGCTCACAGTCCCCAAAGACACGTCAAGACGATTAGCCATACACTTTTGTGTTGGCGGATTTTCTTGCCATTTTGCGAAGTTTCCTCTGCATGGTGCAGGTGGCCTTGGTGCATTCCCGTTTCCTAGGCAACTTCGTTGGTGACCCAAATGGTGGACCTTCGTTGCCCTTGTACTTTTTAATAACATTTTTTATTCCACTTAAACTGATGTTGCAACCATGCACTGTTTTCTTGCACTGTTTTCTAATGACAGAAACACTAAAGTGGGCGTCATAAAGGGCCGCAACATAGCCTTCCCAAAACCGGCTTAATTTGGTCAGCATTTTGGTCACAGAGCGGAAACCCACACACTTGGAAACAAATTTAACACAACACTCACAACAATGGTCCTGTTTTGTGCGTTATTGTCGTTCGCGCGGAAAAACAACTCTGTTCCCAGGAAGCCACTGCACAACACAGCAGGATGCCACGAGCCAGGTCGAGTGAGTCCATTCTGCCCGGGAGGGGGAAGGTACGAACTCGGCCAAACGTAGGCTGAACAACCTCTGTATACAAATAACGATACAAATCTTAAATTCCAAGATTTAAAAACAAATCTTCCCACAGAGGGCTAGAGAGGGTTCCAGTTGAATAACCCTAGACGATGTTTTACATTACCGGTAATTTTCAAATTCAATTCTATATCGGGAGTCCCTCAAAAATCTAATCTTGGTTCCCCTTTGTTTCTTCTTGTTATTAATGATATTCCTCGGTGTATTAAAATTTCTCAAGTTCTTTTTTGCCGACAGTCTCAAATTATACTCCAAAGTAAATTAAATTGATGACTGCGAGAAAGTTCAATAGGATCTACAAAGAGTTCAAATATCGTGTGATAAGAATAAATTAGTCCTGAATATGTCCAAATGTAAATCTGTATGTTTCACAGGGAAAATCCAATTAACTTTACCTACACAATAAGTGGCATTTCTTTATCTTATCAAAGATCTAGTAGTTATATTTGATAACAAATTAACCTTTGCTCAACGCATTGACGCAATTACGAGTAGTGCCTATGGAAACCTAGGTTTAATTTATAGGATAGGACAGGATTTCTACAAACAATCAACATTTATAAAGTTATATTTTTCATATGTGAGGTCAACATTAGAATACTGTTGTACTATTTGGACACCAAATATCATTAAAGATTCTGATGCAATAGAAAATATACAGTTGAATTTTTTTTTAAATGCTTGCATGCAAAAAACCAGTTTGTACCCAAAGTATGTCCCCTATGAAGACTTAGTAACGAATTTTAATTTTCAAACATTAGGGGGAAAAAAGGAGATGGGTGTTTAATCTGTTGTTCTTACATAAATTATAACTGTAAAATTGACTGTCCAGAATTAGTTTCAGAAATATTATTACCTGTCCCAATAGGTAAGACTAGAACAGCAAACACTGGAACATTCTATTGTAGAAAAGCAAGAACTAACATATTACATAAGTCTCCTCTATGGAAAATATGTGCTTTGTATAATGGAATAATTATGTCCCAAAATAAGTTCAAAACAATTGTCAGGCAATAACTTCTGCATAATTAAGCGACGTATATTTGTGTTTGTATAATAGTGTATGATAGATAATTACACGACACCATAACTAGGCATTAAAGCTCTAGGAACACCAAGGTATTTTGGCTAACATTAAAAACTAAGGGGTGTGGCCTCAGAGGCTCCTCCTGGTGTTCCTAGGGCTAAGCCTGTTCTGTTGTCCTTATGAAATAAACAAATAAATTTTACTTAGCCGTGGCGTGATCACTAATAAAATATCTGATTTATCATTATTTTTAAAAAATAATTTACCAACATAATCTGAATTCCTTGAATTTTGTTGATTTGTTGTCCCGGCGCCCGGGGCAACTGCCCCGGTCGCCCCGCCCACGTGACGGCCCTGAGATTATGCAATAACAAGGTAAATGTTCACTTTTCCACCTTCGTTTTTTTACTATTCCGCATTTTCGGTATTCGCCATTTTATACTCCAAAGCACAGACCAGGTGCTACAACACTTTTCTCCATAGGCATATATACGCAGATTTACTCCTGTTAATTAGTCCGTTGCACGTTAAGTTTATAAGCTCAGTAACTCAAAACCGCCATTTTTCACTTACCTTGTTCTTGCAAAGGGCTCTTTAATTGTTGTCTCTTCTCCTTTCCCCTTCCCTCTCTTTCGTGCCACCATACCCTCTAGCATGTCCCTCATGATACAGTTCCTTCAATCTTATCTTCTTCTTCTTAATAATGTCTAAAATTGTTATTCTCCCTCACCATTTCTAACACCCTCTCATTCGTTTCCCGCTCGACCCAGCTAATTCTCTCCATTCTCCTCCGTACTCATATTTCGACAGCTTCCAGTCGTTTTTCATCATTTTTGCGTAATGTCCATGTTTCTGACCCATACAGTAGAATACTCTATACGAAGCGTTTTAGGAGTCTTTTTCTCAATTTGTAGGAGGTCCCACAAAATAGTATTTTCTTCCTCCTAAGGGTTTCTTTCGCCCATTCCTATCCTTACTTTTACTTCACCTTCACACTTCATGACATTACTAATAATACTACCCAGGTATCAAAAATTAGATAGGTCTACTTGTTCTATTTTCTCCCCTCCTATATTTAACACCGACAGGTTCGTTCCAATCACCATGGCTTTTGCCTTCCTCACATTTATTTTCAACCCATATTATTCAATGCCCTGCCTCAAGTTTTCTAACATTCTATTGATTTTCTTTTCTGATTCTGCAACAAGCGCCATATAGTCTGCAAATCTTATGCATCTAATCATTCTACCTCCTACCGAAATGCCGTCATCATCATGTAAACTCTTTTCACTATCTCTTCTAGATAGATATTAAATAGTGTTGTCGAGAGACAGCATCCCCGTCGAACTCCCCTTTGAACTGCACTCTCCTGTGTCATTTCTTGCCCCATTCGAACACTTACTTGTTGGTTCATACATATATACATACAGTAGGTTTCTAATGAGTCTTCGGTCTTTCCATTCCAACTAAACCTTCTTCAGAACTTCCAACAACTGAAACCAATGCTTTCTCACTCGAAAGGAACAAGTCCCGGATCTGGCAGAGAAAAGATGGGTTACTGTTCGTACTCACCAGATGATGTTGGTATTGCGTGAGGACAATTGGGGAGCTACTTAAAGGAAAGTAGTATCAAACTCCGGTCTAGAAAGCCAGCATTAATGGCGAGGGGAGTCGATATCATGACCCACATCACTCCAAAGGCTGAGTGTCAGAAGCCAGCTAGTAGACTTTGGCCCAGTAGCGTACCCAGGAATTTATTTCGGGGGGGGGTTCAAACTAAATATGAAGCTATTTTATATTAAAATTGCTAAAATTGCCCCTAAAATTAGGCTAAATTTTTAAAAAGTCGAAATTTCGGGGGTGGTCCGGACCCCCGTGTCCCCCCCCTTCCGTACGTCCCTGCTTTGGCCCCCCTAATGGCTGGTGCGCCACGAGTTTAATTTTTCGTTTTTTTTTTTAATTTAACGTCCCACTATTATGCACCGAGGCTAGGAATACGGTGATGATTGGATGGATGATCATGGCGGAATGACGTAAAAGGAAATGAAAAAAACAGAAAAAAACACTTACATAGTGTTTGTCCATCAAAATGACTTGAAATGGAAATGAACTAAGGACCCCATCTACAGACATAAGTGTTCTATTATTGAGCCATTGCTGCCCCCTATTGCCTTCCGTATCTGACAATGTGAAGACTTGTTACATTTTTAGTTATAATTCCAACTCAGTCGGTGATGATCAAGTCATTCTTATCGGCCTATATCCTTCTATTAATGAAATTATAACTATATGGCCTTAAGCCGTCACGTATGAGGGATGGCGCCCCTTGGCAAGCAAACTATCCGGGAAAGGGGTAAGGAAGATTGGAATGGGTAAGAAAGGTAGCGGCCTGGAATATGTATGTTAGGTAGGGCCTACCATTCACACATTTGCCTGGTGTGAATGAGAAAAACCCATGGAGAAACCTAACAGGATGGCTGCACTGAAAAAGCTGTTATACCTTTTCAACCAGGAATCGAACCCGGGGCCCTCGCACCTGGTAAAAAAATGAAATTGATTATTTAATTGATTAGTATTTATGTCCGTTGTCAAAGGCAAGGCTATATAAGACAAGGTCTACAGTTTCAAGTGGGAATTTGATCCGCTATAGTGCGTTCGATGCTCTCCCATCGAGAATCGAATCCTGACCTTCCTGCATCAAAACATGCGGGCTAGCCACTACACCGCTGATGAGTGCTCACCAATATTAAATTTGAACTATGAAGTCTTAAATCTTCGTTTTATTCTATACATATAGCTTTATTCTTATCTGTAATCTCGATCAAATTTGCCACATAGATGGTTTGGGCCTGATTTTTTTTTCTATCATTTCACCTTAACGGTATAACTTAGGGGTGGAGGTGGGAGGAGATATATAAAAATGATCAAAAATGACCGATATTAGTGTTGAATCCATAGTTTTAGGGGTCGCTGAGATGAACAGTGACACTTCCGATGGCCTTTAAATCCAAATTCAGCCCCGCAACTTTGGGGAAGAGGGGAGGGGAGATATAAAAATGATCGCAAATGACCGATATTAGTGTCAAATCCATAATTCTCGGGTTCTCTAAGACGAACAAGTAACACTTCCGATGCCGTTTAAATCCAAATTCAGTCACCATTATCATTAGTATTCCTAAGGGGAATGCTAACGTAAAAATAATTGAAAATGACCGATGTTAGTGTCGAATTCATAGTTTTTGGGGCCCCTAAGTTGATTGGTGACAGATTTGGTGCCCTTTATGTCCAAAACGAAACATATTCTCCTCGTGCGAACGGCGTGGGAGGCCCGGGTTCGATTCCGGGCTTGAGCTCATTTTGTTCGGATTCCACGTTAATCAGTAGGTCCACGTCTCATATAGCCTCGCTGCTGAACGGGACGTTAAACTCAAAATCAACTCAACTCAACTCTCCCCATGCGAAGAACGTTTACTCTGTTACTATATATTTTTAAAAAAAGGAAAAAAAAGTAAAACCGCAGTTTATAACAAGGAACAAAATTCAAAACACATGTTTATACTTCATTACATACATATACGTAGTATACTCCGAGTATGAATTGCGCCTTTCATATCAGTAAGAAGTGTCCCGGGACCATATGAAGACTCAAGTGCACATGGTTTACATTCTTTCTTTTTTTTCTTGTGGTTGGTCTCCAAGCGTTCGTTTTATCACCAAGTAGCTAAGGACTTTCCGGCTCTGACTCACAGCCTACACATCAAGTATTCACCACCGTCTTCCGCCTGGTAGTATATTAGCGATTAGCAGGCAAGAAGGAAAAAAAGGAAAAGTAAGGTGTTTTGTGCTTACAGAAAACATGGGATGTTACAATTCGAAGACAAAATCACGTCAAAATTCGTCACCTGATCTTACCAATACTTACAACATTCAAAGTGGTAGCCAAGTAGCCCATAAGAATGAAGGACCTCGTTCCAATACTAAGATATCCTCTGAAGAAGATGGGTAAGTAATACAGTGATTTTGCACATCGTTTGTCAAATGTTCTGTAATGTAAATATAAATATTTTTAAAGATTTGTTGCTATTAAGAAATATGCTAAAAACCAAAATGTTAGTCAAATTTGTAACAATTTTATCCTAAAGATAGTGTTATATTTGTCTTATTGTTTACAATTTTTAAAATAACAGAATACGTGTATACAGGGTGGAGGGAGAATAGTCTGAAAGCAAGAGCGATAAGCCTTATATCAGTATTGCCAATCTGGGATTTAATTTTTTTTTCTTTCTTTTTTTTTTTAATGTAACTTTGCCTCACGAGGACATCTACGATTAACCAGTTGTTAGGACGATTTCTGTCTGTTTTTCGTATATGAAAATTCCCTTTACCCTACACATCCTTAAGGGAACTTTGTGACTCAGTGGTAGAGCTCTTACTCCCGATACGTAGGGTCCCTAATTCGATCCCAGCCCATAAATACTTGTGGACATCGTGTCCGTTCATTTTCTCGAAGTTCTCCATTTCCTCCTACTTTCTCGTTCTACTGTTTATTTCAATTTCGTTAGCCTCGTTTAGCCTATAGCACATAACCATGAATGTTAAACTAGAGTTCATTTCATTTCCTAGACGTTCTTGAGGTTATGGTAGAGCTTCCCTTTTCTCGGGGGGACTACCTGGATTTACAAATCATTAATGCACTTTTATGTAGCGACTGCGTACTCATTGAAAACTAACCTGTTTACCTTTGGTTTTGGATTTAATTTAGAACTAAAATAGCATTATAAAATTTTGGGATTTTAATGAAATTTAGAGTGATTTTGAAAAGCGATATAGAGGAAAACTTCCTTTTCAGGTTGATATCACTGGTTTATATATTTTATGACCAGAGATGATGTGGGTCAATGAGAGCTTGGCCCATGACTCACTGACCCACGATCTACCGTGACCCACGACCCACCATTAGCCACCACTCACCAAAATCCATCGTCATCAATTCCGACCCATGATCCACTCTCTCCTCTCCACTGATTAAAGAGTTTACATTTGTAATAAAACAAGGCTGTGAAATGATCACCAATCGGAGTTTTAATTTCTACGATCAATCGCCTAAGCACCTCTCTGTTACAATACCGGTGGATGTGACCAGGACCGAAACCAGTGGTTTAGAGGGGGCATGAATATGTTAGGGGTGGTGCGTGCCTGGATGTGACCTTTACGATATAAAATGGTAAAATGTTTGTCATCAATAACATCGGATCGCTATAGTTAGCTAAAACGAGGGATCCGGATGTGTATTGGCAATCTACAGTTGAGTAAAGCCTACACGTCTACAGATGTAGCCAGTGTGTTCCCTATGGGACAGCCTTTAGACTGCATCTTTTCACAGTACCGTAAGCTCCTCAGTTTTCAAACTAATGGACAGTCTAAAGAGATGATATTTTTTCAAAGCTACCTTATTAATATTCCGACTAAAGGACAACCTATTGACATTATCTATTGGAACTAAGCTTCTCAATTTTTAAACTGAGTGATAGCCTTGAATACTCAAAATAAAATTCTCAGTTTTCAAATTAACGGACAGCCCATGGGCATGGTGTCATTTGAAAGTAAGTTCTCAATTTTCAAAAAGCTAACTTAAAAATTTGGAAAGTAGACATCAAGTTTGTACTTACAAAATACTATAAAATAACGTTATCACAGTTTTCGAAGCATTTCTAACATCAGAATATTTTGGAATCCCGGGATTTACTGTTATAACTAACTGGCTGACAAAGTACTCATCAATAAACACTACAACAAAGTCACTAATCATAGTAGACTTACACACTTTCACAAAATCGGAAACAAACAACAGAGCAGGTAAAAATTACAGCATTTTCACCTCAGATTTCAAAATTACCATAGAACGAAGTTCACAGGATTGCTATCGGATGACTGCGGAGGCCATTTCTCAGAATCAAACATTTGAAAAACGCGTCATTCACTCAATTCCGCTATCGGTTGACTACCTTCAGTTATGACAATACACCTGCCACTCAAATATTAAATCGAAAAAATAAAATAAAGCTTTACAATTGTCTCCTGTGTGAATTATTTTTTCTTGGATCACTAGTCACAAACAGAGATGGAAATGGGTCAGTTGGTCGTGGGTCAACAGAAAGTGACCCACTGTGATCCACCACCCAGAGTGACCCACCGACCCACCATGACGCATTCTGATCCACCGACCCACTCTGCTCAGTGCATTGTAGACAGCATCTTCTGAACACAGGTGAATTTGTCTACGTTTTACTTTCAAGGCATTCATTTTTCTTCCTTTTTCATTTCTCTTTATTTACTTATCTAAGTATATCTAAGTGAAAAAAGAACTTCAGACACTTTTCAATATTGATATTTGTAATTGTAATAATACTTACTACTTGACTTTCGAGACACAGTCGAATTTTATACTTTTTCCCCCTTTACATTGGCCTATTTTACGTTGATTTGACCTTCAAATTTCATCCTGTTTTCGACTAAAAAATGTATCTGTAATTCAACAAGGAAATCCATTAGTTTCATGCATGATCATTCATAACTTCAACAAATGTGCACCAATTTTGATTAATTTTTTGGATTGTTTGTTTGTTTATTTGAAAGAGTATTCCTTCCTTGTAATTTTAAGTAAACTTCATAAGAATCTAGTTATAGACTTCGGAGCTATACCATGAAACTCCTCAATGGCTGACAATGTTCATACCATAATTGTGTGTATAATCACGCATAATTTCTACATAGGTGCCCAATTTTGTTGATTTACTTTTTGTTTGAAAGAATATTCTTTCCTCGTAATTCATGTAAATTTTGTAGGATCTAACAATAATTTTCAGAGCTACGTAGATACGGCTGCTAGTGTTAATATTGTGTAGAGAACCGACTTCATCGTGTGCATGTCTACGCACAACCTCAATATAGACGTACCAATTTGGTTATTATTTTTTAGTTTCAAAGCATATACTTTCTTACAAGTTTTTCAACATTTTTTATCTGGATATGGTTACAGTTCTTGCAGTTAGACCATGAACCTTCTCAACAACTGATAGTGTCCATATAATGTTTATGTTCACGTATAATACCGTAACGTGTAGACCGATTAATATATTTGAACACGTAGTAAACTACTGCGATAACGAAAAAGTGGGAAAATTATAAAGGTAATCAAAAAAGTTCTGTTGCTTTCTCACCCACCACCTTCAAACATCGACATGTCATCTAAGACGTACCTGGAAGATCAAAAATAGTCCACATCAGCATCGACGACCTTCTGCCAACGCTCTGGAACGCCATGAATTACATCGCGGTAGAACTTGGTGGGCCGTGAAGCGAAGAAGGTATCGAGTGTATTTTGCACCTCTACTATGGATTTGAACTGGCGTCCTCTAAGCTGATTGTCCAAGGAATGGAACAGGTGATAATCGAACGTTGCAATGTCCGGGGAGTATGTCGGATGTAATAGTGTTTCCCATCCAAGGCGTAGAATGGTGTCCCGGGTCATCCTAGCTACGTGGGGCTTAGCGTTGTCCTTAACAAGAGGACCCTTTTGCAATTCAGAACTGCTTGCTCCAGAGTTTTTGAGTTTTTTTCTTGAACACGTCTCAACTGCTGACAGTACTGGCATAATTGTGAGACGTAAAACTCAAAGATGTCATTTCATTTTTTGAACTGCCAGAACCAGGTAGTATGTTGGATATACCCACACTAACAATTGACCTTCGCCATTCGCATTGAACTCACGGTGTGAGGGCCAATTGGACACATAACTCCACAAAAAGCGACAAAACTTTCTTGATGGTTATCTTTATAAATAAACTTAGAAGAAAAATAAGATTTCAAAAATGTACTAGGCAATGAAACCAGAAAATAAAATCTTTTCTAAAATGACGATGTTAACCGACCTAAAGCGTTTGAAAAAAGTAAAATAATAATATACACGCTAAAGAAAATAATAATAATAATAATAATAATAATAATAATAATAATAATAATAATAATAATAATAATAATAATAATAATAATATAAACCGTGTCAAAGCAGAAATTCATTCATTAATATTTTCTTTAAAAATTTTGAAGTTACGCCAAGCCAGTAAATTCATAAATCATAAAATTACCTTCAACTACTTTTTAGCATTTTTGTTGAAGTTGATTAATATATTTTGTTTTAAATATTCGATTCATGAAAATGAGATTTTTTTCCTATCATAGACCTTCTTCAGAAATATTCACACTAACTATTCAATCAACTCAATCATTCTATCTTATCCCTCTAATTCGTAAAACCCTGCTGCTTCCCCTCCTGGGCATGTGGCTGGCATACCACTTCAGAGCCTGAGATCCAGGTTCAATTTCCGATGAGAGCTCATGTGATACAGATCCCTCGTTAAGCTGTAGGCTCATATTTTATATAGCCTGGGTGCTCAAACGAATGTTAAACTTCAAATCAATAAATCGTAAAATACCATTAACCGGCCATTTTGTAAGATATATTGGGTATATAAAATTTTAACCATTTTTTTATTATTATTATTTGCCTTATTTGGTATAACTAATTATTTCAGGAAATTTTGCTGTTTCTTTTCGTTACACTCTGTGCAGTTTATTAAGCTCGATGACTTTACTGGTCTTTCTCTTTTTTATGTTTTGCTGAATATGTCTATGCCTAGCTTTTAAGCATATTGCATTGTATCTACGTGTTCTTCATAGCATATACCAAGAATTGTGACTAACAGTAAGAAAAAAAGGGCAATGAATACCTGCAATTTCAACTTGAATCACAGCTAGGAATTGAAAAAACAAGTAACTGGAGACATCTATAGGGAAATTTTAGAACTTCTTGCTTCTGATTTTACAGTTTGGATGGCTGTGTTGCTTTGTTACAGATAAGGTTATCTCTCTACCAAAACATTTCAAAACAGGAAGTAGGCCGGTCGGTGGCTCAGTGGTTGAGCGTTCACCTCTGGCATGAAGTGTTTGGTTTGATCCCATCTCGCGCCAAGTAGGTTTTATGGTAAACATACATCGTGTGCGTACTCCTACTTTCTTCATTCTACCATTTTCATTCATTTCTCATCATTACCGTCTCCTTTAGCGTACACAGCACATGAGTTTGTGACATAAAATGTTAAAGATTTTAGTTTGAAACAAGAATTTTTTACTATCTTTGGGAAACGTTCTTTAACACGTTTGATATGTTAGATACTGTTTAAGCAAGATAAGAGGTTCGGCAACTTACACAGTTGTCTATTATTATTATTATTATTATTATTATTATTATTATTATTATTATTATTATTATTGTTGTAGTCAGTGGCGTACTTAGGATCTTGTTTCGGGGAGGCTTGAGCGCAATAAGAAGCGCTTGTGTTGTACAGCGGGGGACACTTCTAAATGGTACAGCCATATGGAGATTTACGGCTAAGGTGTACCATTTAGAAGTGTCCCCCGCTGTACATATAATGCGAAAAAATAATAATGAAATTAGCCACTCCCCTAAATACGCCACTGATTGTAGTTGTGGTAGCGTAGTCGATGAGCATATACCTGGTGTGTGGCCTAGGTGGTTGGACTCCTGGCAGGGACGGTCGATTTTGTCGCTGCAATGCTAGTCTGAGGTTCAGCCAGCGTCTAAAAAAAAAATGGGCAGAGCCTTTCTATTTGAACTGTGCCCTTGCTGACGCTGCTGTCGATATGTGATTTCCCGTACCTCCCTCAAAAGAGGAGGGGAAAGTTTGCTGCGGCCGACATCTTTCAATTGTTGAATGCGGAAGCTTTGCCACAATGAATTATTTCACGGACTTCACTGTGGTCTGTGTTATTAGCCACTCTAAGTAGCCTATGATCTTCACTCGTCAAGATCAAGCGACTGAATAACAACACAGCTGAGATCATTCACTTCTTTTCCCTAAACAAAGCGAGTGTTTCATCCGCCAGAGGATGGCGGGGGTGGGGCCGAAGTATAGTTCGCATAGTTTCCGAGGACACAGGTGGAATAGACAGGCTCTAGGTGAGGTAACCTGAAAAAGCAAGAAACCGGAAAAAGGTGCTTCGTGTTGCCCGGGAAACGAGAAATTTTCGTATCGTCTCGAAAAAGAAACGAGAATTACATTTCGTATTCCAGACAAGACAAGAACTCTTTCGTGGATAACAGTAGTTCACCCAAGTCTTTGAACCATATAACACTAGAACAGTGTTTGATATCTTTCGTTTAAGAACTATAAATTGATCAAGTGATTGTATGAACATAGTGAAGAGCGTTTATCAACATGTAAAGATACATATACTCCAATATAGATGTGAGCTCTTTCGTGGCTAATCGGTTAGCGTACGCGCCTTTGGCGTGGGAGACCCGGGTTCGATTCCCTGTGGAAGCTCATGTTGTTCGGATTCCACGTTAATCAGTAGGTCCCGTCTCATGTAGCCTCGCTGCTGAAAGGGACGTTAAAGTCAAAATCAACTCCAATATGGAAGTTAAAAGAGGAAGCTGAAGATCGAGAAACATGGAAGAAACATTTTCAGGCCCCAACTTTTGAAAAAAAAAATCATTAGTTCCAGAACCTGCTTATAGGCAGAATATTTAATACATACGTTTCCGGCGGGAGCTCATGTGATTCGGATTCCACGTTAATCAGTAGATCCACGTTTCATATAGCCTCACTGCTGAACGGGACGTTAAATTCAAAATCAACTCAATTAATACCTTTTTTATATCACACTCTCCGTGGACCGTTTGTGACGTTGAAGAATTCTAACTTATAGATAAAATTAAGAAAAAAATTAGGGCATAAATTTTGTAGATAAATTTACAAAACCCAACAAAATGAGAAAATATTTCTGATAATCGAGACGAGGCGAGATTTGAGCCTGTCTCGACTCGAAAATATGTTACTGTCTCGATTCGACAGTTTCTGTCTCGAGTCGACTCGAATTCGAGTCGAGACAAAACATACGATTTAAAATATACACACACATCAGCCAGAACATTATGACTACCTACCTAATTGTCAGTATGTCCACCTTTGGCACGGATAACAACAGCGACGTGTCTTGGCATGGACGCAGTGATCCTTGGTAGGTCGCTGGAGAGAGTTGGCACCACATGTGTACACACAGGTCACCTAATTCCCGTAAATTTCGGGGAGGGGCGATGCGCTGTAACGTCACGTTCAATCACATTCCAGATGTGTTCGATTGGGTGCAAATCCGGCGAGTTGCGGTGCTAGCAATCACTTGGAACTCGCCCCTGTATTCCTCGAACCACTCCATCCCGTTCCTAGCCATGTGACATGGTGCTTTATCTTGTCGAAAAGTGCCACTACCGTTGGGGAACGTGGTCGTCATGAAGGGACGTAACGTATTCTGCAAGCAGTGTGCGATACGCCCCGGTCGTCATGATGTCTTGCTCGAGGTCCACTAGACACATGGATGCTCACGTGAATGTTCCCCAGAGTATAATTAAGCCGCCGCCAGCTTGTCTCCATCCCGCAGTACAGGTGTCAAGGAACTGTTCCCTTGGAACATGACGGATTCGCACCCTCCCATTGTCATGATGAAGAAGGTATCGTGATTCATCAGACAATGCAGCGCTCTCCCACTGCGCCAAGATCCAGTGGCGATGGTCACGTGTTCATTTCAGTCGTAGTTGGCGATGTCGTGGTGTTAACATTCGCACATGGACGGGTCGTCGGCTGCGGAGGCCCATCGTTAGAAGTGTTCGGTGCACTGTGTGTTCAGACACACTTGTACTTTTCCCAGCATTAAAGTTTGATGTTAGTTCCGCCACAGGTCGCTGCCTCTCCTGTTTTATAAGTCTGCTCAGCCTACGACGTCCGACATCTGTAATGAGGTGGGGGCGCCCAACCCCTTGACGTTTGGACGTCGTTTTCCCTTGGTTTTGTCACTTGTTGAAGACACTACCATAGCACTCCTCGAACATCCGACAAGTCCTGCAGTTTCCTAAATTCTCGTACCTTTCTAAAGTAATAAATGTTGGAATTGGTTTCAAGGCTTTTTCTGAGTAATTACTTTCTTCAAAATAATATTAAAATTTATAAAGAGGTTTTCGAGACATTCGAGTCGAAAAATACGTTTGTCTCGACTCGTCTCGAATTTTACAAAGTGTGTCTCGACTCGAATTCGAGTCGAGTCGAGATTCGAGACGTCTCGACTCGTGCGCATCCCTGTTTACGAGACGAGACGAGAAAAGGTTATTTCTCGTCTCGTCTCTTCTAGTAGGGTCACTAGTAGTATCGTTTACGTCACGTCCACGTGTTCAAAAATCAAGGAACTGTACAGCCTATATTTCTATACACAGATCTCGGTCTTATTTATTTATTTATTTAACAATAATTTTATACTAGATATCTAACAACAACTATGACAATGGAAAGGATTTGGGAAGGTATCGGCCATGGCCTGTTTAGTAGGTACACACCTGCTCATAAAAAGCTGGAAACTCGTTCAGAAACTAAGTCCGAAAAAGTGAGCCTAGATCCGTCACAATTCCCGCAGATCTATACACAGGGAATTCCATGTTCCCGCCGTTCTTTATATAGACACTAGCTGCAAACCTTACTGTCATCCGAGCGATGTGAAAATGTAAAAACAAATTCAAACTACTTATTTCTGATATTAATATTGATTGCACACCTCATGCACAGTTCCAATATGCAAAATCAACCATTATGTTAAGTAGAAATTGCTGAAGACGACAGAAAATGGATATTTAAACCTCCAAGTAGGAACCTGTGCTTGGGGCGATTTTACTTTCAATATTATAACACAATCTCTTGTAAGTTGCGTCTGTGGTCATGCGGGTTTAGTATTGCTACTGACATTTCTGAAACGAAGAGCGACGGTTCGAGCCTCCGTGCGGAAAGTTAAAGTTTTTCTTCCATTTTTTTTAAATATATGAGAACTTTTTTATAAATATAAATTTCTACTGTGAAGTGATTGGAAACACATTATCCGACGAACTGTCACTTTTCAAATCCATAATCATCCGACGAACTGTCCATAATTCATATACGAAAACGCTAAAATGAGAAATGTGAAGACAGTTGAATACCTAAAACCACATGTCCAAAATGAAAATTATTCATATATATACAGTATATAGCTATTTTGAGATGCTTTGCAAACTTCATTCTTTTAAATGTGAACATTCTACAAGATATTTCATTCACTTTACAATATTTTATTTGAATAAACATAAAATTTCGGGGGGGGGGGTCAAGCACGGAAATCTCCAAAAATACATACACACACACACACACACACACACATATATATATATATATATATATATATATATATATATATATATATATATATATGCTTGATTTTTTTTTTTTTTGCATTACAAAAACAGGGTACATCATAATCTGGATTCTTATAAAGCAATTTGAACAATTATTTACAAAATATGTACTTCTTAATATCGGATTAAATCGCAATGCCAGTAATCTGTAATATCTTACATTTTTATTTATTTACATTGAATGTGTACTTGTTTTATACTGTATAGCATGAACATTAGCTGCTACATAAGAAACAATTATCTATAATTGAATTTAAGTAGGAAATCGATATAGTTATTATAAGAAGAAGCTTGTGAAAATGAAGTGATAATAATGGTAGTATCTGAAATAGATATTGCGTAATGGTGTAATTGGTTACTCCGCCAGCTTTGGAATACTGGACTGTTCAAACTGTCCATCCTTAGGGATGCGCAGAGTCGAGTCGAGACAGAATTTTCCTGACAAAATTCCAGCCGAGACAGCTCTTCCAATAGAAAAATATATATTTTTCGAGTCGAGACATTACTTTTACAGCATATTGTCGAGACGAGACGGCCTCAAATCTTGTCTCGTGCGCATCCCTATCCATCCTACCTAGAGAAAATCAATTTTGGATGCGAATATTCAATTTCTTTTAACGATAATTATAATCTACGATACAGATTGAAGTAAGATATTGGCTTGAACTGCTTTATTACCCACTTAACCTTCGTATACTGCAATTATATCTAATTTGGACATAAATATTTATTATTCTTAACTGTAAACACTGTAAACACTGAAGAATATATATGAACACACAATGAGGAAGAACTCAATGCTCGTAGTAATTAACAAATTGGTTGCAAGTTTATTTAAAATTAACTCTCTTGAAATCTAAATCATCATTATTAGAAAGAAAGCAAGAGAACCGTTTTGTTAATTTGGACATATTATAAGAGATTGAGGAATGTGTATCGAACAGAATATATGAAACTAAATGGAATGGCATGTGGAACCGAACTTGAAAGAGGATAGGATGTGTAAATGAAAAATGAAAGAAAGCAATGGTTGACAGCAGTAGTCACTACTTACAGCAGATGAGTGAAATCTACCCCCTCCCCCCTCAAAAAAAACTTCAACAATTCTGAAACATAAGGGCGTCGCATTTTCGTCGTTTCCTGAAAAAATTGAAAAATGGATTTTGCATATTTTTCGTCTATACCCCTTCAATATAGTTAGCTAACAACCAAGTACGCTCGACTGACTAGACGTCAAGTGAGTGAAATTTATATAGGAAATTTCGATACAGTGTTCACAGAAGTGACGCAAACGTGGTGTTGAAGCTTCTGGTAGGTCCTATTTCGTAATGGATTTTAGTCAGTGAGATTTCTTTATACATATCAGAAAGCTCTTTAACTCCATACTAAAGGCGTGTCGTATGGTTTATTCAAATCGTCAGGTATTCGGACAACCATGAGTCCAATTCCTTTTGCTTCACTGCTCACAAGTTTAACTTGAAATAAATTCTTACTTTTCCGCGGAAACACAAACTGTTTTAATGCTCATTTTATTATGGGTGAAATGTATAATTCTGCAAGTAATAAAAATTTTCATGTCCATGTCCATCTCCTAGATTTGATCCCTCGTCCTTTGGCTCAGCAGTTCGACAAGTAGACAACTACACTAATTTTCGTTGTGTAACAGGTTGCAGGAAAATCGGTTTGAACTGCACGAAGGAAATTGAGGGCATTGATTATAGTGGATTGAGGCAACTACCATGTGCTCCCATGTATACATAATTTCGAAATAATTTATCCTTAAGTATTACAATGATGAATTGTTTCTACAGTACAGTTAATAACGGATCAACATATCTTATTACACTTAAAAGAGGAAAATACAGATTTACAGAATGTTTTCGATTGTGAACGTTGGATTGTGGGTTCGAACCTATCGTCTTTGGTTTACTGTTTCCGGAAGATACTCGAAGTTAAACTTAGGAAATGTTTGCCTCAAAAGACCAATATTACACAGTCCAAGTTCACAAACTAGTTCTTATAGCAACTATAGTGATTTCCTAATTAAATTTAATTTAAGAGTCACCCCGTGCCGTAAGCGTCGGTGGACCATTGATGGGTAACTAGCGACCTCTCACCAAAAATTGATGGCCCCACTGCAACGATCCGTGGTGGCCCCACTTCCGTTTTGTAAATTATACCACCGGTGGCAGAGACGCGACGAAATGCCAATGAATTACAAAATTACTCCACCAAAATATGTTAAATAGCCTATATGCATGATTCATTTACATTGAGATGAGTCTAAAAAGCACTTACAAAATATGTATAAAGTTCTCCCGGAATGGCGCGAAACAGCAACCTTGTGATGTAGAAGCATGGGTTACTCTTGACCCCGGAGCTCACTTTAGGAACATTCGTCAGGAAAAACAAATATATAATAATAAACGCATGCACATGACTGGCGATAAGTCGTTTCGGTCCCTTCGCCGATTCTCCGCGACGAATCGAAAGACGGACCGAAAAGAAGTCATCGCCGCTACGTGGTGGTAACTGCAACACCCCTACTCTAGATGTCTGTTTCGACTCGATAAAACCCTGCCGCCAGGGACACACTAGCGGCAATCTTTCGATGCGTCGCTATATCGGCGATCGACATTTACCGGCAAGTGGGCCACTAGATATTGGAGACGTTAACGGCATGGGGTCAAGTTTCATCTCACAAATGAGATATTCTATTTTTGGCATAAATTTTAACTCTTCTCCTCTGTTAGGATACGCATTTAAAAAAAAATGCCGTGACAACAAGCCCGTCCGTGCATGGCACCCTAAAATGTTCTAGGAGGGGCTATCTTCATGGTTCCTATATATTATGTTTGGTATTTCTTTTTGTATACATTTCGTGAGTCAGAGGGCGGCCCACCCTGCCTCCTTCGGGTGCCCATGAGTCAGAGGTAGGTGAAAGTGTTAACTAATAAAAATCATTTCAAACTGTTAAGCCATTTTTTGTTCTGATAGACGACGTCTTTTTCATTTATATCCTATGTAGATAGATACAGATTAATAGCATTATTACTGTTTTATTATTTATTTCATCTTTACCATATACTTTTCTCAACGTTTAAGTCCTTTAGGCTAAAGAAGACGGGTGATCATCCAAAGAAATTCTAGTTCAAGTAAAATTTTAATGGACCCTTAACGGGAATTGAACCCGCGACTATAAGACCCAACAACGAACGCGCTAGGCATTAGATATTAAAACAAAACTGACTTACCGAACGTTCCTCAGTAACCGATTTTTTTTTTTAATTGTTTTACTCGGTTTTATAGTTTTAGCACTACCTCTTTAACAACAGGGGCACGAAAACAGAATTATCACAGATAAAAACACAAGCCTCTCCCAGCGGGAATAGAACCCGGTACCCTGTACACCAAAGGCACACATGCTAACCACTGGACTATCTGTGTAGGGTAAACAAAGGAGCAGAAATAAATATATATTGCACATTCCGACGAAACGCAAACGTCCCAATGAAAGCAATATTAAAGGAAAAATGGAAAAAACTTAGTGAGCTCTTGAAAGAGCTCGAAGGTCACCTGGGTATGAAGACAAATCTTTATTCAGGTATTAATATCTCGTATAATCGCTGTTAGCTTCGATGACGCATCTTAATCTTCTTGGTAATGAGTAGTGCTCTCAACGGGTCGGGTCGGGTCGGGTTGAAGACCGACCCGACCCGACCCGTGACCCGAATTGACTGACCCGACCCGACCCGACTGACCCGAACCGTGATCCGATCTGATTGACCTGACCCGATAACCCGACCAGAGCAGACCCGGTTGACCCGACCCGAATAACCCGACCCGACAACCCGACCCGAGCTGACCCGATTGACCCGACCCGAATAACCCGACCCGAGCTGACCCGACTGACCCGACCCGAGTAGCCTGACCCGACAACCCGACCCGAACTGACCCGACTGACCCGACCCGACAACCCGACCCGAGTTAACCCGACCCGACCCGTTTGAGAGCACTATGGTCACGACACTGGGTGAACGCCAAAATGCACTCACATTGGGAAACTAGTTTTAAAAGCATAATTTTAGAAAATAAAGCATAAAGCATAATTTAAAATATATAGCACAATTCTTGGAAAATTCTCTTTAACTGAAAGTTTAACATACTGTGTTAATATTTTTTAAAGCCCATATTTACAATGCAAAATCATTGAGAACATAACAATGCAACAATGAAAAGCTTATTTTCATTCTGTAAACTTTTCGGTGTAATCCTTTGATGTGGAGAAAAGAAAGTAAAAGAAGAATTTTTTCCGCCAACAATGAATAGTATGCAAGAACTCCATACTATATTGTTACAGTGACGACGCCAGCTTTAAGTTCTTAGGGGGGCAAATGAGGGGCAGATACATTTTCGGGGGGCGGCTATTTGCCATACTAAAAATGACATATTTATTACGTTTGACTTATTTTACATTACATTGTGTATTAAGTTGCTGTTTTTATGTTAGATCTATATGATTATAAATTAAACCTTTTTCAAATAAAATTTGTAACTAACAAATAAGTAACGTCTGCACATGAAATATTTTTCAATGAAACTTTTGAAGCCAGAGAGAGAGAGAGAGAGCCAGAGAGAGAATTTACGAGGAGCTGCTGAAAATGTCGTAGTCCAATCCAGAAGGAGTGTAGGTACTAGGTAGAAAAATGAAACCGTAGTTTAGAAAAACATATCTCTGTATGTACAAATATAAATTTTGATATTAATAATGAAATTCTTATTGCTTCTCAGGCCTCTGAAGTGATTATGTGTGACCAAACAGATAATTTCACGAACATCCAGATCCTTACTGTTATAACATTTTTGTTCCACCAAGGAAAGTCACCGAAGTAAATTAATTAGGAAATCAGTGAAACACCACGGGACTCTCCTCCGTTATATATAGTGCTGAAGAAGTAAGTGGCTTAGTATAAACGTAGCAATTTCTCAACAAATTATGCTTTACATCCAGGATGATTAAAAGCAATGACTCTTCCTGGAATCATGGATGCAATTTGTGACATTATTCTTGAAAATTGCAGCATTTCAGCCAGTGATGGATATAGCCCGGGGCCGGAGGGCCTAGGCCACCCCAGTTTTTCTGTGACAAAAATAATTTAAGCTATTTATATTTATTATAGTCTGAGGTCTGCACCCCGCTTTCTCAGTTTTTACCTTCTCAGCAAAACTTGTGTCAGGGATTCTGGGCATTTCTTTGGAACTCGTCGGTAGCATAATTCAGAATGGCTTGGATATGCGCAAGTTCTCGGCATAATGGGTTCCCAAAATATATGTCAGGAGAATAAAAGGGTAACGGCATTAAGAGAAGTATTCTTCCAATTTGACCGTAATGCTGATCAATTTCGCTGACGAATAGTAACCATAGATGAAATATGGTTGTACCACTATGATCCTGAATTGGAACAACAGTCAATGGAGTAGTAGCACTGATTTCTTCATCGCCCCAAGAAGTTCAAGACACAGAAGTAGGTTGAGAAACTGTTTGGAACATTCTTCTGGTATAAGTATGGAGTGGTAGACTACCTCCTCAATGGTCAGATATTTAATCCAGAATCTCTACATTACTTACAAAACTGAAAGAAAAATTCAAAGTTCAACGCTGCGGAAAATGAAAAGAAAGGAATTCTGTTCCTTCAGGAGAATACACCTGTGCATCAAGCCCCTGCGAACATAACTGACATTGCATAATCTAGGATTTCAATGTCTAGATCATCATTCTTATTCCGCAGATTTAGCTCCGTCTAACTATTACGTGTACTTATTTCCCAAACTTAAATAACACTTGAAAGACGCCATTTTAGATCTGATAGGGGTAGTGCTACGAACAGTGGTGCGAGGAAATCTAGATTTTTTTTTAACTTTTCTGCAAAAGCTGGAGCACTGTACAAGGTAGTAGTATATTGACTCTCGGGGGAAGAGAAGAAGTAAAACTTCACCAATCCATGTGCACTCCTTCTGGGTTGGGCTACGAATTTTTCAGCAGTTCCTAGTCAATATGGTAGACGTCACGTCAGTACTTTGAAACAAAATAAGTAAAGGAGCACTAGTATAAACCAATTAGTAACTAAAGATCAGCACTCTGACAATACATTTTATTGGGAATTAATTTCATTCCATAATTTTATTATTATCATTTGCAGGAAGGGAAAACACAACTCTTTTTATCTCCTTCAAAAAATTAAGCCCTGGTAGTTGCAAACTAAGCTGTTATAAGCACATCCTCTGAATATTGGAAGCCGAGAATAATGTTTCAGAAAAAAGAAGTTTTAAATAAAACAAAATACGAAACTGAAAACTTCAAACCTGGACAAATACAAACAAGTTACGTAACTGGTTTTACCTTTCTTTTGTTTCCAATCGAAGTTGATCCAATGAGAAGAAAACAAGTCGACCAAATCTACTATTGTTCGCTAGGCACAATTATTAAAAATCATAAGAAAGAAGTATAACTAAAATTTACCTCAAAAGGGGCTAAATTAGAAAACAGAAATATGCGTGCATACTCAGACGCTCAAAGAAGAAAGCTTGAGGATTAATCTGCCACATAGTAAATTCATGGAAAGTAGACTACAATTTGTCAATGAGATTGGTTATGATATATAATACTACATGAAGAATGTTTAAAGATTGTACGAGTCTGGGGGGGGGCAGTCTAGGTGGCAGTCAGGGGAGCAGAAGTAGCTACTAGGGGAGCGCTCGCCCCCTTGCCCCCCTCTGCCGTCATCACTGCACTTTCTGTACTTTTTGGTGGCATCTTTCACTTTCCCTTTCTGTATATATGTACCTGTAAGGCGCACACAAATGATAGAAAAAAATTATTCGAGCAAAGCACATCTCTTTACAATGAATTAAGTAGAAAGTTCATTAAATATGAGAGAAACTAGTTGCAAAAAAATATCAATAAATAGATTAAGATATTTAGAATATTTAATGTATAATAAATATACATTATACACTATTAATGTAAAATAATCATTGAAATCTATATTATAAAAGAGAACGTACAAATCCTTTGTTCCCTCATCACGCTAATACGGCTGAACCAATTTCTTTTATTTTTGGGGGGTTATTAGGATTTGGACCCTAGATGGTTTTTATCATATCACTTTAATTTTTAATTACCAGTGTCTTGAGATAATTGACCATTCAAGTGTCCATAACGTACAAATCCTTTGTTAGTTCATCATAGGTAAAAATAAACGTATTTATATGCAACCCGCATGACCGTGTCACTCGGCGGGTTAACATAAATGACAGGCGCTATAATGTTAACATTTACTGCAATTTGAAAGCGAAAAAGTAAAAATTATCTAAGTAACAAAGTTTATTGCGTTCCGGGGTGACCGCAGCGAAGCGGGGCGGGTTAACATAAATGACAGGCGATATAATGTTAACATTTACTGCAATCTACTATGGTTTTTATCATATCACTTGAAAGCGAAAAAGTAAAAATTATCTAAGTAACGAAGTTTATTGCGTTCCGGGGTGACCGCAGCGAAGCGGGGTGAACGCTGCTAGTTAACAATAAAGCATACTTAAAAAAAAAATATTAAACAAGAAATAAAGCATAATGTGGGTTGCTCTAACAATTAAGTTGTATGAAGACGAGAAAAAAACCAAAGCTGATTCCTTAACGAATTTCGTTGATCTTCTTTGTGTCTACAAAAACGCATTCCTAGAAACCTAGAAGCTAGGTATCATCTCTGTGATTATATCAGTTTCTAGTGCTACATGTGAAAGGTCATTCTCTTCTTTGAAAATATTAAAGACTTGTATACGCAATTCAATGACTCATGATAGGTTGAAAAACTTAGTTTACTTTATTTTGAGAAGAAAATTGCTAAATCGTTAGATCTTTAACAAGTTGTGGATATGTTTGCTGCTGCCCACACGAATAGAAAGATCCTCTTCAAGTAGAGGCATGAACCTATAAGTTATTTTCTTTACCTGTAAAAGTGTATTTGCTTCCACTTAAGTCAACCAGCTACACATATTTTAAACGCCATGATTAAATAACTATTTACTTATATTAGAAATCAATTGCATTAATGAATCCTAGTTGTTTGAGGTACTAAATTCTTATATTTTCACTGTTTTCCAAAGAGTAAAACCATGAACAATAAAGATGGAAACATTCACCTTGAATACACACACACACACACACACATATATATATATATATATATATATATATATATATATATATATATATATATATATATATATATATATATATATATATATATATATATTGGAGATGTCCCCCTCAAAATCCTCTTGGGCCCTTCATTGCCCCCTCCCTGAAAAAAACTCTAGCTACGCTACTGGACACCATGCACCAGAGATGAATTCTCTACCACTGAGCCACCGCGGCCCTGCTTGGGCTTGGTCGTCCATATCCAATCTCTCTTTTGGCGTTGCTTAAACAACTTCTAGTTTTGTTCTAAATCCAGACTCCATATTGGCGTAGATATTAATATTGGTAAAATCAATCTTCCACATTTAAAAATTAAAGTACACACAAGTAGAAAAATAAGCATTTATCATAAAAACACTAGCTGCAAGTGTTCAAAATAGATTTATGTTTTCTATAAAATCAATTGAAAATTGCTATTTTTAATTAGGCAGCTAGTGAAAAACAGCAGCTTTCGACTCCAGCCGAGTTTAAACTCAACCTAAACTCAGTTGACCAAAGTGAACTGACCCGACTGACCCGACCCGATAACCCGACTGACCCGACCCGACAACTCGACCCGATAACCCGACCCGAGATGACCCGATTGACCCGACCCGACAACCCGATCCGACAACCCGACGCGAGCTGACCCGATTGACCCGATCCGAATAACCCGACCCGACAACCCGACCCGAGTTGACCCGACAACCCGACCCGATTAGCCTGACCCGACAACCCGACCCGAGCTGACCCGACCCGATAACCCGACCCGAGTTGACCTGACCCGACCCGACCCGACCCGTAACCCGACCCGTTTGAGAGCACTAGTAATGAGTTAACCAAGCTAGCGACATATTGATGTCCCTGTGCTATTTCTTCCCATGCGTCAGAAACTAGCTCCCAAAGTGCTGTCCTTGGTGGGGGATCAGGCCAATTTTCTTGTAGAGTTCTTCGCGGTGGCTCAGTGGTAGAGTGTTCACCTCCGGTGCTTGGCGTTCCTGGTTCGATCCCAGCTCGCGCCGTGTGGACTTTGTGGTGGACAAACACCGTGCCCCCGTTTCCTCCCACTTTCTTCATTCCACCATTTCACTCATTTCTCATTCATTATCACCGTTTCCTTTAGCCTAAGCGGCATAACCGTGGGATGTAAAACTTAAAAAGATTTCATTTTTTCCTCTTACTGGTGGTCCTGATGATATATTGGCTATATAATTAAACACACACAATTTGTTCGTAATATTCACTCCAACCGTGACACTTGTTTCCATGACTTATTATCCTTATTCAGATTTCTATTTAATTTAAGACTTCCCCGCTGGTTTAGTGACTAGTACATACGTACACCTTTAGTACATGTGGTTCCAGGTTCAATTCATCGTGCGAAAGCATTGAACTTACGGTGATTCGGATTTCACCTTAAACTGTAAGCTCACGCCTCATATAGTCTTGGTGCTGAAAAGGGGCGGTAAACTTCAATAAACAAACATTTACTTAATTCAATATGACAGGAACATGAACACGGAAATTTTGAGGACAGTAAACAACACCTATGCCCTACAGAGGGACTCGAATCCCCAACGAGTTTCGCCTCTTGATCGTGAGCCTAATTCGCTCGCTCAGCCTCAGATCGTTCGATTACTAAGTTCGAGTACGCCACCATTTATACTAGTGAGGAGGACTGATGGATAATGTCTGCTTGTTAATTATGTCAAGTAGACTATTTTTAAAATATATATTAGATGTATTAGCGTTTTCTTTTAGGCGTGTAGGATGAAGTTTAAATTGAATATGATAGATTAAATACCAGCATTTCTTGCAACCTGTAATTACTACTTAGTCCGGTGTGATGGAAATTCCTTGATGATCCCTAAATAAGCATTATACAATTCTAACCTAAATCACTACTTGACTTTATATCAGGTATGTTCAAACAAAAGTCTGATTCTTAAGCTGGAGCTCAGTAATTGAGAGCGATCCTTATCTATGAATAGTGAACCAGGTTCCGAATCTGTCCAAGCGCGACCCTCAATCAGGTTAGTGAGCGCGCGCACGAGCGTTTGATGATAGTGAGCCCGAGTCCTAAGTAAGTGCGAGCCCAACGGTTTAGTGAACAGTGAAATCGAGACAGCATAAGCTTCATTATGGATTTCAAGCCCGAGCCTGAGATATGGTGAGCCACATTCTGAAGATACAAACAAACATCTTAAAGTTATCAGATGTTCAGTTTTAGCCAGGACAGACTTTTTAAAACCGTTTCTTCCTGATTCTCAAACGGGACGTCTAAATGTCCCGTTTTTAAGCAAAAGTGAACAAAGTGTTCCGTAATTGTTATTGAAAATAGAAATTATCAGAACAAATTCTACACTCTTTTGTTAAAATGACTGTGTATAGATTTATTTTTGGTGCCAACACTCATTGGGAGTTCTTAGGCCATGCCCAAAATGCAACCTGCGAATCAGAGGTTTGCCCCCCTCCTACTTGATTCATATATGCCTATCGGTATCGTTTTTGCAAGTTCAAATTCTGGTCATCTTACAACCTACACCGGGACTCGAACTCGGACCCCAAGCACAGGAAGCACGCGCGTTAGCCATTCGGTCACGAGAAGACAAACCTTCTGCTGTTTGAATTTCCTGTTGTACTGCGACATTTTCAAGCGAAAAACGAAAAAAAAAAATTGAGAGACCTAATTTTATTATTTCGATTTAACCTTCAATAGCCATGACCTTTCCCCCCCAGAACGTTTGAAAGTTATCGATCGCTCCTGTTTTCTTCCCCCTTCGTTCTCGTTGTCGCTTATTCAACGATCGTTGCCCTCTCAAAGCCAGACGTGTTGTCGCTAGCGCACACACTCAAAAACATAGCACATGACGAGAAGGAGAACCCCGCGAAACGAAGCGCGAGAAAATGCCGGCAGAAATAGTAAAAACGTAGATGCTCGGAAAAGAAACGACGCAGTACGTTTCTCAGTAGTGATGTAGAAATAATTTCAAAAAAATATGTAGGCATAAACTCTTTTATAAGTCAGTGTATCTGTCTTACGCAATTCAGGGCATGTGTCTTCCATGAATTACTGTGAACGACATGCAACGCCGGTGGATCAGTGCAGAATTTAATTCGAAGTTTATTCCGACATGTATTTTTTCTGTTACCGCATCATCTTTTAGTGTTGACAGACCCAGACTGTCTTATCAAGCATGGCCACCCCACGCAAGAAGAAAGAGTCAATACGGGTGTCCTCGTCCAAGTAAGTCACAATAAAAATCAGCATTTCCTTTCATTTCAAAATTTGATGTTATTTCTTGTTTATGTAATGTAAACTTCATAGCTTCGTATCTGAATGTGTTTGTATATTTATAGGTTCGATTCCCGGTGGTGATGTTTTTCAGGATTGGCTGAATTATGGTAATTATTTAGAATTTAATGTCAGTCCCATTTCAATACCAAAATTTATGAGACGCAGGAGTGTCCATAGGCGGCTTTTAGAGCCAGGTTGCATCCATGAGAACATTTGGGGGGCAATGTTTCAATTTACGTGGAAAATGGTAAACTTGGGGAAGAAAGCCATATTTGGGGAGCAAAATGGTTAAGTTTGGGGGAGAATGGAAAATTTGGTGTTACAATGATAAATTTGAAATGGGAATGGTAGACTTGATGGGTTTGGGACCAAGCCCTTCGGGGGAATGGACATACTTGATGAGACGTTAACCTACAGTTGAACACATATCACATGTACTCTCATTGGGAATCGAAGCCAGGAGCGGTAAGAGCAGAATTATAGGTAGAAACAGAAAAAAATCAAATGAAATCTTTAAGTTTTACGTCCCACGGTTATGCCGGTTAGGCTAAAGGAGACGATGATGATGAGAGATGAGTGAAATGAAGAAAGTGGGAGGAAACGGGAGAACCACGAGAAAACCCACGAACACGGTGTTTGTCCACCACAAAGTCCACACGGCGTGATCTGGGATCGAACCAGGGACCCCAAGCACCGGAAGTGTAGGCAAAAGCAGAACTATACAATATATGTTATACTTAGGTCCCGGAAACCTCTGAACCCCCACGCTACGCCACTGTTCTCGTTTTATCCAACTACTATAAGGTGATCAAAAATCATACAATCCATGGATGTATTCTTTATTGCTGCATGCTTATGCGTCAATTTGTCCTGGGTGAGAACCATCGGTCTTCCACTTCGGAGGGAAGGGGGAGGGAATAATCTGGCACGCTCCCAGTTCTCTTGAATTTATCGTAGAGATATTTAACGATTTTATTCGGAGATGGCTTACTGAGATGTGCCTCTGCATAGCGTCCTGCGGTGGTTTAGTAACTTAAACTTATTTTACACTCTTCGAGAATGAAAGACACTTTCGTAGCTAAGCGGTTAGCGTACGCGCCTTTGGTATGGGAGACCTGGGTTCAATTCCTGGCAGGAACTCATGTGGTTCGAATGCCAAGTTCATCAGTGAGTCCTGTATCGTATAGCCTCGCTGCTGAAAGGGACGTTAAACTCAAAAAATCAAATCAACTTAAATCTTTCAGAGTGAATATTCTTTTCTCCAGTGTGTATAGCATCATGCTCTTGTAATATCGGTCACCTGTTGGAATAAAATATAAAAAAATAAGATTATTTACGCCATGGCTTGCGTGACTTTTTAATCTCTGTATGTAATAAACGAAGCATCAAATTTGTAGTGAAAAGCAACTGTGCCTATTAGTAAAGAGAAAACTGAAAATTAAACTTTTTTTGGGGGGGGGGGGGCTGAATAATCAATACTTGTGATAATAAAGAAATTACTATGTGTCAATAATACAGCACACAAGTGTATTCACTTTCAAGTTCGTACCCAGTATCTTTCTTCACATAGCTGTATTAAATCGATATGTTTGGGTTTGATTTAGTCCTTGTGCACCACAGACGCCATAAAGAACAGAAAATATTATTTATATGGGTTGCCAATCATACGCGGGACTTGTATCCAGCCAGGGCCGTAACTTGTGGGGAGCAGGGGCAACTGCCCCCAGAGAAGCTTTCCGCCGTTTACAAGGGTCCATTTTAAGACAAAATTTTCTTACTCCATATATGATACGAACATGAAATTATAAATGAAGCATCAAACAGGTTCACTACATTACATAAACAAAACAGCATACAAAAGGTAAATAAAACAAAAATGAATCGTGGGCTCATTTCAGTAAAAAATGTCTACTATTAGGGCCCTAGAGGTAATATTTATTCGTATGGCTTTGAGATTTGCCCCCCTTAATTAATTTGTCATGTATGGAACGGGCCCAGGGGCGTAACTAACGGCCCCGCAGACCTTGCCGTACAGGACGGCCCTCAGGTTCCGGGGGTCCATAAAGAGTAAGATGGAAAGAGGGGGCCCAAAAATTAGAAAAAAACAATTTTTCTAGAGGGCCCAAATACGTGTATTAATACTTGCCCCCCAGAAAAAATCTAAGTTACGGCGCTGTATCCAGCTGAGTTGGCGGCTATACAGATTCTTATACGAGAACATCTGGTACTGAATGGTCCTTTTGAACCACGCTAACTCGATTAGAGTTTTAGAATGCTGCATTATGTAATTCCTGACGGCAGAGAGTCGGATTGGACATGTTAAAGATTTAGATTTTTATTAATTATGCACCACAAATTACAACAGTGCCTATCTCAGTGACCATAACCATGATACACACACACACACACACACACATGCAAATTCTGTTGACTTCTATTCTGTCTATGAAATGTGTAAACGAGTTGTATATTATTTGGAGAAGGCATAGTACTATGTCAAAGAGAAGATATCTTGTCGGCGACGGGAGTACCACAGAAGAAATATGAATAATTATTAAGATGATAACTTTAAATACTTATTTCTTGCTAGCTTTTTAGTTCATAGGAGGGGAGACGTATTCCCGATCTTTTCGACGCTGCTGTATCTAAATGGTTAACACGTTTAATATACATCTATTTCAATCTGTCTCGGTTGACACATTCAACTGTAGATAAACATTTATCTTCGTTTTGGAAAGAAATTTAAAACCAAGAGAAAATACTAAGGAGGTAGACAGAATTCTAGGTGAGGAGAGTAATTTCCCCATCCAGCTCCCTCGTGTGGACCTTGTAAATATATTGTGGAATGTACAGGTACAAGACGTTTAGAAATTAGTATGGTTATGGAATGGCAATAATCTTTTTCATTATATTTATAACACCTACTAATCATACTGAAACTAATTAACTCTGTTACTCCAGAAACTCGGATGTTAATCATCACAGAATTAGACACCTTTTTTCAAAGAATCTATCATGAACCTAGCCAAATAACCGACTCAATCGATTGAATTGGATTTAAATTTAGCAGCGAGGCTATATGCGACGTAGACCTACAGCTTAGTATGGGATCCGAACCACGTGAGCTCCAATTGAAACCGAATTCAACTCAGTCGAAAAAAATGAAGTATTTCAGCTTAACGTCCCACAGTACATGGAACGGGCCCAGGGCGGGTTAGGCTTAGAGGGACGGATGATTAAGGCAAATGAATAATGATGGAAGAATCAGTGGTATCAGAATGTGGGAGGAAGCGGGAGTATTCGAGGAAAGCTATGGAAACGATGTTGTCCACCACAAGCTTGCTTGGTCGGGGTTCGAATCAGGAACCTCACGCACCAAAGGTAAGCGATCTGGCACTGAGCCACGACGGGGCTCAGAGCAGGTTCAGTGATTCTCCACAACTCTCACTCGCACACCGCTAATGCTTTGCCTCAGAAGCTTCGCAAATACGTTGGAAAATGTCACCTTATGCTCCTACATTCCAGACGTGAGTTCCCCAGACTACGACTTATTCTCAAATTTGAAATAATGTATATATAAACGTCGGTTTCCATGTTCGGAAGAGCTTTCTACAGCTGTTACCCAAACCACTCGACAGCTTCACAAAGATGACGTCCTTGATGGAATATAGAAACTACCCGGACGTTGGGCTTCCATCATTGTAAAGAGATCCTCTCCAAACAATAAACTTGTAAGTCACACACACACACACAAAAAAAAAAAAAACTGTGCATTATATATTAAATGACCCTCCTATTTAACAATAGTTCCCCTGAATTGAAAAACATCTCTCTGATTCTGACGTTGGCATTGGCATGGTAATCAACAACTTGGGGGGGGGGGAGCTCATCTTTTGCCAGTCTTCACAAAATACTGCGTGCAGCAACGCAACACAAAAAGTTCAGAATATCATTACAACATTACAACTCCTTATAACTGTTATGCCATTATTGCAAACTAAATTCAAATTTTGCGTTGTGTTGATGCAAACTATTATGAAGTACAGCCGTTGGTCAACATCTAAGATGTTGAATGATATGGATTTATAATTGGGCCATCTTTTTTATTATTCGATTTTAAAGTATCGGCTACTTCAGTAATGTTAAGTGACGAGCTTCGTTTGTCACGAAGCCAGGAGCAATGGCATAGCAAGCCTTTTCCTCACACAGCGAACAGGCTGCGTGCGTATTTGCTGATTACATTGCAAACATCATTTTAGTGATGCTACTACGGTGATAGTCACGGAAGTTGTGTTGGCATCATCACTTAACTCTGGCAGTTAGACGGTGCCTAAGTGCCCCAAAAAAAGGGGGAAATTATTGGAAGGCAGTTATAATATTAAACTCACTTAATTGACATTTTCACGGTAGTTTTTAATAACAAATGGTTTTCAATTTTTATTTTTGTCTCTAGGGAGTGACATGTCACAGTGTCACTGTCCCGTCAGCCGCCACTGGTGTTTGATATTATTCAAAAGTCTAATTTATTTTTAAAAAATAAATCTAAGGTAATTAGGTAATGAGCAATAGCTTTCTAAATGTGACTATTTTTTTTTCTTTAAAAGCTCGTGAATATAAAAGGTTCAATTACCCTCCATGTTTCTGTCTTCGTGTTCCTGTTGAAAATGATCAAAATTTAAAAGAATACAATTTAATGATCCCGCGTAGTGTAATCGCTAACAATCTCGCCTCTGGTGTGAGCGATCCTGGGTCCAATTCCTAGTGGGGACACTCGATGGGAAAGTTGTAACAGCTTTTGGGGGCCAGTCATCCTGCGTGCGGTTTTTCCTGGTTTTTCTTCATTTCCACCAGGCAAATACCGGGATGTTACGTTACATAGGGTCTAATGATCCGAGGTTGTTTCCTTCTTTCCGTATTCCTTTCTTCCCATCTCTCCGACCAGTGGTTAACATGGCCATAGATGCCGAAAGCCCAGAAATCTATTTCCCAATCCTAATCCTAATCAGAGGTAAAAGTGGATCTGAAAAGGTAGGGGGACGCATGACGTCAAGCCATCTCCCTTGCCTATTTTGTCCCGTTATAATTTTTTACGAAGTGGGGGACGCCATAAATGTTTTTGGAAATGGAGGAACGCCGTCCACCCGCGTTCCCCTTCACTTTTACCCCTGATCCTAATCCTAAAAAATACAATTTAATTAAATAAACTCAGATAAATGATGTAATAAATGATGAAAGCAAGTTGGTAACAATTTTACGAAGGTTTTATAGTAATGACTGCATCGTCGTTTAACACTACTTCTTTCCGTGGCACGAATCACCTATATTGCAATGTTTTGGTTGGTAGAGTCTTTAAGTAATGTAAACGGAGTGTTAAAAACCCTTTACGTTTTATTATAAAAGAATTGTCTTATATAAAAAATTTAATACATTTTTTGTAAGTCTTTTTTTCTAATATGTTTTCAGTGTACAATAAGTTTGATGTTTTTCGGCACACAACGTGGCCTCGAAATAGGATAATTGTCTTGGCTCACAAAGGCCTTAGACGGGAATCGATATTACTCCGTAGATCATAGCAACTTCGGGAGTAGGAGTTAGAAGAATTTTTTTCTCATAGCAGCTTTAGAAGATAGGTTTTTAAAGGGAAACTCCGTAGCTCATGGCAGTGTCTTCCCGTTCTGCCTAATCTTTAGATACGGGGAATTCTGTGTAGGAGGGATTTCTTCTAGGGAATTTTTATTTAGTAATTGTAACAGATTGTAACAGAATAACTATTTCTTCAAGTTACATCATAAATTTTAGATGTTGTTCAACTTGTACTCCTCGGAAAAATGACTAGATACAGTTCTGTTATTAGCAGTTTTATTCATACCCTTTAGTAGAGATGAATGTGATTTAAAAAAAAAATACCTGCAGAGAAATGGTAAATTGATTGACTTAGTTGCAAGAAAGCATTCTGACATTGTAACTGAAACAAACATAAAACAAACTTAATTCGGTCTAATATCAAGTCATTTCACAGCAAAATTTTATTCAGTTTTTCAGTAGTTCATCTCCAACATGCTAAGGCTCGTAGTACCTAGAAGGTGCTACAGTCACAACTGCCAAGATACAGGGCCACACAATAGACCACAATCGGTAGTGGCAGCATGGCTTCTTTAAGGGAAGTACTACTTGAAATTGTCACTATAGAGCGGAAACAACCTCTGTATCTCCTCCCATGTGGCTATATGGTTAGCGTACGCGTCGTTGGCGGGTGAAGACCCTGGTTCTGTTCCCGAGGAGCTATTATGACGCGGATGCCACGTTAAGCTGTACGAAGTCCACGTCACATAGTCCCGGAGCTGAAAGGGACAGTAAGCTCCAAACCAATCATCCAACTAGTTTCTTTTTTGTGTATAAGCTGGTTGATATCTTTTTCTTTTAGTTACTAAGAAACAAACACAAAATTAAACAGCGAAACTCTCATAATAAATGCAAGTAGAACCCAGTTATTAAGCATTAGATCGTACAATTCTCCATGAGTTTTAACGTAACTAAAGAGACTGTTACTCAAAGCGAATTTTAAACTGTTTCTTAACTACTAAATAATATAGACTCTATATAGCCTACATTAAATATTCTCTCAACGATATCAAAAGCAACGCGATATCAAAGTTCAGTCATCACTCTCAAACTTACATTAAATTGTTAACCCGGCGTTAGTTTCATTCAAAACGTTATGAATTTAGTAGCACGCGGAATTTTGTTTCGCAGAATAAAGCTGAAGCAGAACTGCTGTAATAACTAATATTATTTCTATTTTGATTTTAGAAAGATTAGAATATTAGGTAATAGGAGAGTATATTTATTTTCAATATATTTCCTACGCATATTAATGAAATAATACGTCTCATATAATTCAAATAATAAAGAACTTGTATATCTCTCATACCGAATATTGGTGTGAGTTTTAATAAGAATTTCCAGGTCTAATAATGACGAATACGTATTACATAAACAATTCTAGATTTCAAATCTTGAAACGTAATGAGAAATACAAAATGTTAAATAAACTTTAAAAATTCGGTTCAAGTTCTAATAATAATAACAGCGATTGGCGAAATAATAACAGCGCTTGTAAATACAGCGTGGACAAAAACAGAGCTGAACCAAAACTGCGCGTGCACAAAAACCTCATGCACAGACTAGAATACAGACTAGAAGCGTGGACAGAAACAGCACATGAACAGAAACCGCGCATGCACAAAAACAGCGCATAGGCAAAGACCACTGTTGGTAGTTTTAATGAAATAAAAAACGTCTAACCTGACTTGGCTTAACCTTGGTCTATGCTTAAGTAATAGGAAGGCGAGCGAGCGGGCGTGGAGAATTTGGGGCCTGCACTTCCATAAACTGTTGATGCACATTATAAATGGATAGGTTGCAGTACCAAACATTAAGTTATATCATTTATTTTTTTAAGTTCTCACTGGAAAGTAGCACTATCAAATACAATAAAATATAAAAACCTGTGTCGAACTTCATTTGAAAATAATTTAAGAAGTACCTAAGATCAAGTTACTCATAAAAAACGCGCTCTTTGTATTCATTCTTTGATTTTGTCCGCGCCGCATCTCTCCAAGCGCTGTTTTCGTCTGTGCGCGGATTTTGTCCATGCGCTGTGTTTATCTACGCTGTATTTGCATGCGCTGTTTTGTCCACGCGCGGTTTTTGTTCATGTGCTGTTTTGTCCTTGTGCTCTTTTGACCGGATACCAAAATTTCAAGTAGGAAATTTTGAAGTTCCTTGATCATGTTATGAAGAAGCAAAAGTATTATTTTGCTAGTCAGAAATCTGTATTGTTATACTATAGTATAGGCCTAGAACATACATGTTATCAGGTTCAGATAGATATTTTGAATCTTTATGAACACAAAGCTTACGTATACTATTTTTTATGCCAGTGGTGTCCACCCCCTCATGTCCATGACGCACCCCCCCTTAATTGTCTATCCGTAGGTGTTCTTCCATGAAAAAAAAATCTTTTCGATTAATTTTTATACCCCCTCAAACATATTTATATACATTTTTAACCCCCCAAATATTTCAATGACGCAGTTTGCGTCATAGCCCCCCTTTGTGGGCACTACTGCTTATGCAACCCTGACACTGTACAAAATACTTACTTCCCATTTTCCTTCCTTGCGCAGGAAAGAACGTCCAGAATGTGGAACCAAACAAACTTTCTGCAGTCGAACAATCACTCAATTGTTTCCGGCAAAGAAACAACTTAAACAATGAATGTACCCAACAGTGAAGTTGGGGAAAAGGGTAATTTTGTTTAGTTGCGCGTGGCGCGTAATAAAATTCCTCCTTAATAGTTCGCAAAAAAACAAATCAATCATATTGGGTTAAGACACCCTTAGATGGATGGGAAAAGGATAACATGTACGAATAATCGAAAACGGCCGATATTAGCCCTAGAAACACGAAGCGGGGAGGGCTCAGAGGCCCACACTCCTTGGTTTTTAATGTAACCTAAAATACCTTGGTGTTCCTAGTGTTAGTGTCGATTCCATAGTTTGGGGGTCGCTGAAATGAATAATGATGCTCTCTATACCGCCTAAGTCCAAATTCCATCTCATCAGAAGGAGGTGAGAAGAGATAACAAATAAAATGACCAAAATGACCCACATTTGTGTTGAATCCATAGTTTCCGGAGTCGCTAAGCTGATTAGTGATAGTTTCAATGACATTGAAGTCCAAATTTAGTCAAGAACATCCACGTCAGCTGGGCCTGAAATTGACTGGAGCAACACGTTGCTTATCCTTAATTATTGTACTTAGTTCTTTTTTTATTTCCTGACAGAGGCAACGCCAAAGACGTTACTCCTCTTTATTTTTACAAACTTTTACTGAGTTTTTTATTTAGGCCTACAAATATTATGCATAAAGACTATTCTTCCCGTGTGAAAAGCACTTCTGTCAGTATACGAGGTGTTTTAGAAAGGTAATGAGATTTATATTCTGTTAAAGACGAATTTTATTATTTCTACAAATCAAGGTTGTGCCCTTCAAAATAGTTCTTTTGGACAGCTACGCAAGAATGGAGGTGTTGTTTCTATTCTTCATAACTGTGTTGAACCGCTTCTGCTGGAATATTTTTAAACGTGTCGGTTATGCTCATTTGATATTATCCAAAGTTTCAAAATGACACATTTTCAGTTGGCTTTCAAGCAAGTTTTAAAAAAATCCAGTTCTATCGTATTCACAATGAGTGATCTTTTTCTCACCCGCAATGAATGAAAACCACCCGTTTCACACACAGATTTTTATTATGCATGTAGTATGTATGTGCTTTTAATTTTGGTTGTCGGTTGGTAGGCTGATTTATTTAGATTTTAACGTCTCGTTTCAGCACCGACGCTATATGAGACGTGGACTTACAGCTTGACATGCGATTCGGACCACCGCTGGGAGTCGAACCTGAATCTCACGCGGCGAAAACTAACCATCAATCAGTGAGTGTCCATGCATTTCTTATGAATGTATACTATGCTACTGTTGCTTCTGTAGTATTCGTTTACAGAATCAATAAAATTCAAATTCCTGCAATAGAATTTCTCGTTGTGTATAAAATTGAGATAAAGAAATAAACGCTATCGCGTGAGTTGTTCGTTAAGGAGAAGTCTAAATAAAATTGCCCAAAATGGTTTATATATCTATACATTAAATACCATTGACAGAAGAATGTCGTTTTCATTAACACTGGCTAATGTAACACGAAATATTTTTTTAAAAAGTACGATACGGGTGTAAGACAGATGATCTAGATTTAAAAAAAAAAAAAAAAAAAAAAAGTTTAATGCGGCATTTTTGTTCTGTTACGAAAGTGACAAGATAGAAGATAAAAAGCGGAGGGGGACGGAGATAACATGCGTAAATCAAAAGTGGACAGTTTTTTTATCCATCCTGCTCTTATCACATAATCCTCTCTCAAAAACATACACAGCCCATCATGACATGGTATATGCGTGTGTATTGTACGTATTTCATATTTAGTACGCTAAATTTAGACCACGCCAAATTATTGTTTTACTTTCGGTAGTTGAGTACATCTTTTCGTGTATTGCTAGCTTTCCTTTCATATCGGAAGCCGAGAAGAAACGGATATACGAAATATCAAGCCTTCCTCAACCATCTTTGACGTTGGTTAGCAAAGGTTTCGTTGCTTTGCCTTCAGATCAATAGTTCAACAGTTGTGATACGAAGATAACGCAGACAGGACTCAGAGAGACAGATTTCTGTTTTTCTCTTCCGAGAAGTGCCATATTTTTTCATCTGCAAATTACTGACAATAAGGGTGAGTGGTCTAGATTATATTTTATCCTTTGTTTATAGTGGGAGTGCCAGAATTGTGGTAGGAAAGGCGGTTGCCTTCCATTGTTTGCTATTTTCCCTTAGAGTCATAGGGCCGTATTCACAGTCATCCTGATGTGTGATTAGTGTCATACTAAGGGCGTGATTAGTGCATGAAACATATGTTAGTCGAACTCTTTAGTATGGCACTAGTCACGCGTCAGAACAACTCTGAATACGACCGATAGAATTTTAAAGAAAAGAGTGCACAAGTGTGAATCTATGCGAATTAGTGTGAAAAAATAATAAACACTCATAAAAATGTTCTTTTTTCACATACACTCGCTGTCATAATACATTAAATTCTAGTGTCATTGTTTATTATACGTGATGTTTCATAAGCCAGTTGGGAGTCCGAGTCATAAATTGGGAATCCGAATAATAGATATGTATAGGGCTTTATGCAGAGTCGTTCTGACGCGTTACTAGTGCCATACTAAAGACTTCGACTAACATATGTTTCCTGCAGTAGTCAGGCCTTTAGTATGACGCTAATCTAACGTGAAAATGACTCTGCATAGGGCGGGTAATGTGTAAACTATTTGCTCAATGACCTTTCTAGAGCCTATCATAATTTCGACAATTTTGTTCCTCTCTTTCTGTTAATAATCAGTGGAACTTTTATTAACAAGGGTCGTCTTATTATGCACATTTTTTTTTATTAATGTCCGTCACTTTGCTTTAGAAGGCCATGTTGTGGCAACCATACGCAGAAAATTCTAATATTTTGGCTGTAAATGTAGATCTTAATATTGTCCAAAGAAAATCCACATTGCTTGATTTCATTCTAACTGTACGTAAGGGTAGAGGGGTTTTTAAAAGAGAGGTGAATTGCCATTAAAAAAAAAAGTCTATGCATACCATGGGTATCCAATTTGATCACAAAAAATATCCGAAAAAAATGGTTAAATCTATCAAATTTCGATTTTAATAATTTGACAGTGGCGGATCTACAAGGTGAAAACTGGAGGAGAGGGCAACCTGAACCCATACTATAATAGATATATCATGAGTTTATTATAAATTTTCAAAAATATATAAATAATAGCTTAAATTATTTTTGTTAAAGTATAGCTTAAATAAAACAAGGGGGCTTAGGCTCCCCCGTCCGTGGGCAAGATCCGCCACTGGAATTTTACTATGTTACATGGTTTTGTTTCTTCACCAAGTTTCTCAAATAACGTTAAGATGGTTCCATATATTTAAAAAGGGCACATTTTGACATGAAAAGGCGCCACTTTATTAATTTATGTTGTGTGAACTGGAACTAATCTCACCCAACCATTCTCTGTTGTAGTCATATTGTATTCTCAGTTAAATGAAGTGGAATCATTCTCCGATATGCAGAAAGAATAGTTCCATTTTATTCGACTTTACTACTACTACTACTTCATTCTATTCAACTCTATTTTATCTATTTAGATCTAAACAGAGCCTAATTCTATTCCAGATACTGTATAAATATATTACCTAGATAAAATGTGTCCTTTTTAAAAAAGAACAGTTTTTAAAGTCACTTTCAAACAATGCTTTGTAAAAATGTGTGGCTTGTTTCGTTTGTTAAAATTTAGCGTTTCTTTTCAGCATTGAGGCCATATGAGACATGGATCTACAACAATGATGCCAACCTGTGGGAAAAATCCCATATGGTGGATTTTTTTTTTTTTTGACAAATGATTTCTCGAAATTGGATAAAGGGAATTTCCATAAAAGTTGGCAGGATTTATAGGATTTTCCATATGTCTATTCCATTGACTCAAATAAACTTTTCTATGGACGAGTAGACAAATAAGTCTTCAATGAACTTGAAATTAATGCTAATTGTCAAATTTGTTACTATAAAATGCGTGTTGAGTGTTGAAGTGATTTATGCAGTGAATTGTCAATCTCAAAAAACAAACACCACGGAACGTTAATTGTACTATGATAATAAAAAAAAGAAAGAAAAATGAAAAAGAATAGAATTAACGGAAGAAAGTAAAACGAGAAACGCCAACTTCCAAAGTTTTTCATACGAAATGACTTTAAAATGAAATTTATCTAGTTATATAATAAATTCACTAGAAGATCATGACACGAAAGCGTGATGGAAGTATTAAATTCAGAACAAAATGTACTTATTTTCTTCACCATTTTTAATTATCCCTTTCAATTAAGGAAAATACATGTTCATAACCTGTTTGATAAACGTAAATCGGAACTTTTGAATCATTCACTCATATATTCAAACAAATGATTGATACACACTAATTTCAGTGTTCATGGTTTCTAAGTTTACCAAATTTTGTTTATTAGTATAGCCTGGGTAATTCAAGAGCAAAATGGGAATTTTTGCTTCTCGAGATGGGATTTTATAACGTTTCAGGTTGGTATTACTGATCTACAGTTTAATTATGGTGGTTTAAATCCCACCTTAAGCTGTAGATTCACGTCTCATATGACCTCGATGCTGAAAAGAGAGGCTACAACATTCAACAAGCAAACAAACTGTGCTATGTGTCATTACTCATATACACCCCTGTGTACCCTGTATATCTAGGCTGGGGCAAGCAGTTCTCCTATTGACCGCAAGAACTTCAAATTTTCAGGAATAGTGTGTACAAGATGTGAAGACATTACCGGGAGCGGACATTGACTTGGAGCACAATCTTCTAGTGACAGAAGTGGATCTAAGCCTAGTTAAAATAAGTCAAGAAAAATGGAAGGAGTAATCGAAAATGGGACTTAGAGCGACTAGGAAGTGATAGTGATGTGAAAGAAGATATTGAAAAAAAAAATATCTGTGAAATGGGCGATATGGTAGGCAATGTAGAAAGTAGCTGGGGAAAAGTTAAATATATTCGACTTGACGTACTCCATAACATTGGTAGGATGGAAAGAGCACCAAGAAAACCATGAAAACTGAACCGATGCTTAAGAGGCCTCATCCCGGCGAAATTAAAATACAGCTAATTTTACAGTAATTATGTGGTATCTCCAAGTAGATAAAAGATAATCGAAAAGTGGAACAAGAGCTCGCTAGACAATATTATTTTACATGAGATACCGTCATCACGACTCACTTATCTGCTTCCGACTGCGATTCATTTACTTTGGAAATCGGCATTTACTTTCGCGTTTCGAAACGGCTGAAAACGGAAAGCCACTAGGTGACTTGTGATAACGGTACCTCACGCAAAATAATATTTTCTAGGGCGCTCTTGTTCCACATTTCGATTATCTTTTATCTATTTGAAAATATCACATAATTTCTGTAAAATTAGCGGTATTTTAATTTCGCTGAGATGAGGCCTCTTAAGAAGATGAAGGAAAGTAAAAGGGCAAAAACCACGGACATTAAAGAATACAGATTTCTGAGTAATGAATTGAGAAGACAGACGGAGAAAGTCAAAGAAAGTACATGGAACAGATATGAAGACATAATGGTACTTTATGTGCGGCAGATATGATCTGATTTATCAGAAAGCGTAAGAATTAGGAGGGAAAGCTAACAAAAGTATACACACATTTGGAACTGAAGATCAACAATGTCATGTAGTTACTGACCATCATAGAATCCTAAGAATTTGGGAGGAATTCATAAAAGATCTATATGATCAGATGAATCGTCCCAAAGATATTGCGATCGAAGCAGAGGAAGAGGTGGATGATGAAGAAAAAGGACCCATTATATTGAAAAGTGAAGTAACCCAAGCCATCAAAGACATGCAAAGGAGGAAAGCCACTGGAGACGATGACATACTAGCAGATTTGCTCAAGGGACTAGGAGACAATGCAATGTAAGTACTATCTTCACTTATGAACAAGATCTACCTGAGTGGAGAATAACCAAATAATTGCATTGATGTTGCAATGATTGCAATACCCAGCAAAAAGCAAGCAAAGAAGTGCAGCGATCACAGAACCATTAGCTTTATTTCCCACACTGGAAAGATTAGTGAGCGTATACTGAATAGATAGGCGAAAAGTAAGTCCTAGGCTAGTCGAGAAAGCGTTACCCCCTGTAGCGAACGCGGCCAAAGTGGCTATTCAGTAATTTTACTTTCACCAGATGTGTAAATCATACTGTGAGCCAGTCAGGGTTTCCAGGTCTTTTTCCCAGGTCCAGGTGTGTAATAGCAAAGTTCCAACACTCTGCACAAACCATCTTCCAAGCAGCTGTTTCTTGCTACAATCCCTTTGCCTGGCAACACGTCTTTCCTTTTTATCCTTCCTTTTGAAATCTTTTAAACAGCAGGCGGTCTATTGTTCCGACCCGCACCAAATACGCTCGAGCTGACGTTTTCTCAGCGATTTTATTGCTTTCGCGTTTATGATAAGCCATCTACATTTAAAGACATGGTCAGCGTATTCCAAGAGTACGCATGAGGAATAAATACCCTTTGCGATCGCCTCAAATAGCCGGATACTAAGAAGAGATGTTGAAGAAAGATCAACTTCGATTCTGGAAAGTAAAAGACACCAAAGATATTATTGGGTTTGTGAGAATTATATCAGAATCTTGACGTTGTATTTGTGTATCAAAGAAGAGTTCTGTTTGTGGTTCATAGACTAGCAAAAAGCTTTCGACCGGGTCAATCGGACCAAACTTCTGAAAAATACTTAAAGAAATCGGGGTCAACTGGAAAGACCGAAGATTCATTCACAACCTGTACATAGGAAAACGAGTAAAGTTTCGCTTTAAAGAAGGAAAAAACATTAATGTGAACACTGGAAGAGAAGTCAGACAAGGATGTAGTTTGTCGCCCCAATTATTTAACATTTGCAGTGAATGTTTAATGAAGGAAGCATTAATGGAAATTGGGGATTTCAAGATTGGAGAGCAGATCATTAACAAGATCAGATATGCAGATGATATGGTTATAATATCTAAAACCAAAGGAGGTCTACAGGAGGTGATTGACAAAATAGTTGACACTGGGAAACTATATGTGGAAATCAGCATTGAAAAATTGACAGTCATGAGAATACCCCATGGAAACACATCTTTACGGATCAGAGTAGAACAAAGAGTACTTGAAGAGGTCGATCATTTCAAGTATTTTGATGAGAGACGCTTATTGCACCAACGAGATCAGGTCAACAATTGCCATAGCGAAAGAAGCACTCAACATGACCAGATCACTCTTAATTAGGGAGCGCGGTGGCTCAGTGGTAGAGCGTTCACCTCCAGTGCTTGAGGTCCCTGATTCGATCCCAGCTCGCGCCGTGTGGACTTTGTGGTGGACAAACCGTGCTCGTGGGTTTTCTCGAAGTTCTTCCGTTTCCTCCCACTTTCTTCATTCCACCATTTCACTCATCTCTCATCATCACCGTTTCTTTAGCTTAACCGGCATAACCGTGGGACGAAAACTTAAAGATTTCATTTCATTTTTTCACTCTTAATTAGCAGGCTTAATACTGGACTAAGGAAGAAATTGGGCAAATTGTATGTATGGAGTATTGGACTGCATGATTCACAGACTTGAACATTACGGAAGTTAGAGAAGAAATATTTAGAGAGCTTCGAAATGTGATGTGAGAGGAAGATAAAATGGACACAGAGAGAGTAGCAAACGAAGATGTTTTAAAACGGATAGAAGATAAGTGGATGCTTTTAGCCAGCATCCTTTCTAGGAAGGCGAATTGGATTGGACACATCTCGGGAAGAAATTGCCTTCTTCAAACTGCCATAGAAAGAGAGATGGAAGGAAAGCGAGGAATACGGTAGGAAGAAGAAAAACACGATTGATAATTTGAAAAATAGAAGAAAATATTGGGAGTTAAAAGAAGAAGCTGATGATCAAGAAACGTAGAAGAAACATTTCCAGGCCTAAATCTAAAATTGAAAAAAAAAGAGAAAAAGAAAAAGAAAGGAAGAAAGAAAGAAAAACTCATTAGTGAAAGATAGAACACTTATATTAGTAATAATAAGTTAAAATCATTCATAAGTTTGGAGAGACCTATGCTCCACACAGTCATTTTGTCCAAGGAAAATACAAAACACATATTCCCTTATTTTATATCTTCTATATCTGTGCACAATTTTATTCGCTTCAATCTTCTTCCAGTACTTTTAGCGCCCACCTTCAAGTTTTTGAGTGAGAGCTTTTGCCTCCAAGGACAGTTTTTCCGAATTAAAAAAAAAAAAAACGTGTTGGCTGATTCAATGTCTAGTATCTAATTGAAAAACTTGATCGAAATCGTCTTGGAACAAGATGATATAACTTGTTAGTAAAATTTTTAGATGTTTTCTCTAATTGCCCTTGGTGCTTTAGAACAAAAATATATGTATCCTCTGTGTTTAAGAAAATAATTAGTGATTAGCTACCACCGTAATGCGTTCATATTTTGATGCTCTTTCATCGGGAATTACACCCGTGGACACATGCACAAAAAGCGCACGCTGTAGCAACTGGACTAGAAATGAAATTAATTTTTTAAAGTTTTACATCCTACGATTATACCGGCTAGGCTAAAGGAGACGGTGATGATGAGAAATAAATGAAATGGTGGATTGAGAAAGTGAGAGGAAACAAGAGAACCCGAGAAAAACCCCACACACGGTCTTCGTCCACCGGAAAGCTTACTTAGCGCAAGCTGGGATCGAATCAAGGACCCCATACACCAGAGGCGAACGCTTTACCACTGAGCCAACGCGACCCTAACATAGGACTAGCCCAGCGGTAAAGCTTACCTTCTTTTAATTCCTTACTCTTTACCCAAGGTAAGAGACCTCAAGTTGAGGCTCCCAAAGAAACCAAAGTACAAATTACATCAAAGTCGGATAAAGAACCATCTCCCATGCCAATGGTAAAAACGTCCACACTTGGATAAATTTCTAATAACACATCTTTTACTAATTTTACGACGTTAAGTTCAATGAAACTATATATTTTTAAAACATATCCGTCTATAAGGTCATTTTTCTCTAGATAACAAAGACTTATGTGTTCTAAAATAGTCTTCAAATATTCAGCGTCTTCAAGTTAAATATAAACTACAATTAAAAATTTCTCCGACCAGGGGCACTTTTTTCTTTTTCGTTATTTTATCATTGAATGAGCGTTAGTTCCAGGGCCGCAACTTGTGTGGGGGCAGGGGAAAATTGCCCCCCAGGGAAGCTCCCTGCCGTTCGAGGGGCCCACTTTAAGATAAAATTTTCTTACTTCATACGATACGAACATGAAATTATAAATGAAGCATCAAACAGGTTCACTATATTACATTAACAAAACAGAATACACAAAAGGTAAATAAAACAAAAATGAGTCATGGGAACATTTCAGTAAAAAAATGTCTACTATTAGGGGCCCTAGAAATAATATTTATTCGTATGGCTTTCAGATTTGTCAATATTGTCTCTTTAATTAATTTGTCATGTATGGAAGGGGCTCAAGGGCGTAACTAACGGCCCCGCAGACCTTGCCGTGCGGGAGGCCCACAAGCTCCAGGGGACTCATAAAGAGTAAAAAAAGATGGAAAAAGGGGGCCCAAAAATTAGAAAAACAACTTTTCTAGGGGACCGAAAGTTATCACCGAACAAACATATTCGAGAAATACACGTCATGTCCAATGGTACAGATAGAAACTCACTTCGATTATGGCTACTAGACTAATTTTCATTAACTTGACAATGCACTGTATATTTTTATTATCATGACGTTTAATAAAAGAAAACACAAGATATGGAAAGATGATTGATTGATGGATAGTGATAAAGATTTATTTTCTTTATGAAATCCCAGTCACATTGTTACGCTTTATATGTTCTGAATGACGCTGTTTGTCAAAGCAAAATGAAATGAATTCTCTTACAACATGATCTGCTACCAACTTATTACATCATACAAAGCTTCATACTCAAAGTTTCAACAATCTTCGAACAAAAGCATATTCGTATGTATAAGTGAGGGATTATTTGGAAGAATAACGAATTGGTGTTGGTAGTAAGTACTTGATTTAATTTTGTAAATGTCAAATTTTCTGAGTATTGTTGCCCTGTACTATAAGAAATTTGAATTGCACGTAATTGAGAGGGGGAGGGAACTGTATTATGTGGAATTTCATTGTCAATGTTTTTTCCAGGTTTGTGCTCCGGAAAAACGCGACTTTGAACATGTTGGGTGTGAGAAATAGCACTGTGAAAATGAAAAGGGATAACAGTAACGAAAAACGACCGATATTATTATACAGTCCATAATTTTCGGGGTCACTGAGGTGAATAGTCACTCTCCCGCTGCCAATTAAGTCCAAATTTATCCTCAATGTGTATGTTAAGGGGGAAGGGGGAAGGAGTTCAAAATACTTTGCATAGAACTGTTCTTGTGTATAGAAGAGGCGTTTCAGATAGTCTCTCTCTCTCTCTCTCTCTCTCTCTCTCTCACACACACACACACACACATATATATATATATATATATATATATATATATATATATATATATATATATATATATATATATATATACAGGGTGTTACAAAATTTTGGGAATAGATTTATCATATCAAAATACGAAAAAAAGGTTCGTATGGACCTGTGGTTGGAAGTGTATAGTTTCGTAGTTCTATGGTGCCGAAAACGTGAAAAAAAAAAGAACTTTAAAGGTCCATAGTTCCACTACTATAGGACCGATCGTAGTCGGGTCAAGACATCACTTGAGTATGTGAACTATCCAAATATCCATCTTTCACAACCTTCGGTACTTGCACATTTTTAGAGAGGCTGTTTGGGAGTACCTGATCACTCTCCACCTACCTCTCTAAAAATTGGTGTACAAGTACTGGAGTATTCTTAAACATTGATATTTGAATAGTTCACATACCAGTTCCTCAGTGATGTCTTGACCTGACTACGATAGATCGGAGCTATGAACTTATAAAGTTCACTTGTTTCACGTTTTCGGCGCGGTATAACTCCGAAACTATCCACTTTTGAACACAGGTCCATATTGTAATATCCCATGTAAAGTTGTTTACAAACAAATCCACGCATCAAGTGTTTATAAACACCACCACGTGCTTCATCAAGAGGAACTTCCACCAGGAGGACCTGGAATCACCTGCAGACGACGTTTAGCCCCTCCCAGGGAGCAGAAGACGAAATTGAAGCAGCAGCGCCACCGCCACCCAAGGGACGCTATAAATTGGACAGAAGAATCCAGCTCAGTACCAATTCTCTAGTGACCCTCCTCTAGTCTGCTACGGGACTCTTGGAGTAACCTAACCCCAGGCCTCTAGTCTGCTACGGGACTACGCCTATCCTATCTCCTGGCTTAGCCTGCCACGGGGCTCTGTCTGGGAATCCTAACCTCGGCCGCTTAGCCTGCTACGGGGCTCTGTCTGGGAATCCTAACCTCAGCGCTTAGCCTGCTACGGGGCTCTGTTGGCCACTTAACCCGCCTCTGCTTGCTACGGAGCATTGGTTCCTTAATTCCACTCCTCTTAGCCTGCTACGGGGCTCTGTTGGCCACTTAACCCGCCTCTGCTTGCTACGGAGCATTGGTTCCTTAATTCCACTCCTCTTAGCCTGCTACGGGGCTCTGTTGGCCACTTAACCCGCCTCTGCTTGCTACGGAGCATTGGTTCCTTAATTCCACTCCTCTTAGCCTGCTACGGGGCTCTGTTGGCCACTTAACCCGCCTCTGCTTGCTACGGAGCATTGGTTCCTTAATTCCACTCCTCTTAGCCTGCTACGGGGCTCTGTTGGCCACTTAACCCGCCTCTGCTTGCTACGGAGCATTGGTTCCTTAATTCCACTCCTCTTAGCCTGCTACGGGGCTCTGTTGGAGATCCTGTCTGCGACCACTCGGTCAAAGACTACCTTTTACTTACCTTTTGAAATAGAGATCAGATTGTATAGTATTTTGTACAAATACTTTATAGTGGATTTTATAATAAAAACTGGTAGTGGGATTTCGATTCCGGACGCTCTTTTTATTAACAGCTGTACCTCTTCCTTATATATGAGACAAAACTACACAAAGTTTTACAATAGAAACTTTTTTTTTATTTTGCTGTGAGGAATCAGTTCCCAAAATATTGTAACACATTTTTTGTAACACTGTGTATAAACACTTTTAACACATCAACATACTCGTTATTTTTTTCAGCAAAAAAAATGTGTCTCTGAAATAAAATTTTAAAAAAATCTATTCTATATGTATTGTTTTCTTTTCTATTATCAGATTTTTATCAGGTTACATATTTTCCGAAATAAAAACTGAGAAATTATTTGATTTCTGAAGCAGCAAGCGTTAATACCAAACTTTTATCAAATTACCAACTGTCTTTAAGCTAAGATTATTTCTGGTGTTATCTTCGTGATGTTCATCCTGTATCTTCTTTATTGTATGTTATTAACCTTGAGAAAGAGTGTTAACAAACTAATGATAAGATTTTAAAATGTCAAAGTGATTCAAAAATGCGATGTTTTATGTATAACTAGAATTTTATTATTATTATTATTATTGAGAAGGATGAGCGAAATAATAATAATAAAATAATAATAAAGATACTATTTTGTTATCTTTATTGTAGAAATAGTAGGTAAATTGTGTCGTTTCAAAATGAACTCGAAACATTTTCGTAAGAGATTAGATAGTGACTTGTTAACTTAGTCACCAAAAATTTAACACACCCAGCTCTTTTTAGATTAGACTGGTATTTTATTGGTACGTAATAAAAAAAAGTAAAAGAATAACGCATTGATAGACAATGTGTTTGTCATTTTCGATATACGAATAATATTGTACTTTGATCAGACAACTCAGTTTGAATATAATCGTAACAGCAAGATCGAAAACAAAAGAAATAAGATTGACATTATGTATTGCAAGCAAGAAGGTACAATACCTCATGCTCATCTACGATACCCGGTTCAAGGTTTCAGATCGTGGCTGCCAAACCGGTGATCCCAGTGTAGACAACTGCTCTTAAGATTATTTTTAATGTCCAAATAGTTTGTCTAACACGGTAGATGGCGCCACCGTCACCAATGTTAACATATATAACCAATAAAATTAAAACAATCAAAAATAAAATGAATAATTCAAAACTTAAGCAAAAACGGATATAGTCTGGTTAATGGACGTTCCAAAATCTAGGGAATGGTGTGTGTCGATTTCACAAGTTGTTGCTAGTTTCATTGTTGAAGACCATCATTGTTAAATAAACAATCAACTTTATCTGCCACACTTTCTACCACAAACTGACCAAACTTGGCTCACCCATCGGATTACCACAGAGATATCTAGGAAATGGTACCTGTCGATTTCACATATTGTTGTTGTTTCATTGTTGAAAGCCACCATTGTTAAATAAACAGTCGTAGGATTTCTTCATTGTTAAATAAACAATCAACTTTATCTGTCATACTTTCTACCACAAACTAACCAAACTTTGCACACTCATTTACGATTGAGATATCTATGCAATTGTATGCGTCGATTTCACATATTGTTGTTAGTTTCATTGTTAAAGGCCACCATTGTTAAATAAACAAACAACTTTATCTGCCATACTTTCTACCAGAAACTGACAAACTTTGCACACTCATTTAAGATTGAAATATCTAGGGAAAGATATGTGTCGATTTCTTATATTGTTGTTAGTTTCATTGTTAGAGGCCACCATTGTTAAATAAACAATCCTTGGATTTCTCCATTGTTAAATAAACAATCAACTTTATCTTCCATACTTTCTACCACAAACTAACCAAACTTTGCAGACTCATTTACGATTGAGATCATTGTTATCAAAAGGGAATGTGGAATATCAATAACCAGATTTGGATCGCCAGGTCTTAAGATCACTTGATTTTCCAAGTAACGTTTGTATTTCTTTTAATGAGTTTCACTTTCCACAATTCACATTCTACAGTTAAAATTTTAAAAGCCTACCTACTTTCTTCCATTCTAGGTACACCACCTGCCCATCTGAACCTCTAATGACCCTAACAATGAATGTTAGGTAAACTGTATAAACTGAATAAATTAAGCAGTTCTTCGTTATGAGGCTTACCCCATTTCTCATTCTCGCTTCTTTTTTGGATCCAAATATTCGCCTCAGGATATTATTTTCAATATTTTCAGCCGCTGTGTTCTTTCCGTCAAGTAAGTGACCATGTTTCGTAACCATACAATATACCAGACATAATTATCGTTTCATATAATTTAAACTTCAAATTCTTCAACAGAATTCACGGATATCGCGAGCATATAATATATGTGAACTAAACATTTGAAAACATCCTACTGTTCCACAAAATAAATCTTCGTTGTTCTTCAGTGGTGCTAATTTTCCAATCAAGCTTGCAGGTGAAGGAAGTAAATAGAATTATGATATTTTTGAATAAATTTTAAAATAGACTACGTTGAATTGTATAATTTATCCCCCTTCATTTCCATACCGTACATGCAGAGCCGTAACTTGTGGGGGTGCAGGGAGAGCAACTGCTCCCCAGAGAAGCTCGAGCCGTTGGCTCAGTTAAGCTGAGTCGAACCGAGCCGATTGACTCGTTTCAATGAAGCTGGCTCGATCCGATGGCTCACCTGAGCCTAGTCGGTGGTTCATCTCAACCGAGCCAAGCTCGAGTTGCGCTCAGTTGAACCGAACCGAGCTGGTTGACATCACTACCCGGTTGGTTTTCTGCTTGGGCTCAAAAATTTGACCATGCAGGTCTTAGCCTTGGTAATAATAATAATAATAATAATAATAATAATAATAATAATAATAATAATAATAATAATAATAATAATAATAATAATAACCTATGGGAGCTTATCATACAAGAAAGACTTATTTATCTAGAGAATACATTAAATCCTGAAATACTTGTGTAGAAAACAAGTTTACTTTCAAGGCCAGGCTTAAAGGCCGATGAATCCATTAATTAAAAGAAATGCAATTAATTTCTTTATAATAAACGAATAAAACACATGTATATATATATTCGGGTCACTGACGTAGTTCTACTAGTATCCTTGAAGAGTTTTCGCAAAAGTCTTAAAGTAAAAATAATAACATTCACTCTTCTATTACAAGAAAGAAAGAAGAAAAATCATTCATTTTTGCATATTAATTGGCTAACAAGGTGAAATAATAAATTAAAAAAACAATCCATTTTTTCTTCTATTGCATTGTTTCATTTTCTCCAGTTCTCCAGCCTGATTGATATGCGAGAGGGAAGATCCTATTGCACATTGTGAAGTGTTCGAATACGTGTCACATTATATATCGAGCGTGACTGAATACATTAAATAGAGAACTCCTTTTGTTGTTTTGCCGAACGTACTGTTTATAACTATTGTATGGATGTTGTCAATGGCTCCTCCTTCCTCCAGAACAACTGAATAAATCTATAAATGTAGTCATATGACCACCTATTTATATGACTTACGAAGTTGTTTTCAAAATTGTTTACTACAATTTTTTAGCATCGCCTAAACAAGTAAGTAAATACATCGTTCATATTCTGTTCTTAAGGAAAAACACTTTTTTTGCAGTAAAATCAATAATTTTGTGTGCAAATTCGTGGCGATTCCAATCATTTTATCTATATATTTTCATGTTTGCCATTAGATTGAATTTGAGTTTAGAGTTCCTTTATGTAGTGAGGTTATATGAGACGTGGAACTACAGTTTCACGTGGAATCCAAATGACATGAGCTCCATTCGAAAATCGAATCTGGGTATCTCACTCCATAAACTCGTACGCTAACCACTTAGCCACGAAGAACCTTGTAATTAGATTGGAATTTATTATTTCTAGACTCTCATCTTACTTTATTCTACCTGTTTCGCACATATTTCTGTTTTTTATTTATTTTTTTTATTTATTCATTAATTTACCTCAGTTACAAATAGTCTGTGTATATCATCATTGCCTTCCGCAGGATTTTTCGCGAGAGGAACCAAAATTTGTAGCACTTGCGGATCCAGAAAAATTGGTTTGCAGGGCGTGAATAGCCTCCTGAATGACAATTGTAAGCTTGAAATATAGAGTTAACTGCAAAACAGTATAGCAATATTATGTATATATTAGAGTGGTTCTTATTTTTTTGAATTTTTATCTCAGCCTAAAATGGTTCCTTATCAGACCAAAGTAACCGATGAGAAAATTTTGCGAACTGGGCTTTTATCATACCACTGTTGAGCTCCCCCGTGGCTAAGCGGTTAGCGCATGCGTCTTTGGGGTGAGAGACTCGGGTTCGTTTCCCGGCGGGAGGTCATGTGGTTCGGATTCCACGTTTAATTGTAGGTACATGTTTCATGTAGCCTCGCTGCTGAACGTGACGTTAAACTCAAAAGCCAATGATGGCACTTTCAATTAAATGTGTATCATAACGGAATACTGAGAGTTCAAAATTTATGCCAAAAACATAATGTTTTCGTACCAACCATGGATTTATTAATTATAACTTAAGATCGACAGTTGTGGCAAAATAAAATATCCAAAAATGGCAGGCAAAATAAATTCGAGACATGACGCTAAAAAGTAGTGTTTTACAATTGCAAAAATTAATAGGTCTATAGTTATTGTATTTTTATGTATTTTCATTAACTTACATGACTGACAATAAATGTGATAATCTACATTAAGATGTAAACATGGGCGCCCGAAGAAAATTTTCTAGGAGGGGGCATCTCCTGGTTGCTATATTACGTTTGGTATTTTTTTTTATTTGTATTAAGAAAATCTTAAAAATTTAATACATTTTCCTGAGCCAGAAGGGCCAGGCCTCCCCTGCCCTCCCCTTCGGAAACTTATGGTTGTAAGTAGTGCCAATAACCAGAACACATTAACACTAAGCAAAAGATAGAAAATTGCAAATCATATCGTAAAAATAGCTATATGAATCATAAACATGAAATTCCAGAGAAAATGTACAAATGAGTACCGTAAAGCGAAAAACGACAAAAAAAAAAAAAAGTTTGCATTAGATAAATAAACGACCCTGCTCTGACACTTGATTAAACAATCATGTCATGCAACACATACTATATTTCTGAATTGCATGATATGACAAACAATTAAGAGTTGCAAAATTTTCAGAGAGAAAAAAGGAAGATCTTAAAGATTTTTTAGGGCTAAAAAAAATGGAAAATATACGAGAGCCGTTCGGAAAGTAACCTCTGGTTAAGAAAGAAACACCAAAGTAAACAAGAAGAATTTATTATACACTTCTGAAAACTACTTCTTTGTTGTGTTTTTCAACATAGTTTCCATAAATATTCAAGCACTTATATCTGTGCACTAGCTTAGAAATTCAATCAGCATAAAACTCTCCCGCTTGTGTCTTGAGCCAGCCTGTGACCCCATCTTTCAGTTCCTCATCATCACTAAAGTTGATACTTTGTGGAAATTTATCGGAATGCTCCGACATTATGCAACGTCGATTTTCACGAACTTTCCCATCAATTTGCTGAACGAGTTAATCAGTGATCACTGATGGCCTGCCATTCCTCTCTTCCTCATGAGAGTTTTTTTCTCCACTTTTAAATGAACGAACCCATTCAACAACAATTCCTTCAAATCACACTTTGTCTATACTAGGGATGGCCAGAACCGGTTCCTGGTGGAACCGGTTTTCGGGTCTGAACGGATCCGGTTCTAGAAGATCCGGTTCCGGAACCGGTTTTTCGGATCCAGGTATGGAACCGGTTCTTCGGATCCAGGTCTAGAACCGGTTCTTCGGATCGAGGTCTGGAACCGGTTCTTCGGATCGAGGTCTGGAACCGGTTCTGAAAACAGAACCGGTTCCTCGCGGAACCGGTTCCGCTGAAACCGAAACTTTGTCACCATCCCTACGCTGAACCCGAGCTGCTGGCAAGCTGTGAACAGTATGCTAGATGAAATGGTGGAAGCGACAGGCAGGCGCCCAGGCGGCGGTAGCTTGTCTCATTTGGCTAAATAAACTGGGTAACTGGCAAACTCATTGGCTAAGCAGGCAAACTGACCAACTCATTTGGTTAAACATCCACTGGTGGACCAAAATTTTTTTTTCTGGGGGCACAAGCAGGTCTGGGCGGGGAAGGCACAAGCGCATGGTCCTCTTTGCATTATTTTTGAAGGTGAACTTTGTGCCTCCTTTACGGGTCTTTGGGGGCTTTCGGATCCAGGTCTGGAACCGGTTCCTAAGATCCGGTTCTGGAACCGGGTTTTCAGATCCAGATCTGGAACCGGTTCCTAATATCCGGTTCTGGAACCGGGTTTTCAGATCCAGATCTGGAACCGGTTCCGAAAACTGGATCTCCGAGAACCGGTTCCGCCGGAACCGGAACTTTGTGGCCATCCCTAGTCTATACACGGCACAAAGTTCCTGATGAATAGCTGCTGCCGAATGTTGTTTTGCCATAAGAAAACGTATAACAGCTCGCATCTGGCACTTGGTTGGATTTCCTATTGCAGAACACATTTTGAGACGCTACAAAAGTGAAACTAGTGAACAGATGACCTTCACTCTACTACGGCCGGATTCAGACTGATCCAGTGTTGCCACAGTCTTAGCTCTGGAGTGGGCTGAAAAATAGTACCAAATTGAAACAAAAAGGGCTGAATTCATTATTTTATACCAATGTAATACATGGCTTTATAACACGAAACTAAAAGAGGTAAAGTTCTACAACATTCCTTCCTCCTCCCCCCTCCAAGAGTCAAAATCAAGAAAGTACTCTTTTCAAAAATTACTTTTTAGAAACATCCAAATAAGAGGACCCCGAACAACCGTGGAAGTAGATGAAACTTTTCTCGCATGTAGGGAGTATAACAGAGGCCGCGAATTAAAAGGGAAAACAGTTACTATCTTTGGTATGTATTATAAGGAAACCAAACGCGCCTCTATTTCAAAGTGACCAATAAACCAAAACGGCATTATAGTCATATATGAAAATATATATATATATATAACGAGGAACAAGTCAATCATCTCAGACTTCATGTGTTCATGTGTTAAATATAAATTATTGCACCTTATTCTTGTTTATTTCACGACCGAACGAGGATAATAGTACTGACACTTTTGAAAATGTGACAAGTATTTGCTAAATAGTGCTGAATTGGGTAGAATTGCACCAACTTTTTCACAAAAGGAGCTGAAAATGCCACGTAGTACCAACGGGCCGATGAATGACAAAAAGGGCTGAATTTGGTACAATTGTACCAAGTGTGGCAACACTGGACTGATCTACTGCGCACGTTTGTGCAAAGATGGTAACGCTGTCCCCACTACTTCACGCACAGTGACCGTTCGGATTTAACTTTTCGAACGCTCCTCGTATGATATTGAGAATTTTTATACAATAAACATATATGGTTTCACATAGTAATGTAGAATAATTTTGATTGGAAACTGGGGAAGTTTCATTAAGAACAGTTACAACACACAAAGCACAAAACAGTGTATTACAGTTCCCGGTGGGAGATCATATGTCTCGGATTCCACGTTAAGACACAGGGAAAAATGATCCCAAAATGTTCTAATACACCAGATGAACAAAAGAAACGTTACTTTATCAAAGGCAGTTACATTCTCCGAAAATTTTCTGGACATTTTTACACATAATACCAGCGGAAAAGTAACAAACTTAGGAAGGAAAACCAGGTATAATATGTCCAACGACAGACTTACAACGGTAGATGAAGAGGAAGTTAGACGTAAGCAGATTCATAATGAGGAAAACGAGCGAATATTCTTAGCACTTTAATCGATCGAGGTTCTCAACATTTCATTTCAATTGAAAAACGGATCCTAAGAGGAAAGTGATGCATATAAAACAATACTAAAACTAGACATTAATTAAAATAGTATATTGGAGAAGAGAAAAATAAGTACAACGTGTGGCAACAGTGGTCCTTCTTTGTTTTTTGGCATGTGTGCCATAAACAAAAACATTTTCTGATGGAGGAAATCGGATCACCAAAATAATCCTTACAATCTAATTGGATATTTACAACCTAATATAACGTCACATCTATAGATGAGAAGGACTGTATAAATATGCCACATTGACTTGATCCCTAGTCTTCCGTTGCAAGCGCTGCTATCGGCTGAAGGAATACCTCTCGCAGGTGCATTTCGCCAGCCCCCCCACCTTGGAGTTTCGAAAAAAAACCTATGCCAATCGTTTGTGCTACGTTTGTGCCGGAATGTACCGCAAAAATTTTCGTTTGTACCACTTCCGGTACGAAGTTATAAGGGTTTTAAAGTGGGGGGGCTGGGGAAACGGCAGCCCCCCCACCTTGGAATTTCGAAACGAAACCTATGCCAATCGTTTGTGCTACGTTTGTGCCGGAATGTACCGCAAAAATTTTCGTTTGTACCACTTCCGGTACGAAGTTATAAGGGTTTTAAAGTGGGGGGGCTGGGGAAACGGCAACCCCCCCACCTAGGAATTTCAAAACAAAGCCTATGGCAATCGTTTGTGCTACGTTTGTGCCGGAATGTACCGCAAAAATTTTCGTTTGTACCACTTCCGGTACGAAGTTATAAGGGTCTTAAAGTGGGGGGGCTGGAGAAACGGAAGCCTCCAACCTTGGAATTTCGAAACAAAAACTATGCCAATCGTTTGTGCTACGTTTGTGCCGGAATGTACCGCAAAAATTTTCGTTTGTACCACTTCCGGTACGAAGTTATAAGGGTTTTAAAGTGGGGAGCTGGAAAAACGGCAGTCCGCCACCTAGGAATTTCAAAACTAAACCTATGTCAATCGTTTGTGCTACACTTGTGCCAGAATGTACCGCAAAAATTTTCGTTTGTACCACTTCCGGTACGAAGTTATAAGGGTTTTAAAGTGGGGGGCTGGACAAACGGCAGTCCGCCACCTAGGAATTTCAAAACTAAACCTATGTCAATCGTTTGTGCTACACTTGTGCCGGAATGTACCGCAAAAATTTTCGTTTGTACCACTTCCGGTACGAAGTTATAAGGGTTTTAAAGTGGGGGGCTGGAGAAACGGCAGCCTCCAAACTTGGAATTTCTAAACAAAACCTATGGCAATCGTTTGTGCTACGTTTGTGCCGGAATGTACCGCAAAAATTTTCGTTTGTACCACTTCCGGTAGGAAGTTGTAAGGGTTTTAAAGTGGGGGGGCTGGTGAAGCGGCAACCACCAAACTTAAAATTTCGAAACAAAACCTATGCCAATCGTTTGTGCTACGTTTGTGCCGGAATGTACCGCAAAAATTTTCGTTTGTACCACTTCCGGTACGAAGTTATAAGGGTTTTAAAGTGGAGGGGCTGGAGAAACGGAAGCCTCCAACCTTGGAATTTCGAAACAAAAACTATGCCAATCGTTTGTGCTACGTTTGTGCCGGAATGTACCGCAAAAATTTTCGTTTGTACCACTTCCGGTACGAAGTTATAAGGGTTTTAAAGTGGGGGGACTGGGGAAACGGCAGCCCCCCCACCTTGGAATTTCGAAACGAAACCTATGCCAATCGTTTGTGCTACGTTTGTGCCGGAATGTACCGCAAAAATTTTCGTTTGTACCACTTCCGGTAGGAAGTTGTAAGGGTTTTAAAGTGGGGGGGCTGGTGAAGCGGCAACCACCAAACTTAAAATTTCGAAACAAAACCTATGGCAATCGTTTGTGCTACGTTTGTGCCGGAATGTACCGCAAAAAATTTCGTTTGTACCACTTCCGGTAAGAAATTATAAGTCATTTAAAGTGGGGGGCTGGACAAACGGCAGTCTGCCACCTAGGAATTTCAAAACTAAACCTATGTCAACCGTTTGTGCTACACTTGTGCCGGAATGTACCGCAAAAATATTAGTTTGTACCACTTCCGGTACGAAGTAATAATAGTTTTAAAGTGTGGGGCTCGGGAAACGGAAGCCCCCACCTAGGAATTTCAAAACAAAACCTATGCCAATCGTTTGTGCTACGTTTATGCCGGAATGTACCGCAAAAATTTTTGTTTGTACCACTTCCGGTACGAAGTTATAAGGGTTTTAAAGTGGGGGGCTGGAGAAACGGCAGCCTCCAAACTTCGAATTTCGAAACAAAACCTATGGCAATCGTTTGTGCTACGTTTGTGCCGGAATGTACCTAAAAATTTTCGTTTGTACCACTTCCGGTACGAAGTTATAAGGGTTTTAAAGTGGGGGGGGGCTGGAGAAACGGAAGCCTCCAACCTTGGAATTTCGAAACAAAACCTATGCCAATCGTTTGTGCTACGTTTGTGCCGGAATGTACCGCAAAAATTTTCGTTTGTACCACTTCCAGTACGTAGTTTTAAGGGTTTTAAAGTGGGGGGGGGGGGCTGGAGAAACGGCAGCCTCCAACTTTGGAATTTCGATACAAAACCTATGCCAATCGTGTGTGCTACGTTTGTGTCGCAATGTACCGCAAAAAGTTGCGTTTGTTCCACTTCCGGTACGAAGTTATATGAGTTTGAAGAGGGGCTGTGGTAACGGCAACCCTGCACCCAGTAATTTCGAAATGAAACCTATGCCCACTCTTTAAACTACTTTTGAACAGGAACGTTTCGCTAAACTCTTTTCTGTACCACTTCCGGCACAAAGATTCGAGAGTTTCAAACTACGGGGCTGCCGTTTTCAAACCCCTCTGAGTTTCGAAACGAGACCTATGCAAATCGTTTAACAACATTTGTGTCGGAATGTATCGCAAACATTTTTGTTTGTATCACTTCCAGTGCAAAAGTATGACAGTTTTAACTATGGGGCTGCCGTTTCCAGAACCCCCCATCTTGGAATTTCGAGATAAGACTATGTCAATCGTTTGTGGTACGTTTTTACCGGAATGTACCGCAGAAAAAAAAAAGTGCCTGAAGTTGGCCCCCCACCTCTTCCAAATTACACCAAACGTTGCACATCGTTAATGCACCGTTAGTGCACGTCAGTGCATTTAGAACTAACGTTAGTGCTATCAGCGTTTACGAGATATTGAAGAATTTGGTGGGGGACCAACTTCATATGAAGTTAGCCCCCCACCCATCTTTATGCAGACAGATTTTCACTAAACATAGCGCATCGTTAGTGCATCGTTAGTGCACTTAAATACACTAAGCACTACCGTAAGTGCTACCATATTTTGGGATTATTCAAGATTTTCGGTGGGGGGCCAACTTCAGAAATATCAAATTCTATACAAATAGAGGTAGAAACATGGGGTTGACGGTAATCGTTAGTGCATTGTTAGTGCACTTAAACGCAATAAGCACTAACGTTAGTGCTACCATATTTTGGGATTTATTCAAGATCTTTGGTGGGGGGCCAACTTCAAAAATATCAAATTTTATACAAATAGAAGTAGAAACATGGAGTTAATGGCAATCGTTAGAGCGTGATTAGTGCACTTAAATGCACTAAGCACTAACGTTAGTGTTACCACATTTTGAAATTTATTCAAAATTTTTGGTGGGGGCCATTTTCAGAAATATCAAATTCCATACAAAGTGTCAGTATTTTCAGGAATCAGTAACGAATGCACTAATTACTTTGTTAGTGCTTGAAGAGGGCGCAAATTCACGCTGACCACCAAAGATATTTTACTTGTAGCACCTACACTAATTAAGCACTAACGTTAGGGGTTGGTGCACGAAGAAGCACTAACGATGGACTAAGGATTGTACTGGAAATGATTTTTAGTGCTTTTTAATTTGGCAGAAATTTGACACAATGAAAAACTCCCCTTAAATTTCTTATGTGAGTTTCCTGAGATGTAACTGGATATAACTACACTAATAGTGAAGCACTAACGAAAACGGCTCTAATTTTTTCGTTATCGGTTGAAGTGGGGCGCCAAGTTCATGAAAGCTTCCAAAGGTTTTTTTACTTGTAGGACCTACATTAATGAAGAACTAACGTTAGGTTTTAATGCACTAAGAAACACTAATAATTTCAGTAGAAGAGGTCATTAGTGCTTTTGATTTTGGCGGAAATTTGACGCAATGAAAAATTCCACATGAATCTCTTATGGGATTTTTGTGGCATATAATTGGCCATATCTACATCAATAGTTAAGCATTAACGGAACTATGAGTGTTTTGCAGAAGCGCTAACGATACATTAACGAATGGACTTATTTTTTGTTACTGCTTGAAGTGGAAACCAAGTTCACGCTGGCCCGCAAAGGTTTCTTACTTGTAGCACCTACACTAATGAAGCACGAAACTTAGGTGTTGGTGCACTAGGAAGCACTAATATTACAAGGAAAGAAAACTTTCGAATTTATCGTGAACTTAGCCCCCACTACAAGCACTAACGAAAAAATTAGTTTTATACGTTAGTGCATTGTTAGTACTTCTAGAAGATACAAGTAGTTTCGTTAGTGTTTCACCATTAGTGTAGAAATGGCCAATTATAAGTCTCAAAACTCCCATAAGAAACACATGGGAAATTATTCATTGTATGAAATTCCCATCTCATTCAAAAGCACTAATTACCTCTGTTAGTGCAATTGTTAGTGCATCGTAATTGCTTCTTAGAGCACAAACACCTAACGTTAGTGCTTCATTAGTGTAGGTGTTACAAGTAAAAAAAAACCTATGGGGAAGTCAGCGTGAATTTCGCAACGACACTTTAAGCACTAACGGAAAAAATAGTCCAATTCGTTAGTGCTTCTATAAAGCACTAACAATTTCGTTAGTGCTTCACTATTAGTGTAGTTATGGCCAATTACATATCACGAGACTCACAAGAAATTTAGGCAAATTTTTCATTGAATCAAATTTCCGCCAAATTCACAATCACTAATGATCTCTTCTAGAGCGATCGTTAGTGCATTGTTAGTGCTTTTTAGCGCATCTACACCTAAGGTTAGTGCTTCATTAGTAAATGTGCTACAATTAAAATACCTTTTGAGGCCAGAGTGAACTTAGCGCCCCCACTTCAAGCACTAACTAAAACTTAGTGCCATTCGTTAGTGCATTGGTAGTGCTTCTGGAAAACACTAACAATTTAGTTAGAACTTCAATATTAGTTTAGTTATGGCCAATTACATGTAACGAAACACATAATAAATTTATGGGAAATTTTTCATTGCGTCAAATTTCCGTCAAATTCAAGAGTACTAATGATCTATTCTAGTGCAATCGTTAGTGCATCGTTAGTGCCTCTAGAAAACACTAACAGTTTCGTTTGTCCTTCAATATTAGTGTAGTTATGGACAATTAAATGTCACTAAACTCCTATAAGACATTTATTGGGAATTTTTAATTGCATCAAATTTCCGCCATATTCAAAAGCACTAATGATATCTTCTAGTGCAATTGTTAGTGGTTCTTAGTGCACTAACCCCTAACGTTAGTACTTCATTAGTGTAGGTGCTACAGGTACAATATCTTTGGAGGGCACGGTGAACTTGCGTCAACTTCAAGCACTAACAAAAAATTAATGCCATTCATTAGTGTATTGTTAGTGCTTCTAGAAAGCACTAAATGTTTGTATGAAATTTGATATTTCTGAAGTTGGTCCCACCAGAAATCTTGAATAAATCCCAAAATATGGTAATGCTAACCTTAATGCTTAGTGCATTTAAGTGCACTAACGATGCAACAACGATTGTCTTTAACTGCATGTTTCTACCTCTATTTGTATAGAATTTGATATTTCTGAAGTTGGCCCCATCTAAAATCTTGAATAAATCCCAAAATATTGTAGCACTAACGTCAGTGTTTAGTATTTTAAGTGCACTAACGATGCACTAACGATTGCCGTTAACTCTATGTTCCTATCTCTATTTGTATAGAATTTGATATTTCTGAAATTGACCACCCCACCAAATTTTTTGAATAAATCTCAAAATATAGTAGCGCTAACGTTAGTGCTTAGTGCGAATAAGTGCACTAATGATGCACTAATGATTGCTGTTAACACTATGTTTCTACCTTTATTTGTATAGAATTTGATATTTCTGAAATTGGCTCCCCCACCAAAAATCTTGAATAAATCCCAAAATATGATAGCCCTAACGTTAGTGCTTAGTGCTTATAAGCGCACTAACGATTCCCGTTAACTCAATGTTTCTATCTCTATTTGTATTGAATTTGATGTTTCTGAATTTTGCCCCCCACTTTAAAACTATTATAACTTCGTACCGGAAGTGGTACAAACGAAAATTTTTGCGGTACATTCCGGCACAAACGTAGCACAAACGATTGACATAGGTTTTGTTTTGAAATTCTTGGGTGGGAGGCTGCCGTTTTCCCAGCCCTCCCACTTTAAAACCCTTATAACTTCGTACCGGAAGTGGTACAAACGAAAATGTTTGCGGTATATTCCGGCACAAACGTAGCAAAAACGATTGGCATAGGTTTTGTTTCGAAATTCCAAGGAAGGGGTTGCCGTTTCCGCAGCCCTCACATTAAAACTCTTATAACTTCGTACCGGAAGTGGTACAAACGAAATTTTTTGCGGTACATTCCGGCACAAACTTAGCACAAACGATTGGCATAGGTTTTGTTTCGAAATTCCAAGGTTGGAGGCTTCCGTTTCTCCAGCCCCCCCCCACTTATAAACCCTTATAACTTCGTACCGGAAGTGGTACAAACGAAAATTTTTGCGGTACATTCAGGCACAAACGTAGCACAAACGAATGACATAAATTTTGCTTTGAAGTTCCTAGGTGGGGGGCTGCCGTTGGCCCAGCCCGCCACTTCAAAACCCTTACAACTTCGTACCGGAAGTGGTACAAACGAAAATTTTTGCGGTACATTCCGGCACAAACGTAGCACAAACGATTGCCATAGGTTTTGTTTTGAAATTCCTAGGTGGGGGCTGCCGTTTCCCCAACCCCCGCTTTAAAACTCTTATAACTTCGTACCGGAAGTGGTACAAACGAAAATTTTTACTGTGCATTCCGGCACAAACTTAGCACTAACGACTGGCATAGGTTTTGTTTCAAAATTCCAAGTTTGGTGGCTGCCTTTTCTCCAGCCCCCCACTTTAAAACCCTTATAACTTCGTACCGGAAGTGGTACAAACGTAAATGTTTACGGTACATTCCGGCACAAACGTAGCACAAACGATTGCCATAGGCTTTGTTTCGAAATTCGAAGTTTGGAGACTGCCGTTTCTCCAGCCCCCCCACTTTAAAACCCTTATAACTTCGTACCGGAAGTGGTACAAACGAAAATTTTTGCGGTACATTGCGGCACAAACGTAGCACAAACGATTGGCATAGGTTTTGTTTCGAAATTCGAAGTTTGGAGGCTGCCGTTTCTCCAGCCCTCCCACTTTAAAACCCTTATAACTTCGTACCGGAAGTGGTACAAACGAAAATTTTTGCGGTACATTCCGGCACAAACGTAGCACAAACGATTGGCATAGGTTTTGTTTTGAAATTCCTAGGTGGGGGGGCTGCCGTTTCCCCAGCCCCCCCACTTTAAAACCCTTATAACTTCGTACCGGAAGTGGTACAAACGAAAATTTTTGCGGTACATTCCGGCACAAACGTAGCACAAACGATTGGCATAGGTTTCGTTTCGAAATTCCAAGGTGGGGGGGCTGCCGTTTCCCCAGCCCCCCCACTTTAAAACTATTATAACTTCGTACCGGAAGTGGTACAAACGAAAATTTTTGCGGTACATTCCGGCACAAACGTAGCACAAACGATTGGCATAGGTTTTTTTTCGAAACTCCAAGGTGGGGGGGCTGGCGAAATGCACCTACCACTCGCTTTCTCTCGCTTAGCAACAACTGAACCATTATTGGCTCAACGCGTGGGTGTGTGAGGGTGTGAGCGTTAGTTCGCATTTTTGCCACGGCTCAAGACATTTTGGCAGCACAATAGTTATATTATTGAATGCTCCTCGTAGATTAATGTCCTAAAGAATATTTTAATTTGGTAATTCCGATTAGACAATTGTTTCCTAAAACAAGTCAGATGGGGTAAAATAATAAGAACTAAGGGCATTAGAAGTGGAGGGAAGTGGCCATAAGATTGTTCCAGGGAGAAAGTTTTCCCGGAACAAGCTACTGTACTTCGCAACTCTCTTTTTGGCATTGAAACAACAATGGAATCCCAGGACAGGAAATCGATATGAAAAGCTTTTTTTTAGCTGTTTTCTTTGTTAAAATTTCCTGTTGCACATAGAAGTTTGCAGTCTCATAATGCATCAAATGAATCTCGTAGTTCTTCTTCATCACGACTCTGTCTGTGCGTTGTAGTTGTGCGTTTGGCAAAATCTAGCCTAATAGACCAGTGGGCAAAGGTTCGTTACTCTACTGCAAACACAGGTAGGCAGGCAGCAATATTTTTTATTATTCAATTGTCTCATTTGTAATATTATTATTATAAGGTCTGTTTTAGCTTTTAGGATAATTGGGCTTTAACTCTGGGATACCAAATGAGAAGGAACGCTAGGCAAGAAATTAGAAAAAGATAGCTTTTGCCCGTGCTGTAGTCCTAAAATTTTCACAGGGTATTTGCTATCTCGTAAACATCTATGATATAAAAGACAAGGATAACAACATAAAATAAATGTATTGATAATTTCATTAAAATACAAAGGCTACGATGTTGTTTTATAGTCTAAAAACATTTTTTCTAAATAATATTTCTTAGATTAATCACTTCTTTTAATAACGTGTGTGTAGGTATGTAAAAAAACAAAAAAGATTCACAGCAAGAAGGAACAGAGAAATTCGCGCTTGAGGTACCAGAAGGAATTAAGATAATTGTGGTAGGCAGTAGGATAGAAATACGAATATCACAGTTAAACAAAGCGTTTGTACTGAGAGACAGGAATCACGGTAATCTTTCTATTTTTTAATTGTTTCTCTCCCGCTCGCTTGCTCCCTTTCTTTTTCTTTGTGATCTTCTCTCGTGGTTATATGGTTAGCGTGTGTCTTTGGCGCGGGAGACCCCGATTCGATTCCCGGTGGGAGTTCATGTGGTTCCGATTCCACGTTAAGCTGTAGACCTGTGTCTCATATGTAGCCTCAATGTTGAAAGAAACGCTAAATACTAATCTCATGTACCTAATCTCTTTTGTGGTCGCAGAATAGTTAAAAAAGAAATAAAGAAAGACTACAAGAAAACAGATATTTTCCCATTAACGATATCCTTGAACTGCGACTAGGAAAAGAAAAGGAGAGGAATAAGAAAAGAGAGTGATAGTCACTTTATCATTAGAACCATGCATCGATTAATTGATTTTTTTTTTTTTTTAGTTTAGCGTCCCGTTCAGCAGCGAGGCTATATGAGACGTGGACCTACTGATTAACGTGGAATCCGAAACACATGAGCTCCCACCGCATGCATCGATTAAATAAATAAGTAAATACATATTGTATAAACGAAGCAAAAGAGCCATATTTCTTCAAGCAGAAGGTATATTCTAATACAGGCACTGTATATGGAAGTTAGAACAGGATGTTGGCGTCGAGGGCCGAGACCAGTAGCGTAGCCAGGATGTGTGTTTGGGGCAAGTGCTGTTATAAGTACATATAGAAAAATTACAAACAAAAAATATATAAACATAAAAATATAAAAAAAAATTACAAACATCAAAGTACCAAAGTATATTGTCGGACCTTTTTTGGGGGGGCCGGCCCCTCTGGGGCCCCCCTTTCCTACGCCACTGGCCGAGACAATGTATAACATTTTCACAAGAATTGAATAGCTATATTCAATGAAGCTCATTAATCGTACACAAACATCACAGGAGCACAAAAACAGAAACCAAAATATTTTACTAGAGGAAACAGGAAAAATCTAATACTTACTTTCTTATTTTTGACGAGGGTTTGAAGCATAAAGATAAGAAGAAAGGGTGGAGGTGTGAGGAAATGTTGGTTTCTGTGTTGTTTTCTCATCGTTGCCAAATCGTGAGAGAGAAATCTCACATATGCGGTCGTGTTGGAAAGATTTTTTTCTCTCAATTTGGTTTAAGAGATTACGTGAGAAATATATTTTAAATACCGGGTCAGGTGGGCCGGATGAGAATTTAGTGAGTGAGTGAGAGTTCAGTGCACATGGCTGCTCTAATGTCATATTAGAGCAGAGAGTGTACGAGGTATACCGCAGTATATCTTCGACTACAGCCCTGCTTTTGCCACTAGTAAGAGCTTTGAAAAAAAATAATGTCTTGTTTGAAATAAGCTTAATCATTAGATTCTAGGTTCTATAATCATAGGACAGAACTTACCATATTCAGGGGCGGATCAGAAAGAAAATACAAATATTCTGTATTTCAAAACTTTTTGAATTATAACTCGAGTGATCAGACAACCTTCACTCTACTACGACTGGATGCAGACTGATTTACCGCACACGTCTGTGCAAAGACGGTAGCGCTACCCTCCTTACTTCACTCACAGTAACCAATCGGAGGTTATTTTCCGAACACACCTCGTACATACTTTCAAGAGATATGATTTACACAACATTATAAGATAATTTATGAAATATTTATTTATGAAATATGAACAAAAATTGCCTGAGTCGCTTTTGAGAAAATCACCCGAAAAGAACTCATTAGGAATGGGCATGACCGAGTTCGAACTAATTTTCTTTGAAACTCGACTCGACTCGATGCAGACATTTTTGAGCTTGACTCGAGAACTCGGGTCGAACAATTTCCTCCAACTCGACTTGAGTCGAGCCAAATCGAGCTAAATTCTGTATGTAGTTTCAACTGCTCTCTTCAAGTATCCTACATAGACAATATAATTAATAATGATACAACAACAACAACAACAACAACAACATATTATTATTATTATTATTATTATTATTATTATTATTATTATTTTAACAACACTGTGTGTAATTATGAAAGATAAACGGTTTGTATCTGAATGTTAAAAACTAGCTGACTGCCGGTCGTCGAGAAGTCTTCAGGAGGCAAGGACATTGTTCACGAGGTTCTGGGTTTCAGTTTCGGAGGAGCAAGTATTCGGGCTCGAGCCAAAAATTGTTAAAAGTTATAAGACGGTTAAACATGTTCAAAACTGCTCGGCTAGAGTTTAAGGTTGTCAACGGCTCGAGCGACATAGCTCACAGCTCATTCACTATCGAGCCGAACCGAGAATTAAGCCGAGACAAGAGCTCATCTAATCGAGTCGACTCGAGCCGATAGCTCACCTGTGCCGAACCGAACCGAGCTGATGGCTCACCCCCAACAGAGCCGGCTCGAACCATGGACTCAGTTGAACCAAGTAGAACCGAGCCGATAGACTCGTTTCAACCAAGGCGTCGTCGAGCCGAATGGCCCACTTATCGAGTCGAGACGAGATGCGATTATTGTCCCCTGTCGTGAGCAATACTAAAAGTATTCCATATTACTGCTTACATTTCTCATGACTTTTGCTTTCTAGTCTAATCAGGGCGTTTTCAAAACGAGTTAAAACGAGTTGAACAAGCGAGCCATTTATCAAACTCGACTCGACTCGAAACTCGATCTCAAAAACAATAGCTCGGCTCGGAACTCGCCTCGAGAAAATTCCCTTCAATTTCACTCGAAACTCGATCTCAAAAACAACAGCTTGTCTCGGAACTCGCCTCGAGAAAATTCCCTTCAATTTCACTCGAATCTCGAGTCGAATCGAGTTTTAGCTCGACTCATGCCCATCCCTGGAACTCATACCCCAGGAATAAATTATCCCTTGTGAATTCTTTCAGAACAAATCAGTTATTTCATATTGTGAGGTTATTAATAAACCATTTATTTATAAACTATCAGCCCAGAAGTATAAACAATCAACCGACCAGTGTTTGAAAAAATCGTCCGAAAAGAATTCACACCCCGAGAATAAACTACCACGAACAGTATAAGGCTGTTACTAAAGTATTGATGTATAAAACACAAACAAAATCGTTAGAGTCGTTTTTGAAGAAATTCCATTAAAAAACACCCTTAAGTAAACTGCCCTTCATCCTTCAGTGAGCTGTCTAGAATAACAGGAATTAGAGCGAATAGGACTACAGAATAAACACATGTACTGGATTAAAATTGTATAGAAGAAACGAATAAGAGCGGGAAGAAGAGCAAGAATGACAATTGTTTAACACACAGAAAGACCTCAAACAAATTAGCATACTATAAAGGCAACCAAGAAAATTCCGTCGCTTTTTCACCCACCATCTTTGAACATCGATATGTCACCTAAGACGTACCTGGAAGATCAAAAATAATCCCCATCGGCATCGACGACCTTCTGCCAACGTTCTGGAAAGCCATGGATTCCATCGCAGTAGAACTTGGTGGGTCGTAAATCGAAGAAGGTATAAAGTGCATTTTGCACCTCTACTAGAGATTTGAACTGGCGTCCTCTAAGTTGATTGTCCAAGGAATGGAACAGGTGATAATCGGACGGTGCAATGTCCGGGGAGTATGGCGGATACAATAGTGTTTCCTATCCAAGGCGTAGAATGGTATCCTGGGTCATCATAGCCATGTGGGGCTTAGCATTGTCTGTAACAGAAGGACACCTTTGCAATTCAGAAGTGCGGCTCCAGAATTTTGAGTTTTTCTTGAACACGGCTCAACTGCTGACAGTACATAGTTGTGTTGATGCTCTGATCAGCTGGTAGCAGTTTCCAATACACGATTCCGCGGTCAGTCCACCAAACACACCGGAAGACCTTCTTCTGGTGCAGTGCTGGTTTCGGCTGTTTTGGAACAGGCTCATGGGATGCTAACCAATGATACCGGAGCTGTGAAGCTTCGTACAAGAGCCACTTCTCATCACATGTCAACACCTTGTCCAAAATTGGATCCTTCCTCAAACGAGACAGCAAAGAAACATAGGTGTCTGCTCGCGTTGCATTCTGGTCCGGAGTCAAATCATGTGGGGCCCATCGATCCAACTTGTAATACTTCCCAAGTTGATGATGTGCTGCCGAATGGTTTCTCCATTCACACTGAATTGTAGTCCCAGTTCCTCACATGTCTGGTCACTGTTCGCCTCAGTTGCTGGCCGAAGATCTTCATTTTATATATGTGTTGGTCTTCCGGCACGTGATCCGTCTTCGAGTGTTTCGTCACCGTCTTTAAACCGTTATTAAACCATCGCTGCACTGTATACGTAGTCACGACACCCTCACCAAAGGCCTGGCATGTCTTCCGCACCGCTGCATCGGCGTTTGAGCCCAGTTGGAACTCGTACATCATATACGCTCTTATAATGCTCTATAGAGGTCCCATGTTCACTCTGTCCTTACGAAAATTCACGGTGTAACTGAACTGTCACAACCAGGTAGTATGTTGGATGTACCCACACCAACAACTGACCTTTGCCTTATCTCCATTCGCATTCAACTCACGGTGTGAGGGCCAATTGAACACAGACCTCCATAAAATGCGACAGAACTTTCTTGGTTACCTATGTATCACCAGTAATGTTCAATGTAGTAATGGAAGCCATAAAAAGGAGAGTCAAGGAAAAGGTAAAATGCCGATGTTATGGGGAGAAGCAGAGAGAAGAATACAAAAACAATTAAGTGTATGGAAGAGAAGCAGCCAGAAATATGGATCAAAGATAAGTAAAGAAAAATGCAAGATAGGAATGTTGTCAAGAAAAATGAAAGAAGATGATAAAGAATAAAATTAGGAACATGAAAACTAGAAGAAGTTGACAGTTGTGTATATTTAGGGACAGAAATAAACAAGAATGGAAGACAATAGGAGGAAATTACGAGCGGGGATACAATTGAAATGTTTCGCTCTAGCCTTTGGAGAATGGTCAGAAAACAGTCTCGAAAAGTAATATTTTGCACAAGTCAGACCCTTGACCTTGGAAAGTTTATACATTTTCAGTTTTGCGCGAAAGGATGGAAGAGTTGGAGGAGGCGCAAAATATTATCCGCTGTAAAACTTGGAGATATTAGCTATAGTTTGTAGTAATAATATACTCAGAACAGATTATTGGTTTAATAGAGTGATTTCCAACTGGTGTGTCGCGAAACTTTAGCATTTTAAAAATCACGAAGCATTTAATAATAATTAGTTAAAATCAATTTTTTTGTGGTAGACTGTACCAGTCAACGCCACCAGTAGTGGTAGCAACAATGATCAGTATTGCATAGAGTTATTACTTCATAGAAATTTACTCTTACACTACTATAATATATTACAATTAATAAAAAAAAAAATAGTGTGTGTCGTGAAGTTGTGGACGTTAAGTGTGACGTCAGTCCAAAACGTTTGGGAACCATTCATTGATTTAATATATTGACAGGAAAGAAACATTCTTGTCGGCTTGTCTCGTTGAAATGACTCAAAAATAATTAGATTTTTATTTGAGAAAGAGGACAATTGCCCCGTTGAAATGACACAAAAATAATTAGATTTTCCTTGGGAAGGAGCAATTGCCCCTTTGAAATGACAAAAATAATTAGATCTTTCCTTGAGGACAGCCCCGTTGTTCTGAATCCGCCACTAGTGGGCAGAAGGGGTTCAAATATACCTTTCAAATATTTTCCAAAAACCTATTCTTGTCGTGCAGCTGTAAATACCTGAGTATTACCTAAATATAGGCCTATGACTACCTTGTCGCTTCGATACCAGATAAGATAAAGCCATACTTCCTACGGTTTCTTTTATAATTATCTATAACTTTAAATTTCTGTCCGGATTTATTTCCCCGGATCCGTGTGGGTGTATGCAAACCCTATGTAAACAAACCATAGTCATACGATGTTTGCTTTGGTTGCATTCTACGTATAGACTACTATTGTATTCTTTGCTTTCGTGTGAATGAATTGACTGTACTGTGTTGTATTAATTGTAATAAACTACACTCATATGATATCATTGAATAAACAGCGTTACTGTTTTATCACTCATATTCTTTTGTACTTTGAAAAAGTTATCGAAATAAACTGATAGTCTCCTTTCTGAGTAAAAGGGATTACACTGATTTCAGTCAATGACGTAAGAAAAATTATTTATATTGTAAATAATAAAAACCCAAAAATGAGTTCCGATGTATTAATTTGTAGTAACATTTGATGTGCTTCGCAGTGTCTTGAGGACTTCTTCAAGAAATCATTACATTAGCAAGGTATTTTTTTTTTCTCTCTTTTAATTGTATCTAATACCTGATGGTAACTTTGAAATGACATTACCAAAACTATTTCATATCAAATGCTTCTTCCAGCATGGGGTTGGGTATAGTTTTGGAGCAGTTATTTTAAACAAAAAATAAACGTTTATCTTGTATCAAATAGGTCTACTCTTCCAAAACAAAAAAAGATTAAATAAAGCTAAATACACATTGAAAGGTCAAATTTCCAAACAATTCTATTGTGCTATTACATATACTAGGCTATTTTTAGCATGTTAAAAAATTTCGAAATGTATTTTCAACTGAGGAATGACATTTTTAAAACTGTTTCATACAGTAAGCTTCTTTCAGTATGGGGTTTGTTAGATATTTAGAACGATAATTTGTACGAGAAATAAACGTTTCTAAAATTATTATTATTACATTATTTCATATAGTAGTAAGCTACTTTTAACATGGTCGAGAGTTTTTGGAAATGTACTATAAGCTGAGAAATGCCATTTCCAAAACTTGCTGTTTTGATTACGATGTTTTATATAGTGAGTTATTTTCAACGTGGATTGGTAAGGGTTAGGAAAATTTATTTTCAACTCGCTTCTAAAAGTCTTAACACAATATTTTCTACAGTTGGCCGAGCTCTCTCAACCTACTTCATATAACAACCAGGAGGACACCGTTCCCCCACTTCCCAAAAACATCTATGGCGTCTCTTACTTCCAGAAATTACAATGGGCAAAGAACCCTATGTCTTTTCAGATCCACTTTTACCGCTGATCACAACCACCTTTTTATCACATCCTGTTACAAGCGAATGCTGTAGATAATTTCCAGTTTCTGATAAGCTTTAAGACTGTTGCTGCTTATTACTTAAAATTTATTTGTGTGTGTAAGGCTTACACCACATATACAACTCTTCAAGGAATAACAAAGAATCACAATCGAAACTAACCCCTTTCCAGTTGTCCACGACGTCATTTCTCCATCGTAGATTTATCAACAACACAGCACAGCAAATCATATTTATCGGTTTCACTTCCTTTCGCGACCCTTATATTTTCCTTTCGCGACTCTCTAGGCCAGCGTTTCCCAACCTTTTTCAACTTGCGGCACACTACGGGTGTAACTTGAATTCTCGCGGCACACTCATAGATATTATTATTATTATTATTATTATTATTATTATTATTATTATTATTATTATTATTATTATTGTTTGCAAATATAAAATATTATGCTAATTTCTTTTTCTGTGATTACTGATCATCTTCTCACAGAGATGAAAGCTCGATCATTGGTTTTCCCCTATGCTAATTTATTATGCTTATTTTTTATTCTAATTTTAAAAAAAAACGAGCTCCTCCGTGGCTAAGCGGTTAGCGTACGCGCCTTTGGCGTGGGAGACCCGGGTTCGATTCCCGGCGGGAGCTCATGTGGTTCGGATTCCACGTTAATCAGTAGGTCCACGTCTCATATAGCCTCGCTGCTGAAAGGGACGCTAAACTAAAATTAACTCAACTCTAATTTTAAAATAGAAAACAATTGCAATGAAATATAGGACTCAGATTTTAAAAATAACGCTTTCTTTTTCGACAACTGTATCCAACCTTTCACTAAGAACGAAGATCACTAAATAACGAACGAACAAGCAAATGTCTTGTACTTTTAACTTTGCTGTTTTAACCAAAACCGGTGAATATTATTGCAATCACACAGCTTGCGATACGTCGAAGTCAAAACACACCTGTTGAACAAAGTGTTGTTCAGTCATTCATGTGCGAATAAGTGTTCTACGAACGTTCACTTGCGTACCGTACAAGTGCTTCCATTTCTCGCTGTTAGTATGACTCAGTGTTGCCAACCAATTTTTCGAAAAATCAGGAAAATTCTTATCCAAAATCCAGGAAAAATCCAGGAGATACAACTTAATAATTGAAAGACTTTTTTTTTTACAAGGCAAACAGTGAACCCATCAATGATTATACTTACCAATAAAAGGCTAATTATCTTTATCTGCGTACATGTCAACATTGACTCTGCTGGTCAGAGAGCGATTTACAGGGGATCCTAACCTGAGTTGTTAGAAGTGAGACTTCTTGTGTGCAGCAATCCTTGCAAAGTTTGGGTATCAAGTCTGTCTGTTTCGCTTTCATCAAATTTACGATTGAAAACACTTTTTCTACAGTGACAGTTGAGGGAGGCAGAGTCATTTCTACAGTGAATCAATGAAATGTGCGAAATTTTACTTATATCAAAGGGTCTAATCCCCCTAAGAAAAATCTGAAATGACGCTCCTGACAAGCATCCAAAAATCTTGAACAGAAACATTTCATTTTCAGTTTACAAATCTGTGTTTCGCAATAATCGCCATTCTGTGCCTACTTGTTGCAATTTACTCTATTCTATAACATTAGGAAAGTCAGCTACGAGAGGAGCAATTGATTGTGCCGATTTCTTTATCTCATTTGATGGGCTAATCATCTCCGAATGTTTCATGATGAGATCTCTCGAGTTGAGTTGAGTTTAATGTCCCGTTCAACAGCAAGGTTATGTGAGACGTGGACCTACTGATTAACGTGGAACCCGAACCACATAAAGTCCCACCGGGCATTGAACCCGGTCCTTCCACGCCAAAATTAGAAGCTTAGCCACGGAGGAGCTCATACCTCTCTCGAATCCATACAGCTTCAATATATAATTCAAGACACCTGAGTTTAAAATCTTGCAGTCCATAATTTGGGAGATTTCTTGATGCCATGGATAGGGAAACTTTCGCTGCAAAGTACATTTCATTTGTAGATAAGAACTCTTTTTGGTTTCTGAAGTCTACATTTTCTAAGAGCTTTCGGATGATGCCCAAAACCAGGAGTTTTTAACATTTTTTAAAGAAAAATCAGTAGACCAGGAGATAAATTGAAAACCCAGGAAATCTCCTGGAATATCAGGAGACCTGGCAATACTGGTATGACTCAGGGGACTCTCGGGATAGCTTTTCTGCTCTCATTTTTCCCAGGATACTTTGCGGTTGGTGACGTCACGTGGAGGTATCGCGGTATTTTTCAAAATAAGTGAAATTCTACTGCATAAACAATAACACTACTGTTTCAAGATAGGGAAAAGTTATCTTACTTGTGCAGTAGCTCATTCTAATAACATAGGAAGCAATATAAATGAAATAATGTTCCATCGATTCCGTAAAAATGATGAACTTCGAAGAAGATTGATTTCTCGCTGTAAGCGAAAGAACACTTTTAATGTGAATAACGCACGAATATGTTCTGCTCACTTTTCACCAGAGGATTATCAAAGAGTTTGAAAAAACGAGCTTCTAAGTTTCCTGCAAAAGTAATGTTTATGATCTTATGTTGTTCCTTCATTATTGATACCAAACTGGCATGGGGAAAAATAAACTAGACAGTCAAGTTGAAAAACAGGTGTGTAACAACAATAATTAATTTTACTTTTATGACATTTGTTTCTGAGGGCCTGTAGCTTAAGGAGTTTATGTACGTAAAGCGAAGTGAAGGGGGTACCAACGAGAATATAAATGTATACTCTCATATATTCTTTAGTTTAAATGATATTCGTAAGTTTTATTAAGTATCTGAAACATTATTCTAGCAAAGTGCTCAAAGCACACTTTGAGCAGAACATTCATAGGAACCTATTACGAACCGAACCTAACCTAACTTTACCTAATCTAATCTTGTTTAACCGAACCGTACCTGTTACGTACATATCACATTGATTTTATTCCTTCTCGAATGCCACATCGTGTGACAAAATCATTTGTTCTGATCAAAGTGCACACTTACCATATTCTTATAATTAAAGGACTGGCCAAGAGAGGGGGCTAAGCCACAAAAATTAAATTCCGATAAATCGAATGGCACAGTGTAGGACAAATAACTGCAAATTTTCCACTGTGAAGGTGGTTCTTTTATGTATGTGTACCACTCTGTAGATATCTGTGGAACTTATAACCTGTAATACATAATGTAAAATGAGTTATATTGAGTAATAAACAAATATTAGTAATGTAAAGGAAATATTTTGCAGTCACGATTTCTGACAATTTGGTTAATACACACTAAATACAACGGGTTAGGTTAGATTTCTAACCTGACCTAACTTAACCTAACCAAATCAAATTAGGTTAGGTTAGATTCGGTTATATTAGGTTAGGGTGGATTAGATTTCTAACAAAACCTAACCTATCCTAACACAACCTAACCTAATTTGTTATTACATACCCGGAATCTCTTAAATTTTTAATAATGTTTGCTTTATGTATTTTACTACCTGAAATGTTCTTATTGAGAGTATTGGTTTATGGAAAGTATTTGAACTCGTTCCACCCTTAGAATTCACGTTTCAATGAAAGTGCAACGACAAAAATCCATAATGCCACCTCTTCCCCACGCCCAAAGAGGATGAATTTGGTTTTAAACGGTATTAGTGGTCACTATTCAGTAACCCAGAAAATTATGGACTGGACACCAATTTCGATTGTTTTTGATTATTTGCCACCTCCTTCCTATCTCCTCTCATCACGAGCGAAAAAAATGATAAGATCCTAATGTAACATGGCGCCTTCCAGCGTTTACGCTCTGAAGAGGTGGGGGGCGTCTATTGGATCATCTACACTTGATGGAACGGAGAAACTAGGTGATATACATAAATACTTTATTTTTAGCTTGAGTAATCATTTGTATAGTTAAATATATTATATATATAAATACTTCATTGAGTTTTAACATTTAGGAAATTAATTATGATAAAATGTTAGTTATTATAATAAGAGAAATACGGTGTAGCCTGGGTTATGTAGTTGCCAGGTAATGCATGACGCTCCACCATTTTTCATTTGAAGTGAAATAAGTGACGCTGTAGGCCTCCGTAAAACCTTCGAAATTTTATAGCCCAAATTGGCTTATTTTAGGATCAAAGTGTACAAAATTTAATCTGGACTAACACATAAAGTATTTAGGCAAAGAAATGTGGAGGTCCTACTCGAAATTTTAATCAAACAGTTTTGGATAAAATGCGTCACTAGAAGATCGACTCAGCCTTGGATGAAAATCGTCGGGCAGCCGGTCATTTGGCTGTAGACATCACCGGTGACAGTCCTGGATCAGACTCCTTCATGGAAATGTAGAGGTTTGCTCGAGGAGGGTTCTGGTGAGGTAGACAACCTTTAAGCAGGTAAAATCAAGTTTTACCTTTTTCTCTTTTTTGACTTACTGGGACTGAGAACAACCTAATATACGGTACCATTTTGTGTTTCAAACTTTGAAATTCTGAAAACATTAATTGCTTAAATTTTATTTTCATCGGTACTCAAGTAATATGACAGTCATGTGTGAATAGTGCTTTTTGCTGCGTTACGCATCTTCTGGTCTCGTCTTAATATTATCGCTAATCCGCTAATATTATTATCAAAATTTCTATTATGCATTAGTACGACTATAGAATTAGCTTCCAGTACGAAAATTTTACCGGCTTAATTCAATGACTTAATTCGAAAGTTTAGGTTAGCTTCGGTATGGTCAAATAACTTGTCGTTTTTTTATCTCTTCTGAGTAATGCGATGTACCAATTGATCCATATAATTAAATGAAATACTAATAGTATGTTAAGGAGGGTAATAAACATTTTTTTGTATTTATTTCATCTTCATTTGTATATAGTACATATTCATTAATAGAGAGAATCAATGTAGTGTTTATAAAATGTGACCCATGGCATAGGAGCCAGTATTATAATATCCTACACATGTTTGAGTTATGAAACGATTCCCAAAGTGGAATGATGATGTAGTATACGTATGGGCACGTGCAAGGAACATTTTATGCTATCATCTTATTTCTAATTAGTACTTTGTACTCTCCTGAGTTTAAATGAATCATAAATGGATCAACGCCTAATAATATGAAATAGTAGTAGCCAAACATCGCATGAATATTGTCTCACTAAAATATAGTAACTTATATTGATATGTTTGATCTAAAATATTAACTTATATTGATATGTTTGACCTGCCAGAAGACGCTATTAATAATGTAATGTATCATGTATTTGTTCATAGTTTTTTTTTCTCTTTTCTTCCTTGTACTGGAAAGCTATGGATATGGAAAACAAGTGTATTGAAATCTGTATAGTGATAAAATGTGATAACCAAAACAGCACAAAGTCAAGATATTTGAAAGCTAACATATTTCGAAATCAGTAACCTTGTTAAATTGTAATTTTTCTTGCTGTGAATCAATAAACAACAACTTTAACTTTGAATCTATGATTACATTTCAGAAGTTCATATTAAACACCTAGATTATTTGATAGTATTAAGGTGCATTTTAAGTTTGTGTCGAACATGTGCTAGATTGCACATCGACTGAAAATCTCATTGAGGGTCTACCGCTACAGCAAGAATCTGTGATAAATGTTTAATTCTTGCGCGTGTAAATTAGAAATCATTATTAATTTTCATTCTGATTTTTAATACTGGGTTAAGTTAGTCAAGCTACTGAATCTTTAAAATACGTTGATTTTTTTTTTAATCCAATCTAAGATTTTGCTTGGTATATTCTCATTTATTTTTATGACGTGAAATTGAGCGTTTCAAAATTGGCAATACCATCCAGGATTTTTTTATTTATTTTTGGGATTTGCACATTCCTGGAAAAGACCGTTACAAAATTGGCGACCCAGCCAGGATTTGCCTGATATGTATTCATTTCTTTTATGATCGTAAAATTTGGTGTGTTACAAAATTGGCGACCCTTCAGCCTTAGGATATTTTATTAGCTTTAAAAAAAATTAAAATTAAAATTTGTTAGCTTTAGCAGGTAGGACTAAAATGAGATTTTAGAATAATTAGCGGAAGTATTGGGATGAGGCTGAGAGATGCGTAACCCAATTAATATGATGTAAATAGATGATGTTAAGTGATTCTGTTAGTGACGATCAGAAACTTCGAGCTTGTGTTTATTGTCAAGAAAGTTTATATCAAAATAATGTGAAAACGATGGCATGTGCGAATTGTAGTAAAGAAGTTCACTTTGACTGTCTGAAACTATCACAGCCCGGAGTTGAACAAAGTATTAAAGTAGATTCATGCTGGGTTTGTGTGCCATGCCAACGACGCATAGTTAATACTATGGATGAGTTATTCGGTGAAATAATCTCGGATGTGAAAGCGCTTAAACATGAAGTATCTGCTGAGGCGAAAGCGGTGAAAAATGAATTATCGTCTAACATGTCAGTCTTCCGAAAGGAAATGTCATCATTAATGTCATCAATATTGACTTCTGGGAATGAAGTAAATGAACTCGCTACTGATGAATTAGAAATAAGAGCTATGGGGTCAAGTGCAAATAATAATGTTGAAGGCACAGATATACAATTAGTAAACAATAATTTTTGTGATGTCTTAGAAATGAATAATAATTTGCAAAATGACAGGGCTGAGTTAGAAGCGCCTGAGCTCAGGTCTCATTTAAATGTTAATGATAATGAAGTAGCTAATGAGACTGAGTGTTATAATGATGTATATGTAGATGTAGGTTTAGATTTAGTATGTAGTAGTAGGTATAGTATATGTGTCAATAAATATTTGCTATGTGAACCCCAGATAATGCGCGATGAAGTAAATAATAGCTCTTTTAAGTATGTCGGTTATAGAATGGATCCATGTGATAGAGTAGCGAATCTGAGTAGATCGTATATTGTAAACCTTTACGTACTAGGTGGTGATGACGTTGATAATTCCTTTTCTAGTGATAACACAAGAATGAATAGATTTCGAAAACGTAGAAAAGAGACAGGGAAACCTAACCTAATACTAGTCATAGATGCTAATGAAAACAGATCAAAAGTATTTTTATGGTTGGTAGGGAACTGCTCTAGCCAGGGTCTGAGACATATGCTGATTGAAAAATATTGTTGGAAGTGGCTAGAAGCACTTTGTAAGATCAGGCAGGCTAGAATATCACCGCCTGTATTGGCTCCTCCTACAATTGAAATTGTAACCATGAATTTTGTTTTTTTTTCTTTCGTTGTTGTCTTATTAACTAAAGTTAGGTGTTGTGATGTTTTATAATTAACGTAGGAGGTAATATATATATATATATATATATATATATATATATAGATCTGCAATAACAGAATGGGGGGTTTAGAACCTTGATTTATAGATTTCTTACCAGTGGCCTTATTTAACTTAAGAATAAGCTTAAAATTTGAACCTAAAAACTAAAATTTTGTAAAAGAACGACAAGTTGACTCAAGTCACTCCGAGCAGTGGTCATAAAAAAAAATTCTTATCGTGCAACTAGGCTACCGGGAAAAGATTTTTCCAGTAAAAAGGATTGTTAGAACTAACTTAGAGTATTCAGGATATTTTTTTACGTACCAGTATATTATGCGGTACCGAAAATGTATAATTTAACGGTATAAACCTACCTGGTAGCTAATTCCTTTCGGGTCCAATGATGATTTCTTCGTGGTTCTTCAAACGTACCAATAGTGACTACAGTCACATATTCATTGCATCGCTGTATTCTTCTGTTGTAGCGAAGTCAATTGTTAACAATAACAACAATCACAATAATGTTTCCCAGTTCGTTAGTAACCCGGTTCTTAATTCGGGTAAACAGATCGAGCCGTCGTCATTAAGGGGAGGCGATGGTTACTTGACTGAACTTCTCTCTTCAAAATAATATTTGAACTTAAAATGAATTCGTTCAGAGACCAAGTGAGTTTGTATTACCCTCTTTGAAAGTATGAACGTACCTTGTTTGAAGGAAGTATAGCAATTTGAAATTTTGAGATATTTCCTTCCCCTTTCTTTAAATTGTAAGGTGGGGGGAATACAAATAAGATGTATCCTGAACACAGGAGTCAAGCTGAACTTTCTAAATTATAATATTTGGCAAACCTTACAAAATTCTTTTCGTTTGACTAGGTTTAACCTGTGCTCAGTGTATATTTAAATGCACTTGCGGGAGTAAAGTAGTTTCTCAGTGTGCCGGAAATTATAGATAAGAATATGGAGGCTGGATTATTGTTAGATTTACTTCTCTTTACGATTTGTTATGTTTTAGTTCGAACTTAACTGAACGTTTTAAATATTTGGAAATCCTCAAAAGGGTTATCTGGATCAATATGACGATGATGAACTTTTGGTCATCGAATACGCGAGTAGAAAATTAAAGCTTCATGAAGTGTCTTACTCGATTTTTCAGTTAGAGTTACTAGCTGTTCTGTTCCTATGTGAACATTTTTCGTACTATATATTACGAAGGTGACGGTTCACTGTGACAATAGTGCAGTGACCTATGCTTTCACTTTGCAAAACCTTGATCCTAGAACGACCAAAATTTTGTTGAAGCTCCAAAGGTTTGATCTCCGATTTGAGCATATCAAGGGAGTAGATAATAAAATTGCCTTAATATTGAGTAGGAATTCTCCTGAACTCCCTACCAAATCGGAGGACTATCACGTAAATTTCATTAATTACAATGAGAATACTCTGTTTGATACAAACGAGTTGGAGCAAATGCAAGCATCGGACAAGTACTGTCGTGAGTTGAGAGCAAAAATGAATTCGGAAGCTGCGAACTCTAGAATCAAGGTTATAAATAATCTACTTTATATCCAAAATTCAAAAACTAAGAATTGGCTGCTGGTGATTCCACAATCTCTGATTGAAGAGACAGTAAAGCACATTCATGAGACAGGACATTTTGGCGTTGCTAAATGTGTGAAATTAGTGCAAGAGCTATTCTTTTGGAAAGGTCAAAAGCGAACGTTTCGGCAACATATAAATAATTGTGAATCGTGCGCGCGAACAAAATTTTCGAACAGAGCTATCTCTCGCGGAGACTTGCATATTGAGGCAGATAAACCACATTCCAAGGTGTGTGTTGACCTCGTGGGTAAGATTCCAAGTAGCTATGGATATTATTATGTACTATCAATTGTTGATGTTTACTCCAGATTCCTTTGTTACCCACCTTTAAGAACAGCAACCACAACTGAAATTATTCGGACTTTAGAGAAAGATTACTTTTATCTCTGTCCATACCCAAATTATATCGTCTCTGATCAGGGCACACAGTTCGTCTCTCAGAGGTGGAAGGATTACTGTAACGAGCATCAGATACAGCATATTCTGATTTCTCCTTACAACGCTCGGGCGAATGGAATTTTGGAGAGATCCCATCGCGATTTGAATAGGATCATCAGATTGCTATGTAGTAGTAATCATACCAAATGGAAAAATGTCTTGAAGGTCGCACAAGACCTATTAAACTACTCCTACAATAGTTCCATTAATTGTACACCCGCAGAAGTGTTCATTTCTTTTTCGGCTGCAGATAGGTTTCGGGAGAAATTTCCGTGGCCTCCTGAACTTCAAAATGTAGAAAATTCAAAGAGGATGATACAGGTGGAACCTCGCTTGTTGTCAAAAAGGAAGAGGAAATTGAAAAAGAATGTAGTTGAAATTAAAGAAGGGAATCTAGTCATGGTGAAAACTCATTTTCTTTCGGACGCTTTTAAAAAGGTCACGCACAAATATTTTCCTGTGTTCACTGGACCTTATTTTGTGTCAAAAGTGCAACATAATTCTGTATTTCTAAAGGATTTAAAGGGGAGAGAAGTGCCAGTCCAAAATTTAATAAATGTTAAATTGTTTAATTGTTCAGAAGAGAAGCGAATTGAGTTATTAAAAGATTTCGAATAACTTTAACTTTGAAAAAACCGGATTGTAATGTTTACCCGTATTGTAATGTTTACCGGCTGCTTATACAGCGTTAAAGTTGGCTCGTGTATTGTAATACTGCACCCGAGTGCCTCCAAAGATTCGTGTTGATGTTAATTTGTTTCGTTGCCAATGAAATAAATGGCACAAAAGGTGATTAGTTTTATATGCGATATGCAAAACACATATGAGATAACACACCAATAATTTACCACGAAAATTTCGAACTGTTTCTTTCTACAATTGTTTCGCGTTACTGTAATAATTCCATTCATGTTTTAATTTAATATAGTGAAAATTTAATTTACACTTTTATTCTACTTCAATTTACCTTACCTTATTGAAATAACAATCCAAAACAAGTCTTTGGCTAAAGAAAATTTGACTGCTCGTGTTATTTTGTTGTTTTCCGTCATTCTTCTGTTAAGAACGTAGCGATCATTTCTGGTTATTCCCGCAAGAGGGCATTCGAATCACCTTTTGATGAAAAAGAAATGCTAAAAAGTATAAAATGGCGGTTTGTTAGCAGTCGTGATTGAATCGTAGCCATGGTGAGGAGAAATAATCACCAGACAGAAGCAAACAGGTATTTCTAAATTATCCAATGTGATTCCCAGTAAGTTAGAAATTGGAAATATATATAAATATTCGTGATCTTGAAGGTTAGATTCTTGTATCGATATGTATTTATGGTAAAACTGTGTTAATTACAGTCGAACATATAATATTTAAAAACGCGTTTATTAAGGTCTGGTGACGCGAGGATGATGACGCAGTGAAACGCTGTTTTACAATGTAAAAAGAACGATGGCTAGGTCGGCTCCTTAAAACATAGAAATTTTGTAACCAAAAGTATAACCTTTCGGAACTAAACCTAGTATAAATTACTAATTGGTGTTAACCTGAATTATTTGGAAAAAAGGAACACTGAGGAGTCTGACCGAAGTGAAAATTCCATAAAACAAGTTTTGGCTAAAGCCATCGAGTATTACTTCCGCCATTACGAGTGATATAACGTAATGGGCAGGAAGTAGGGTTGTTGGAGTTCCTCTCATCAGATAACGGGACCAAGTCCCATATTCAATAGGACGTGGAACCAATAGCCAAAGAGATTGACTGCAACGTGTAATAAAAAGGTTTGCTAACCTATTCTGTCCTGTGAAGCCGGGGATCCAGGTGACAAGGACCGAGAGGACTATTTTGTAGGAACCTCAGCCAACTGGGTAACATTTATCCATTTTATCTTATTTTTTTCTTCTTGTTCCGATCATAAACAGACTCACTAATTCACCAAATGGAGTGTTTCGACATAAATATGTGTAGTTAAAGTAAAAGGCGTTACGCGTTTAGACAGCTCATCTCGTTACCACTCAATAGAATGATATCATAAGAATATGTGATGAACATCGAAAATTGTTGGTGAACTTTACTTTAAGCGCACCGCTTGATATTAATATTTTCCATGTGAGAATTGATACGGTTTTCCTTTATTGTTAGATTAAGTAATATCTCCGCTCTGAAATGTCATTTTAACGTGTACCTTATTAAATAATGTGTTTAGGTTGCTTAGGTTAGGTAAGATTTAAATTTAACGTGTCCTATAATATACATCTATCTTGATTGTTAGGTTAGGAAATCAGATTGTGTGCTTGCTGTTAAATAATGTACTTTTGTGTGGTCTTGTGATATATTTCGGGAAAAATATATCTCAATTGCTTGTTTAGGTTAGGTAAATTGAACTTGTGTGCTTACGGTTAAATAATGTGCTATTATTTTGTCTTGTGATATATTTTGGGAAATACATATTTTGATTGCTTGCTTAGGTTACGTAAATTGAACTTGTGTGCTTACCGTAAAATAATGTCCTGTTATTTTGTTTCGCGATATTTTTTTTACATGTATTTCCAAATTGCGTAGGTTAGGGCTTTATGTAGGTTAAGAAATATTATTTTGAAAATGATTTCGTCCATATGACTCGGGTCTTAAATGTGAAAAGGGTTTTGGTAATTTAGGATAGTAAATATACCGGTTTTTCATTGTTGTTGTCTCATAATATGCGAGTGCATACTTGATCTATGCAGATTTCAGATATATTTAAAATCTTGTTCGAATATGCTTCCGTGCAAGACTCTGTCTTGGGCATATATTTAGTTTAAAGGTGCCATTCACGCGTCATGGAATTTCTTACATATTTGCCTCATCGGAAGTCAACGTAGTTAACTGATGTTCAACTTTACTGATAAACATATACGTACTTACATTTATTCAATTTGTCGATCTTAAACACAATTTGAAATTTATTATGTGTCCATTGCTCTTGAAAATTAATGACATTATATTGTGAAGTTAAAAGTGATAATAATGTTGATAATGACGTTCTAATCTCTCATAAAATATGTAAACCCTGGCGTAGAGAAGTAGAAGTAGAGCATTTTTTTTTCATTTGTAAATATATCATCTCATTAATAGTAGATTTTTTTTTTGTAGATGTATTATGTACGATTGATACATGCTACTTGATTGTTCTAGAGTACAATGAGAATGTAGTAGCAGTCATGTAGGCTTATGTTGTCGCCTAACTCAAATGATATGTACAGGGTTATGAATCGTGAACGTCTATTTAGTAATAATTTTAATAATGATAATGTCATTTTGTTAAATGAATAATTAGAGCATATGGACTGTTATCCTTAAGTGATCACGAACTGAGTATGTATTGTAAAGATATTGAAATGTAAAAATTGATACAATTTTTAAATTAAGTCAATGTAGTAACGTAATATGGTAATTGTTTAAACTTACTGCGATATAGGCAAATATCTAACAGACTTTATTCTGTTGCTCTGGATAATTACAATGTAACTGTTGACTGATTGGCACAAATAAACAATCATGACCGAATCTCAATTTTATAATTTCGAATACTGCTCATAGAGTTAAGCATATGTAAGTTTGATATTTTTTTTTCTTTCTTTCATTCAACTTAAGTTAACGACGTTGAGTCTTCTTTCATTTCGATTGGCCACTTAACAAGAATTTGGAATTTTTTGATAAAATTTGTTGCGCATGCTTGAACTGATTTTTTTTTTAAGCTAACATAACCTAAACATTAAGTTGAAACATAACCAAAGAAAATGGTTTGTTATAAATTGGTTTATTCTTGAGATTTTCTCATCCCTTGAAAAGACTGTTATAAATCGGCGACCCTTTGCTATAATATGTAAAGCTAGGCTGTTATAAATTGACGATCCAATCCAGGATTTGCCTGATATGTATTCATTTCTTTTATGATCGTAAAATTTGGTGTGTTATACTAAGTTAAGGCCTGGTTGCATTAAAGTACCAAAAATCGTTAAAGTTGATCGAGGAGAAGTTAGCAATCAAACATTGTTACAATGAATAGAACATGCCCCCTCTACCCCTTAAAACGGAAATTTTCAAAAACAATGGGACACGTTTTTATTTAAGCTTAATGAGGAGTTTATATACCGAATTTCATCTTTCTAACTTGATAGGTTCGTGAGATACTGTATTTTAGGTACAAATTTTGAACCCCCTCTACCCCTTAGGATTCGCCCTTTAATCAAAGTAATAAGGGCCAGGTCAACTCATGTACGGTACTAAAAAATATAAAAATCGATCCAAAGCTCTAGAATGAATTAGCAAGTAAACATTATATTCATTTTTATTTGTATAGATAATTAATCATTAGTGACGGTATTTATATATTTATTACATTATATTGTCTCATCTGTGAGTAGAAATAACTCATTATTTGTATTTGGAAAGACAAGGAATATCATAATTATGTTTTGAATCCAGTTTTACGAATAAAGCGCAAAATGTAACAAGCAGGCAAGCGAAAAAATCTTCACCGATACCTCCACATGATGTCACGGACAGGGAGCCAATCAGAACGCTAATCGCGAACTGGGGCTACCTGTTATTTTATATATATACCTTGCTTTCAACCTTCCTCTTTCCATTGGTGTAAAGATTGTTATTTTATATACCTTGAGTATGACTCTCAATTGAAGGTAACATGGCAGCTAACCGTGGAGCCGAAATACTGGCTGCTACACAGTAATAGATGTAGAATATATTACAATTACAGTAATTTTTTCTATGGTAGAAATTCATAGTAATGTGAAATACAAAAATATACCTTTTTTTCTGTCTTGCAATTTGGTTGCTATAGAACTAATAATTTTGTTTCGATTTCCTCGCGGCACATCGGTTAGGAAACGCTGCTCTAGGTGTTCTGACCTCCAGGATTGCGAAACCTCACAGTAGGCTGTAGCTTGGTTTATCAAATAAATAAAAGCTTTAATTAAACGTCCTGTCATTGTGCCATACTAGCCACGATTATGCTCGTTAGGCTAAGGGAGACGGATAATTAAGGCTAGTGAATGATGATGAAAGAATTGGTGGAATGAAGTGTGGGAGGAAAAGGAGTATCCCGAGGAACCCACGGACACGATGTTGGCCACCACAAACTTAGCCGGGAATCGAGCCAGTGACCCCATGCACCAGAGGTAAGCGCTCTACTACTGAGACAACGTGCCTCCTAATTATAAGAATCATTGTGGGATTTAGAAGTAATGGTAATCAGCGGGGAATGGCGATCACTCAAGCTTGTCAGAAACTACATGTGTCACGGACTCGTTTCTGACACTCGTTTCTGGCCATAATAACATTAAACACTGTAGATAACGAAAATGTTGTGTCAATTAGTGGGGGTAGTGAAGATAGTTGCTTCGTCAGCAGTGGGCTAGAAATTAGTATTTTCTTCGTAATTAAGTTATGCTTAGCTTCTTTTAATGTTTCGCATTTTCAGTTTTTGTTTTTGATGTTGTGTTTCATTTATTGTCAAGGGCGCCCATCAGGGGGGAAAGTTAGGGCGCTCGCACCCTAAAAGAAATTGTACTTCAGAATATCGAAAATCCAATAGAATTTTTACATTAGTTAGAGCAAAATTTGAAACTATTTTTGAAACGTCACTTATACTTGCCCCCACCCTTGGAAACCACAACATGGGCGCCCTTGTTTACTTTCTATTAAGTTATTATTCTTGTTTCTTTACTTACTCACAAAATACAGCTGTGGCAATAGGAATCACGGTGATTACACCGATAAAATTACAGTATTGTTCTTGGTATGCAAACGCTCCAGAACTGCAACAACTTGGAATATGAACGAAAAATTGGCAAAACTTTTGCCCCGCAATACGAACGCTGCTTTAGAATACGATCTCCCGGCACGTTTCGCATGCGTGTGTGTTTTTATGAGTGCGTATCGTGTGCGCTTATGTGGTTTATTAGTTCGTTATTTCTTGCATCTCGTGTGATATTTCCCGCTAATTTTATTGATTTTGTACATGTTTTCTTATATAAGAATTTAATGTATAAGTCCTAAAATGATATTTTTATTCAAGTATTATCATGTTTTGCTAATATTCTATCCACAGTATTTACTATTGAAATCATTTTCAAATTCGAGATCTTAGGACCGGCGAACAGATTGACCTAGTCAGTATCTATTGAATTGAGTTGAGTTTGGGTTTAACGTCCCGTTCAGCAGCGAGGCTATATGAGACGTGGACCTACTGATTAACGTGGAATCCGAACCACCTGAGCTCCCGCCGGGAATCGAACCCGGGTCTCCCACGCTAAAGGCGCGTACTCAGTATCTATTGTTTTAAAGGGAAAGAATTATCTTGGAATTCGAACAATTTGGAATTTGAAGAGAGTTCTGTAACGGATTAAGTTCGTATTTCGTGGTATCACTGTATTCTTTACTTTACTTTACTTTCTGTTTCAAATGAATACATGTTTAGAATTAAAATGAGATAAACGTCTTTATTTGCTTTCATAACCTTAACTTAATTTAATATAGGGAGCCCATGTGGTTCGGATTCCACGTTAATCAGTAGGTCCACGTCTCATATAGCCTCGCTTCTGATAGGGACGTTAAACTCAAAATCAATCAATCAATTAATTTAATATATACCAATGCATAATTGTTCCTATGACTCAGTTAAAATTCAGCTAAATAGATCTAGTTGGCTTATCTTTATTCAGTATGTTATCATTATGCAGTGACGTATTTAGGGGGCTATCGGGCTCAAGACCCCCGAAATAAATTTGTTATTTTTTCGCATTCCACGTAATACAGCAATAATCCTTTTTACCATTTCTAAAAATTTCATTAATTTTTCCATTTTCTTATGCTCTTTGTTCAGAAATAATATTGTATTTGTCAAATTTCATTTCATGTAAGAAGTGCATCCTTTTTTCTATCCATTCTATTCTTCTGTTTCTTTTTCTTAGTTGTTACTTTCTTTCGTTTCTCCTATCATACTTTCGACCGTTGTAAGTTGTGGTTCAAGTCGGCCATCGTCAGTAACACCAAAACTAAGAGGAGCTGATAAGCGAAACTGGTGTGGTGTTCCGCACCAACTTGCACGGGTATCAATATAATGGGACTTTAATTATTATAGTAAAGGAGTATTTACATCGTTTAGTTATAAAGAAAGGTAAATGCTTGAATTGAAGAAATTCAAGAGGGGGGGGGAATAAATAGCTCGGAAAATTTAGGTCAAGAGCATCTTTTCCTTTTTCATCTATGAATAGAATAAAAGGTTAGATTCACTGTTAAATTTTTGTATCAAATCACATAAGATTCAGCAGTCTGCAATTCTTGTCATTAGAACTTCAATTTATGCATAAATTAAAATACATTTAATTCTGAAACTCAATTGCTCCTCTTTCCCCGTGTTGTGTATGCCGCTCCTCGAAAATCCTAAATACGCCACTGTCATTATGATATTTTTAATTACCTCCATCACCCATGTTGGGACAAATTAGGAACAATGCAATTGTTCTGTTTTATGTAACGATTTTTTATTTAAACTTTTTAAAATTATAATACAGTGGAGTCTCGTTAATTCGAACTTGGATAATTCGACATATTGGATAATTCGAACAGAAGTCATTCCCCTTGAAAACTGTATTGAAAACAATAGTAAAAAATCGTGGATGAATCGAACTTTTGAACCTATGTTTTGGATAATTCGAAGTAAATAGAGTTGAAAATTTTTAATATTGGACAGATGTAAAGAGAGAAATACAGTTTTAACGTGTTTTCAGTTATCCAGATGCAGCCATAGGGAAGAGTAATAGAAAAAATAAATAGAAAATCTATGTAATGATAAAGATGATGGTGAGTTGGGGAAGAAGTAAAGATAGAGAACGTGTGCCAATCTCATCTTGTTTCAGAATTGGTTAAAAATTTAAGATGAATTATTGATAAAGTCAACCAAATGTTATTAATATCGTATTCCACGCAATACATGAAGTTCAAGATTTATTGACCGTACAAAAACAATCAAATTTAAGCAAATGAGGTTTACGACTTCTTAAAAGTGAGAACAGAATATTCAAATTGTTACTGGTGTTTAATTGTTCGGGCTATTAAATGTATGTTGTAGTGTTGTACGTTAATATACTTCCCATTGTACACGTAGTTTGAATTATGTGGAGTCAATGTCGTTTGTTAGTTTGCGGTATTCGATCACGCAAATAATAAGCTGCTTTAAAGGTAAAGTCTACACCATATGAATATGTTTTTGATGCGCAGTACTTTCGTTTGTTTGTTGTTATAGGTCTATGTGTGAAAATGAATGTTGTTGGATAATTCGAAGTTTTTTCGTGTCCCCTTGGACTTCGAATTAAAAAGAGTCCACTGTATTGGGTTAACTCAAGTTAGAACCGCGGTAGTAACTTTTTCTTCGTCTGCTGGTTATGTCCAATTATATTCAACCTACAACAAAAGAAACATATGTTTTAAAATATTTCAGCCTTTATACATCGACCTCCTGTTGACAGATTCAAGTTAAATGATTGAACTCGTTCAACTACACAAAAAAGGACTAAAATTGATAACCGCTTTAGTTCAGGTACTGCTGCGTATACTTACCGATACAAGCAATTATTTTTCTTTGGGTCTGTTTAACGCTGCCATTTGTATGGAAAGCACGTACTGGAGAAACCCATTAATTTTAACGACGATTCAAGCACACATACATATACATCAATATATATATTGTATATGTGTCCCATTTATATATATATTTAAGCAGCGTGTTCAGTCATTTGAGGGTCCTAAGAATTGTGCCATTGAAAAGAAGCGTTTATGGTAATCGACGAGGCCATTTTAAGCCACAAAATTGGTGGCAGAACAGCTGTGATCTTTGATTCTGTTTTCTTTCTTTCTTCTTCAATGATGATAACACCTACACGCAATCCAAATTTACAAAAATTATTTTATTAGTCATATTGTTTTCTGTCCGTGTGTGATTGACACGGCACGATAATATTACTCATAAAAACTAGTTCTGTTTTCCTGTATACTTAAAACAAAAGACAGATAGTGACATGTGAATTTTGTAAATCAAATGTCAAACCATAAATCTTGTTACGTATTTGTAGCGTTCAGTTTATCGCCATTGAGTTCTATATTGAATTCGTTCTTAGTTTTTTTCTGGGAAGGGGGGGATTAACGTCCCATTATTACGTACTGAGGCTAAAGGATACAGTGATGATAGGATGGATGACAACGGTCGAATGAAGTGAGGGGAAACCGGAAAACCCCGAGAAAACCAGTCCACACGGTGTTTGACCACCACAAAGTTCACTTGGCGCGGATTGGGATCGAAACAGGAACCCTGACGCACCAAAAGTTAACGCTCTACCATTGAGCCACCACGGCCCCCTGTTCTTACTGATCGAATTGGACTGATATGACCCGATATACTGTACCAGCATGGGCGTCCGCAGAATTTTTTCTCAGGAGAGGCAAAGTTGGTAGTTCGTTTCTTTTTTCTTTTCTTATATATATATATATATATATATATATATATATATATATATATATATATATATATATATATATATATATATATATATATATATATTACAACGAGATACTTTGTATCGTTTAATAATTACCTGTACCTTGGGCAGAAAGTGCTCATACTCAAGTACTATACTTGATATAATGTTAATTTAAAATAACAAAAGAAGAATGTTTTTAATATATGTAAAAAATATACATTATTGTATAATTCGTTGCTATGTAGTTGTTTATAGATACCTAATCAACATGTATACTTACAAGACAGTTTATGTGAAAAATACGTTAAAAGAGTATCAACTAATAAACCATTTAATGCTCATCATCGACTTGTAATTTCGATAGAAAAGGTGAGAATACTAGTAGATATAATTATTGAAGATATTTTAATGTGTAAACAATTACTACCACTCAAGATTTACTTATATTATTAGCCGAACCAGGTTGACGACTACCTTTGGTGAGTCGTTGTAAAATTTTTGGTTTACCTCACCCGGGAACTTTGTAAATTCATATCCTGAAGTACGAAGTAAGGGGGAATTTACTTCAGTAATAAGGTTCATGACTACGAACTTTACTATACTTAGAAGTGGTAGAATAATCACAAGAAAAATGATGATCGGTGAGGCAATGGAGAAAGAAACTGGTGACAGTGGTAACGAAGAACAAAATACAGCTCCTGTTGTACCCGAAATGTTGACGTTAGAAGACAAAATCTTAATGGCTTTACAGCGACAAGAACAGCGATTAGAACAAAATCTGGCTCAGATGTCCAATGAATTAAGTAAACGATTGGAGCAGACATCCGAAGAGACGAAACAATCTATTATCCAGGCGGTGAGTGACATCACATCACAATTCGATGAAAAGCTAAGAAGAATATCTGAAGATTGCCAGGATAATTACAACCATATAACTCAAGAAGTCAGCTGTGTAAAAAAGGATTTGGAAGTAATAGAATCTTCTGTACGGCAACAAAAGATTCAGGTCACGGATAATTCTAACAAAATACGTGCGAATACCCAGTTGATATTTGCATTACAAGAGGAAATCAAGATGCTACAGATTAAGGACACCGCATACCACAACAACATGGTTAATGATCATTTGGAGTTCCCTTGTTCACAGGAGATGACCTCGCATTCACCCGTAGCAGATCAACGTGGACCTCACATTATATCATCTTCAAGTAATCCATCCGATGAGGACATTATTTTGGAAGGAATTCATCCAAGGAATACAGATGGGCGTAAAAGAGATGGTGGAACTACACATCACGCAGTAGGTAGGAATTGTCACTCAATACGAACACGGAATGGTGAAAGAAAGGTAAAGTTAAGTGTAAAGATGAGTGAAATACGTGCTATGAGTAAGTTCAGTGGTAAATGTAACGAAAATGCTACCTCTTTCCTAGAAAAATTTCAGGATGAGTGCAATATAATGTGTATAGATAAATCGCAATATATGAAACTAATCCCTCATTTATTATCCCACCATGTTCTTTATGGTTTAAAGCAGTACGAGATTACGTCAATACATATGAGGAATTCAAAGCAGCGCTGATTGCAAATTACGAAAATGACTTTTTGCTTGCAAACAGAGATGCCACGATTAGAAATCAACCTTTCAATCCTCGTTTGCACAAATCTGTTGTTGATTTTGTTGTAAATACATATAACGAATTAAAAGTCGTAAATCCGTTGCAATCGGAATCTAGAGTAATTGCATCAATTCGAAATTTGCTACCGTTTAAACTACAACAGATCCTGTTTTCTACCCAGTGTATGAGTTTTAATCATTTATTAATGCTTGTACAATGTTATGAAACTCAATACCACGCTCAGAATCATCAAGCAGGATTAGGCAAAATTAAAAACAATTCAGATCACTTTGTACCTGTTCGTAATCTAAATATCCGTAATGCGAACGATACGGAACACAACCTAAATCGAGTGAATTTAAGCAATCCGAACGAGCAAAATAGGCAAAGATATGTTGGGAATACACCTAACCTAATTAATCGTGGCAATCCTTATGTTAAACCATATAACCAAAATAGATTCAAAAATAGACGAAATACATGGCGAAATTCAAGGAATACAGTAAACTACATGGATAGACGTAGTCGTAATTCAAGAGATGGCACTTCGCATCAAAATCAAGAGAATGACACAATTCTTGTACAGAATAACAATACGGGACATAATCACGATTGTGCAGTACAATGTACTTTATTGGAACCATACACGAGTATGAATTTAAACTAACTGCAGCTGATGTGGTAGGGGTTAAACCCATATCAGCTATAGATTCTCATGAACATTTACCTTCAAATTTATGCGATAATGTCAAATCCATATCAGCTATCGATTCTTATGAACATTTATCTTCAAATTTTTGTGTTCATGTTAATGATGAAAACGACCTTTTACATGACATATCTGTAAATAATTATTCGGAAATAGCAATCAATAGATGTCAGTATCAATTTATGCCTGTAGTAAATCGTTGTTGGTCCGAAGATGATAATGTCAATGATGGTTTTGATGTTGAAGAAAATTTTGTATTTTTAAAATCATACAGTACAGCTAAAATACCTGTCAAAATCAATGGGTTAAGCACCGAAGCTCTACTTGACACAGGCGCAAACGCCTCTCTATTATCATATTCGTCATGGAAAGCAATTACTAGTAATTACTCGAATTCTAAATTACAAAAGGCTGAGAACCTTATTATAGTCGATTTTACTGGCAAACATAAAAAGAGAGTAGCTGGAATTACTCGTGTGACAATATCTATTCAAGATTTTGAAATATCAATCCCTATTCTAGTGATAAAGGAATTGAATGAAAAATTAATTATTGGTTTAGATTTATTATCTCAATTGCGTGTCATGCTTGATTTTAGAAATCAAACATTAACTATACCCGGCATACCTCAGGAAATCGTTCAGAAACTGCTCCCACAATTAGATGATATTGCTTGTCAGTATAATAATGTTCCTAATGTATTGAATAATGTTTCTGTAAGTTCAGAAAGCGATAAATTAAATGATCAACTAACGCAAGTCACACAAAATTTGATGGATTCTAAGGATGATGTATTGTTTTCTGAGTGTGTTAAGTCACTTGAAAGTAGTCTTGATTTTATAGATAATACAGTAAAAACCCACTTTAAAGATATTCTATATAAACATAAAAATGTTTTCTCAGAACGTCCCGGGTGTTGTAAGGATTTTGTTTATTCTTTTAAGGTTAAGACAGATAAACCCATTGTGACTAAGCCCTATATAATTCCCTACCGATACAGGGAAAATGTACGTCAGCAAATTACCGATATGTTAAGAGATGGGATCATTAGGCCTTCACGAAGCATTCACCTTAATCCATTACATGTAGTTCCTAAGAAAAATGGTTCTCTACGTGTGGTTTTGGATTTGAGTCGCACGAATTGCCATATTGATCTGGAACAAGTGAGGTATCCTCCAGTGGAAGAAATACTAGCCTCTTTACAAGGGAATGCAGTCTTCGGAAATTTAGATCTCGTAATGGCTTATAATCAGGTCGAATTGCATGAGGATTCGAAACCGTACACGGCATTTAGTTTTGAAGGTCACTTATATGAGTACAACCGTGTAGTCTTTGGGCTTATCAATGGTAGTGCGGCGTTAGCTTCCTGCTTAAATAAAGTCTTAGGACAAGACTTACGCAGCAACGTGATAACCTACGCTGATGACATCTTGATAATGGGAAAGAATCCGCATTAATACTTGAAGTACTTAGATATAGTTTTGGATAGATTGGAAAGTTCGGGTCTTACTATCAACCTACAGAAATCAAAATTTCTACAAAATTCTATAGAATTTCTTGGATACCAAATTGATGCCTCGGGTTTACATTTCAGTCAATCTAAAGTACAAGCCATAGAGGATCTGCCTGCGCCGTTAAATGTGAAACAGACACGGCAAGTATTAGGGCTCTTCAATTGGTTTCGCAAAGCCATCCCGCGATTTGCTGAGATAGCCCAACCTTTATTTATGATTATAAAGAAAGGAGTACCATGGCAATGGGGTCCGATTCAAGAACACAGTTTTAATAAGTTGAAGGAGAGCGTGAAGCGAAACATCCATTTGAATCACCCTCGATATGACGTTCCTTTCTATGTCCAGTGCGACGGTTCTCAACTTGGAATCTCTGCAGTACTCTGGCAACCAAATCCAACCATTAAGGAACCGGCCGTTATCCATTGCGCTAGCCGTACTTTGAAGAAAGCTGAGAAAGGATACACCACAACAGAAATCGAACTTTTGGCCGTACGTTTTGCGATACAAAAATTTGCTCCATATCTCAGCGGATGTCATTTCATAGTACTTACCGACCATAATTCATTACGATACCTTAACAGCATACAGGGATATAATAACAGACTACTTCGTTGGTCGTTAGAGCTTCAATCTTATGATTTTGAAGTACAGCACATTAAAGGGGTAGATAATGGACCCGTAGATACCTTATCACGTCTGTTTCCTGGAGAAGAACAACATATTTTGTCCATCAACGAATTTAAGGTCTTGCAGGATGAAATAGCTACCATTTCAATGGAAGATCTAAGAGAACATCAAATGAATTATCCGGAATACAACCAAATCATGGAACATTTGTCTTCATGCAGTGAGGGATGTAATTGCCCCAAACAATGGAATTCTAGATTTAAATTATCTAACGGAATTCTACTTATTAAAGATTTCAAATTCAAGTCTAGAAACAAAATTTGCATTCCACCTACGCTGACAACCCGTATATTAAAAGCCTATCATGACGATTTTGGTCATTTTGGTTATGTAAAGGTATGTGCATTGATTAATAAATCCTTTTATTGGAGAGGAATGAGAGCTCAAATCAAAAATCACATCAAGGACTGTGTTGAATGTATGCGAATCAAACATAACTACCAGGCTGTACATAAACCTATGCTCTCAATAACGCCAGAGAGACCACATTCGTTTCTATCTATCGACCTATATGGACCGTTACCAAGAGCAGCTACCGGAGAAACTTATCTACTTACTACCATGGATATCTTTTCGCGTTATGTGGTAGCTTATCCTCTGCGTAGAGCAACTTCCGCTGCTATCGTAAATAAAATCTTGAACGTATACATTCCACATTGTGGTCCTATCGAACACATATTATGTGACAATGGTTCACAGTTCAAAAGTGATGTGTTTATCAAAGCTATGAACAAGGCTAACATTAAAATTCATTTCGTAACTCCGTACCACCCTAGCAGCTCTGTTGTAGAAAATGTGCATCGTAATTTTGGTATGTTGTTTCGACACTTTTGTAAAGATAAACATGCCGAATGGATTAAGCATGTCAATCAAATCACGTATCTTTTGAATCATTCGATATCAGACACTTTAGGCGTGTCTCCTGCTAATGTACATAACGGTTCTGATTTGATTTTCCCTGTGGAACGACATTTTAATGTCAAGTTAAAAGATTCAACAATCGTAGATTCTTCCAATTTAGTGAATATGGTAAAAATCCGAAGACATAACAAATTTGTGAAACGTAATTCTCAATTAGAGTCTTTGCAAGAAGGAAAATATCGAATCAAGATCAATGACTTAGTTTTTGTTAAACAACATCCACAAAGTAATGCGTTGTTAAAGAAGATTTATAAATTTTGTGACATTTTCTCAGGTCCTTATTTATGTCTTAAGGAAATAAACCCTAAAGTTTTTGAATTGTTGAACGCTAAAACGGGTACGTCAATTGGACTTCGTAATATAGACGAGTTGAAGGTTTGGAGGCCTACCCAGTATACAAGAGAAAAATGGATGCGTTTAGTGAAAAGACTAGTTGCACCTGACATTCTTGCTCAAATTAATAAGAATGAAGGAGACTAAGAAAAAAAATAAAAGGGTGTTTTCTGTTTGTGTAAAAATAGATTTATTTTCTTCCTTTTGTTCGTCCGAAAGTAGGTTACGTTTAATTTTGATTTTTACTTAATTTAATTTTCTTTAATTCTCATTAACCAATGATAATTTTCAAATGATTTTAATTCTCTCTTGTTAATGTGAAGAATTATAATTCGATTTATAATTGATTAAAGCAAAGGTTATTTATATTATAGGGATTTGTGTTGAGAATTTGTTGTCGAAGATTATGTTAAGAATAAGGTTCATTCTATTAAGCTATTTATCCGACGACTGTCTTTATGCGCTACTTTATATATTACCCGAATAAGATTCTTCTATATTCTGATGCCTTATGGATACAATGTATATTTTGAAACATCATCTAACGTAGTTATCATATAATGCGCCCTGGAAAGATCAAATATTATTTTCTTAACATCACCGTTTTTAATAATGATTGAAACTGCTAATCATTGTGACTTATGTTTTTAAAAAGTAATTTGTCTCTTACGATTTTAACTTCGCACCCTTCATTAATTATATTATTAAGCGACGACGTTTTTGTAATAAAAGATATATGATAATGGAATAAAAGATTTATTATAAATGTATTTATATATATATGAAGCTTAATGAAGATATATATATACGAGGGGCGATCAAAATGTAAAGGACATAAGTAATGTAACATCATTATTATAAACGGACCAGTGGTTCTTAAATATAAAAGCCAAGCTCGCTTGTAACTTTTATATTCAGTCCCATCGTCGGGCGACATTTTTATACAACGAGATACTTTGTATCGTTTAATAATTACCTGTACCTTGGGCAGAAAGTGCTCATACTCAAGTACTATACTTGATATAATGTTAATTTAAAATAACAAAAGAAGAATGTTTTTAATATATGTAAAAAATATACATTATTGTATAATTCGTTGCTATGTAGTTGTTTATAGATACCTAATCAACATGTATACTTACAAGACAGTTTGTGTGAAAAATACGTTAAAAGAGTATCAACTAATAAACCATTTAATGCTCATCATCGACTTGTAATTTCGATAGAAAAGGTGAGAATACTAGTAGATATAATTATTGAAGATATTTTAATGTGTAAACAATTACTACCACTCAAGATTTACTTATATTATTAGCCGAACCAGGTTGACGACTACCTTTGGTGAGTCGTTGTAATATATATATATATATATATATATATATATATATATATATATATATATATATATATATTATGGCCATTTGACATATAAGACTCAGCTCCCGATAAGAGAAGGCAATAGACACATTTAAAGGAGTTACCGAAAGACTAATTTAATATGGTACGATCTCAGTATGCATGGCATAGTTTTCACCAAAAAGTCAAATGCTCATGTATTTTCCTGACCAGTTATTACCATATAACAGATATTTCGATAACTTACGTTGAAAACATAAGGAAATAAAGAAAATATTGAAGAATTAAGTATTGTTCTTTGCTGAGAAACTTCATTCAGATTGTTTACGTATTTATTTCGGTTCCAGGAAGGGGACATGGGCCCCTTACGGACGTACTACCGATAGTAAATTAAGTTGTCTAAAATCATATCAACTGTAAAAATTTAAAAGTAAGTTCTACTACATTAAAGTATACGTTACATAATATGGAGCTGTAACATAACGAGCATGCCGGCAGTAAATTATTTCCAATTTTACCACTGTTCATTCTAATATTAAAAGATCGAGCAATAATATCAACTAATTCGTAATTATTATAGAGCCTTCTAGGAAGGTAACACTTTCAATCCTAGGCCCGAAATGGGACTCGGGGTACTTTATTTTGATGCACACGGACGTAGCCCGAGTTTAGCTTGGGTACTATGTACGAGTCTCTTAGATACCTTCTGCGAGTAGTGGTTAATTCTCGATTGTGTGAGAAACTTAATTGAGTTCACACCTACAGTAACAGAAAACATTTGCTTGACGTCTGGGAGTTAGATTTCTGGGCTTTCGGCATCTCTGCTCGTGTTGGTCTGTCACGTATGAGGGATGACATCCTTCGGCGATCATACTATCCGAGGAAAGGAAAAGGAAGGATTGAGGAAGGAAAGAAGCGGCCTGGGACCTGTATGTTAGGTACCATCCCAGCATTTGCGTGGTGTGAATGAGGAAACCCCTGGAACGCTGAAAAAGCTTTTACACTTTTTCGACCTAGTGGAAATCGAACCCAGGACCGCTCACATCAAAGACAAGAGCGTTAGCGACTACCCTACGAGGGCCACTCCATGTATTTCCTATTTTTTCCTTCTTAATATACATCTTTTATATAAAAAAAAAATGCACTAAACAGAGGAAACTGGAATTTGCGTAGTTACGTAAGCCCAGAAGCGAAAGTCAATCACACATATTGATTTGAACTGTGATGCGAGAGAAATATAAAAATGAGCATTGGTAGCAATTAAAGTGTTAATATCATCAAGAAATAAGATACAGAAGAAGAACAGAAAAAGAAAGAAAAAAAAGATGTTTACGTGTTTTAACGCATGCTTCTCTCTTTTTATATATTGGGCTCAAAGTGCTTATAAATGTGATACTTGAGGTTACCAAGTAAATGAGAGTTAACCAGTGAAAATGAGAGATAGATTTGTGATAGTTTAAGATGGATTAATATTGTAATGATATGAAGAAATATTTGTCAAGACAATGATATATGATACGAATGTGAGTTTAATGAAGATTAAATAGTTGTAATATAATTAGAAGAGTGATACGGCGAAGATTAAGAATAAATCATATATAAGATATTGAGTTTAACGATCTTTCTTATTTAAGCTAAAATATATGAAAAATTCTTCTGTGCAAAATATAGGCCCCGCAAATCGACGGAACAGCCCTGACCCTGAATCTTCCAGTGATGGAATGGGTCACGCAGTTTATGACCCGAGACCCGGAAAACTCAGAGGCAGTCAAGACGCATGATCCACCACAGACTCGGTGATCCAGACAGAAGCGTGACTTGGTCTGACCCGGAGTGACCGAAGATCCAGACAGACCCGGTGATCCGGACAATTCCTGTATGTATGACCTGGACACGATAAAATATCGTCATACATATGGGAAGAACGTGTGAGGTTCTAACGAACAGAATCCTCTCCTTTTTCTCTCTTCCTGCGTGTCAAAATATTGCACTGAAAAATAACTACAAGATTTATTAAAGTATAGAAAAATAAGCTTTTTTTTTAAATTGAGGGATCGCCAAAGTTTAATAGGACAAATTCGTGAAATTTGTCCTTTAGAATTTGATGGATGTCGCTAAGCTCAATCGATGTTTTGTTAAATCCTTTTGTATAGCCTATGTCCAAAAACGACTGTATTACTTTTTTTTAAGTATGGGAGGACGAATAAATATGAAATTATATTTGAATTATTTAAGACATGTCGTTGTGGCAGGAATCAAATAAATGAATGTTTGAATTCGAATAGTTTACATTGTTCATCAACTTTACAATTCTGTAGTAATGTTGCAGTTGATATTTTGGGCTATTTTAAGGTCGCCGGTCTGTTCGGGTCACCAGATCTGCCTGGGTCTCCGAGTCTGTCCGGATCACCGGGTCTATCTGGATCTCCGAGTCTGTCTGGGTCATTGTGTCTGTCTGGGTCTCCGAGTCTGTCCGGGTCACCAGGTCTGTCTCCGGGTCATCCAAAGACGAGAGTGTTAGCGACTACACTACACTCCGGTTCACCGGGTCTATCTGTGTAATGTGATTTCAACAGGTCTGTTTGAGTCTCCGATTCTCTCCGGGTCAGACTAGGTCTGAGAAGCGAGACCCAGATGACCAGGACAAAAGTCAACCCAAGTGACCTGGTGATCCAATACTCATTTCATCATTGGATTTTTTTTTTTTTTTAATTTTCATACTCACCGAGAACAACAAGTGTGTTTCTATTTTCATTCTAACAAAGATGATTCTATCCCTCTTTTCTTCTAATGTCTCTCTGAATCTTTATAATTTTCTTTCTTTCTCTTTTGTCAACCTTAAAGGGCATTTTTAGGTTTACTCGAGAATTTACGTTTAATGAAATGTTAACACACAATACGATTGTGTTCTTGCCTTCGCGACAGAAAACCTGGATTCAATTCCTGATGTCAATATACGCCACACAACAGTATAGCCAGTAAGTTCGTTTTTCTCTTTCACAATCGATTATAAACATTCTTCATTTGCTATATTTGTGATAAACATATAACAAATGATCTAAGTCCGCATCTTAATGAGATCGGTTCTACAAAAGAGGTGAGCTCCGAAAAATTAATTAATGTGTTGTGATTAATAAATTATGATTCCATCTTGAATTGAACACACGAACATTCGACTTCGAGTAATAATACACATCATTAACCTACGATAAATTTTTGCAGTAAACTCTCCTCGCTACTGTTGTGTTTAGCGCATGCACTTTTGGTACACGTAGTCGCTCGTTCGATTCTCGGTGGGAAAGTACAAAAGATTAACTTCACAATCACTCACTCTTATTAGTTATCCGTCTTCTTTTTAGTCTAAAGAGTTTCACCGTAGCATTATTTTCTTTTAAATACAGTATGCCCAGAGCTGTTATGATTTCGACCAGTCTGTCCTGACCTGGGAAGCGAGTCCCAGACTCGATTGTTCTGGACAAAATCGTGACCGAAGTAACGTGGTGAACCGTGACTGCTGCATAATGTGGTGACACCATGAGTGTTCCCTATTTTTACAAAGAAAAAAAAATAACTATCTCTGTTCTGTATACTAAAGTAATTATAATATGCAGAGTAAGTATTGTCACAAAAAATATCACTTCCTTCTTCCTATCCAAGGCAGAAAATTACATTTTTATTTCTCCAATGGAACATTGAACTTTGAAAGCTTAATCAAAAGGCAATTTTCAGGCATGATTACTCTCTTTCTGTCCAGAACAATCTTCATTGTTTCCTTAAAAAAATAAAATAAGGGAAAGCGATAAATTTAAGTGATGTCAATAGAACGAATCTTTAAAAAAAAAAAGAAAAGAAAAGAAAAGAAAAGAAAAGAAAAGAAAAGAAAAGAAAAGAAAAGAAAAAAGGCTCTATAATATTCCCTATCATCGAAGAGTTCTGTTCAGTGAAGCATATATCATAAGTTGATTACTTGCATAATCTTCGCTACCAATCTGTCAGTGACACCGAAAACAAAGAATAAGGTTTAAAAAAAAAAAAAAGACAGGAAATTGACTTTTGTTTATTTAGGATCCAATAGCTATTTTCTTTGGAAGATGTATTTCTGTCCTACACTTTTTTTTTTATTATTATTTTTCATTTGCCAAGAAGACATGTTTGCTTTTCATTCATTCAGCTCTATTTTTTAAAAAAATAAAAAAAGCTTTTTTCTTCAAAATTTTGCGCCAGAAACTTTATTCGGATAATTAGCAAAAAGGATTTAACTGAAATTACAAAACTGCTAGGGAATGAAGGGTTATTTTTTTTTCTTTAAAATAGTACCTTTCTTGAACAACCATTAATTTCTTCGGGTGACTGAATTCAGCACTGCCAAAGCTTCTCGAATAATAATAATAATAATAATAATAATAATAATAATAATAATAATAATAATAATAATAATAATAATAATAATAATAATAATAATAATAATATGTTTGAATTTCTGCTGAACATTGTCATTTCTTTCTTTCGTTACATTATGATCAGTGCAACTTCTGATATTTTTCTTTGTAACCTTAATTGAGGATTTATGTTTTTAGATACAGATCTAGGTACCAATCACCTTTATCAGTGAGTTTTGTTATAATAAGTAATTATTTTATAATATATCATGAAAAATAATGGACGATAGTGAAAGATGGTGTATGAATCTCGCTCCAAAATACCATTCTTCTTTCTAATTTCCCATTCAAAAGTATTTTTTATTTTTTTAAATTAATAGTATTACTTAGATATCGCCTGTTGCTTTGTAGTAAATTCATTGCTCTGTCCGCTAGCTCACCCTTAGTGTATAGGGTCTCGGGTTCGACTCCCAGTGAGAGAACTTTGAAATGTGAACTCGCGATCCACATTAAACTGTAGGTCCACGTCTCACATGACCACAGTACTAAAAAAAAGGCGATGACCCCGCGTAGTGTAGTCGCTAATGCTCTCGCCTTCGGTGCGAGCAGTCTCTGGCTCGATTCCCGGTGGGGACACTCGGTCGAAAGAGTGTAATAGCTTTTTCAGGACAGCCATCTTGAGTGAGGTTTTTTCCTGGGTTTCTCTCATTCACACTATGCAAATGCCGGGATGGTACCTAACATATTGGTCCCAAGCCGCTACCTTCCTTTCCCAATCCTTTCTTCCTTCCCTTTCAGCAGATAGTGTGTGCTCGCCGAGGGACGTCATCCCTCATATACGTGATGGCTAAATAACCTTAGAATTCCTAATTCTCATATAGCCCCAATATTGAAAAGGCACTTCACTTGAAAAAGAAAAAAAAACTTTCCTGGGAAGGAAACCAATATTATTCCACTTTTGTAACATTCAATTTACTCAGCAATTAGCGCAGATAATACAAATAAATGTAATCTTTTTCATCTTCCACATTTATTTTTCTCTTATACTTCCTGTTCTAATGTGAGAGCAACTCGACAAAGACATCTTTGATTAAACCTCCTTTGATAACAACCGAAGAAGCTTTTCATGCCCTACATTGCTTGTTGTACTGTAATATTATCTTTATTGCATTTCTCATAATTACAAGTTGTTAAGTTAGATCCTACTTCAACAATTCTTATCTGATCAATTTGTCTTTCTTCTTCCCTCTGGGACACTATAAATCGTTTATTGTTTTATTTCCCATTGAAAAAAAAAAAACCGTTAACTGATTAAAATCAAACAAAAGGAAACACAGAATAAAAAGACAAAAAAAATATTCTTATGTTCATCAAAAGTTACACTGATCAAAATCTAACCAAAGAAAGAAATGACAAGAGCTCACCAGAAGTTGCCATCCAAAGACTTATTTATTCAAAGCAATTGTCAGGGAAATATTATACATTTGTGATAATGATAGTGTTTCTTTTTATGCTTCTCGGAGTCTGAAAGAAAGGAACAAGAAAAGTGGAAGTGTTGCAGTCTTAATCCTGTACTAGCTATCAACTTGTATCTTTTGATGTCCTCTATCGGAGGTTGAGTGTGAGAGGGCTAGTCATCATTATCAAGTGCAGAGTGCAATATATTACACCGAGCAAAGAAGTCAGGGGCAAGGAATTATGAGGAAAACCGGTTCTATGTTCTTTTTCTTCTTCTTCTTCTTCTTTATCTGGTAGCACAGCATCAGCAAGCTGTATGTGTAATGGGTGGATATCAAATCTAAGATTGTCCTCCTCTTTTTCTTCTTTCTTTCTTCTCGTTCACTTTCGTTCTCCAATTTTTCCTCCTACATGCATCAAAAGAGCGGCCAAGCATAAAGGCTAGATGATGATTTTATGACTTCCTTGAGTTACTGCCAATGAAATGATTTAATTAGTCGTGTTATACGTGTGAACATGTAAGTGTTTCGTTAAAGCAGATATAGAAATAAACGGAAAATAATGCCAAGTAAAGATCGGATCTTATCAATTAGTGACTACAAAACAGTGACGTGAGTTTCCTTAAGTCCTACACTCCAAAGTGTTAACAGTATGAACACAGTAGGTCCTAAATTTTAGGTTTTCTTCTTCAACACTAAATAGTTTTTAGGACTTCTGCACTTTCTGAGTTTTGCAGCTAAACTATCTTCAGGACTTTTGCGTACTTCAACTTCCACATTTGTGCATCTAGATGAATTTTAGGACTTCTGCAGTTTAGAACTTAAGTAACATTATGAATTGTAGAACTTCAGTACTTAAAGACTCTTGCTGCTCTTTAGGATTTACTCAGATAGACGATTTTAGCATTTCTGCTGCTTTTTATGACGTGCACTTTAGAACTTACGCAGCTGAATAATTTTAGGACTTCTGTTGCTCTTTAGGACTTATGCAGCTAGATAATTTTAGGACTTCTGCTGCTCTTTAGCACTTATGCAGCTAGATAATTTTAGGACTTCTGCTGCTCTTTAGCACTTATGCAGCTAGATAATTTTAGGACTTCTGCTGCTCTTTAGCACTTATGCAGCTAGATAATTTTAGGACTTCTGCTGCTCTTTAGCACTTATGCAGCTAGATAATTTTAGGACTTCTGCTGCTCTTTAGGACTTATGCAGCTAGATAATTTTAGGACTTCTGCTGCTCTTTAGGACTTATGCAGCTAGATAATTTTAGGACTTCTGCTGCTCTTTAGGGCTTATGCAGCAAAATAATTTTAGGACTTCTGCTGCTCTTTAGGACTTATGCAGCTAAATAATTTTAGGACTTCTGCTGCTCTTTAGGACTTACTCAACTAGATTATTTTAGGACTTCAGCACTCAAGCCTTTCCGTATGTATGTGACGTTCACTATAGCTTAGGGCTTCTGGAGCGTATATCTAGAAAACATTCGTGACACATATGTAAAGCAAAATAAAGACAATTAGCTGGATAAACAAATAGAAGAAGTGTTATGAAATGTTGGGGGGAAAAGGACGAAGGAAAGTAGAAGTAGCTTAGGACATCACTTCAGAAGAAATTGCCTTATTAGTTATGGTATAATGGAAAGAGGGTGATTTTGTTAGTGACTTCTTGAGGTCATCCTCCACTACACGCTTCTATTTAAATATTCAAGAATCAAGGGGAAGACAATCAAATTCTCTTTAATTCATTGTGTGGAATAAAGTTTTAGATTGGGAACGAAAAGAAGATGATTTGCAAGAGGCACTAACTTGAGTGAGAAGTTGAATAAAAGATGTAATAAGAAAGTAAACAAGAAGAAGACGAACAAGCCCTTGACTTAAGTAAGGAGTTCAACAGAAACAGGAAGAAAGCGAACATATCCTACGAAGTGTATGAAGAAGGAATGTGAATAAGTAAGATTTTTTCTTGGCGCGCCGGTAAGAGAATGGAAGAAGAGTGAAGACACTTAAATATCATATTTGGGTAGAATATTGAAAGAAGTGAAATAGATATGAAAACTAGAATATCACAGGCGAAGCAGACATTCTACAAAAGAAAAGGACTTTACTTGCATTGGTTTAATTGCAATCATAAAACATCAATTGAATCGTTGAATTCGAAAACCGATCATCTCCATCAAAGCTAATTTGAGATTAGTGACAAACAAAACTCAATTTATCAATATGTATCTGACATATAGGGTTATTTTCATTTTTGGAAAGTAGAAAAATGTCAGTTCTACGGTCCGAAAATGAAAACAGCCCCATACTATATCAGATACATATTGACTAATTTAGTTTTGTTTGTCGCTCCTCTCAAATTAGCTTCGATGGAGATGACCGGTTTTCGAACTCAACGATTCAATTTCTTTAGAAGTTAATGTCTCTTTTCAGCACCAAAGCTATAAAAGATGGAATTGCTGCTTTTTAAAAAAATGTCTTCAAGTTTAATGTCCCACGATTATTCCCTTTAAGCTCAGGGAGACGATGATTAAAGCAAATGAATCATGATGGAAGAATTGGTGGAATGAGAAAGGGAAAAGAAACGAGAGTATCCCGAGAAAAACCCACGGATACGATGTTGTCCACCGCAAACTTACTTGGCCGGGGATCGAACCAGGGGTCTCTCGCACGAGAGATAAACTCTCTACCACTGAGCCACCGCCTTTCTTTCAGAAAATGTTGCAAAATCAAAATCTGAGGAGGTTTCCATCTAAAGGACGTGCCCTGTACAAGAGTGTCATGGAGTCGCAATTTAATTTAACTTAGCTTCGGGAGACGGAAGGAAGTCTGACCAACTCTGGGAGGCTTAGCCAAAGTGGAAGTATGAAGGGCCGAGAGGGAATCCTTCTCTGGAAATATGCCTGAAAGAAGAAATGCTGTCTGGATTATATCTAGAAAGTAAACCATATGAACAGTTAAAATACCTGCAATAAATAAATAGAAAATGTATCACTTCCATATTCATCACCAACCTTTCCTTGAGGAGAGAAGAAAACACCTTCCTTTGGCGCCACTTATTGTTAGCCACCGGTTACCCTAATCATCATCATCAACATTATCATAGATATTCTTTCATTACTGGCGGCTAGCTTGATGCAAACTAACATTCCACGCTCCACACCTCTCAACCAACATCGTCGCCCGGACGCGACGTAGCAATTCTTTGTTTTAAACTTTTAATGCCATCCATTAATTGTAGCATCTTCCATCTTCCCTCTTTTTCCTTCTATTATGATTTTTATGATACAATTTCTTCTCAGGCAGCCTCCCAACCACCATTTCTTCTTTTTCTTAATTACGTCGAAAGTGTTCTCGTTCTTTCATAAGACTTTCTCATTCGTTTTCCATTGAATCCATCTAATGTCTATTCTTCTCCACACTCACTTACATTTCAAAAACTTCCAATATGTTTTCGTCACTTTTGCGTAGCATTCATGCTTCTACCCGATAGAGTACACTATACACCACACACATAACAATTTATGAATATTTTCCTTAACTTCTATATTCAAGGACTCACAAAATAAATTTTTCTTCTTCCTAAAAGTTTCTATCGTCGTTCTTATCCTTACTTTTAGTTCACTTCCGCAATTATGTCTTCTCTGTTACTTACAGTTAGTATATACAACCTATCCACATAGCACGACGTGTCCAGAGGACGTTTTACAGGAAGGGTGCAAAATCATAAAGAGTCGAAGGGGGAGGAAAAGAGAAGTGTAAAAAAAAAAAAAAAAAAAAAAAGTTATTCGCATTGGAATGTTTCGACATAGAAAGTTCACATATATTGAACATCCATTTAATTACTAAGATATGTAAGAATTAGCATACCGGTAAACACTAGTTTTCCCATTAATTACAAATGAAATACGTGCATGCTAATTACTTATGAATTATTGTAATTAATTTGCAAACTTCTGAAACCCGTGTCACTTTATTCACCATGAGCTCAATGAGTTATTAGTAGGGGGAGTTTTCTTCCACAATATTAAATAGGGAAATTCCTCCCCCATAACTCCTCCAGGATTTCGTAATCTGCTTACAGGTTCCATATTTATCCCGGAACATTTAGAATCACATTAGAAGCATTAAGGATTATGGGAACTAGTTGTTTCCTATAAGCCTTCGGTTCGCCCTCACCGCTGCTCTAGTGGCTAATGCGTACATCTTTGGTGCACGTGGTCACGGGTTCGATTCCCGGTAGGACAGCAGAGAAAATTCAATTTCACAATCTTTCGCTTTCAATTTCATTACTCATCCGTCTCCTTTACCCTAAAAGGTCATAACCACGGAACGTCAAACTAAAAAAGGGGGGATAACTAGTGTCAGACATAGTACGGGGCCTGTGGCGCCAGGTCCTTCCAAGTTTTGAGTGACAAAAATAAGTGAATTTATTTATATGTATATTTTGGGAAGTTTATAGTAAACTCATGATATACCTATCATAGTCTGCGTTCTGGCTGTCTCCTTCCCAATTTGTATTTTCTAGATCCACCACTGACAGTAACACTAGTTAGAATAACTGGGTTTTCGATGTGGTTAAACTGACTGATATAGAAGATAGATAAATAAGAAGATTTGTAAGGATAGTTCACCTACTACGTATTTAATAGAAGATAAAAGCGGTATCGGAATGCATAATTTCTATCGTCTTCTCTATATTTAGATACTGCAAGTGCAATAGAATACAGTATTTTGAATAACATCCTGACCTTCATAAGATGCCACTGTTGTATGTACGTACCTGGCACGAACCATATAGAACCAGTTCGCCTGTTCTGCATAGAATACAAAGAAACAATTTCAAAATGACATTTATTTCTCGCGTTTGAAATTTATGGAAAATTAGCGTGTACCTTATGGCCAAAAGATTTCCTTTAAAAACAAGAAAGAAAGAAAAATCTTCCGTTTGGTACCTAGAGCTTCTGTTCCCTTGTGACGTTTTTAAAAACAGGTGTTTGTAATTTTTCCCTAGAGATAGGAAAGTTGTGCATAGCTTTGAAGTAAACAGTTCTCCGTTGTTTTTCTGCCTGACGTGTATGTTCTTCCTCTATCTAATAGCCGTTTGCAACGTAAGTAGCTTAGAATATTCTATTTTGCGGTGTAGTGATCGGACCGTTGCATATAACGTAGGTATAAACAAAATATTACTATTGTTGTATACACCTACATGAATGCAAATGGTTGTGACAATTGTTACACTATTTACTCGCTTCCGTTCTAAATTTAGGTCAAATTTTGGAGTTCTCTCTTTCATGTTGCAATTATTTTTCGTCTACATCTATTGACTTATTATTATTTTTACATTTTTCTACATTTATTGATTTGATTTTCTCTACAATTTGCAATTGATTTTTCTTCTACATCTATTGACTTGATTTTCTTTACATTTTGCAATTTATTTTTCTCCTACATCTATTGACTTGATTTTCTTTACATGTTGCAATTTGTTTTTCTTCTAAATGTATGGACTTGATTTTCTTTACGTTTTGTAATTTATTTTTCTTTTACATCCATTGGCTTGATTTTCTTTGCATTTTGCAATTTATTTTTCTAATACATCTACTATCTTGATTTCTTTATTTTTGCATGTTTTTCTTCTGCGCTTATTAACTTGATTTTGTTAAACATTTTTGCATTTTTTTATGTCTACTGAGTTCGTATGATTTTAACTTGTACAATTATTTTTTCTCCTACGTTTACTGATTTTATTTTCTTTAAACTTTGACAATAGTTTTGTTTTAAATCTTTACTGTCTTGATTCTCTTTAAGTTCTGCAATTACGTGTACTTTTTCTTCTATATCTGTACTTTCTTGATTTTCTTCAAAATTTTTGCAATTAATTTTTCTCCTACGTCTATACTGTATTATTTTCTTCGCATTTTGTAATTATTATTTTTTGCTACTACATCTACTGACTAAATTTTGGATTGTTTTGAATGTTGTCTGCTGAAGGACATTGACGGAGAAGGCACCAACCAACCATATTCTAGTCTCACATAATGGGCGAAATGTCAGGAGGCCATGCAGGCCAAGAGAGTCTGGTTCTCATTGTTCTTCAAATAAGAGTTGCACATTCCATTGTTCATGTGGCATCTAAGTGCGTATCTAATATTTTCCAGCTAATTGTTGCCACAGTAGAGTTAACATTCTGAGTTTCGAGAAAATAACCTGAAATTAACCTTTGTAGGTACTGCAATAGTGATGACACTGTAAAAACGGCATGGGTAAATCACATCTTCTTTTAGAAAACATTGTGCAAAACAGTTTCTTTTCCTTCCTGCAATTATACTTAATAATAGTAATCTATCCTCTGCTTTTTACAAATATTTGTTTCCGCTATATTTATAAATATATACTGCTCTAATTTAGGTGATTCTTGTTTCGAAATGTGTTTTAAAAAGTTACTGCCTCGCGTCCAGAATCACTTAAGAAATGAGTTATATCCTATGTAAACTACTTGTACTATCAGTGGAATCAGCATCAAGGAAAGTTTATAGGCTATGTAGCTATCCAAGTCTTTAACAAGGAGTTGTAGAGAATTGTGTCCTACTATATTTTGTGGAGTAACGTATAATGTATGTAAGAACAGAGGTACACATACTATCTATGTAAAACAGAGTTATAAATAATTCCAATTTGCTCTTCGCGGACGACCCACTGATGTGTAACTAGTTTAGGTACAGCAATAACCGTTAGATGGTAGCACAAGGATTTTTTGATACTATGTACACAGTATATACATGGTGTACTAAATTTTCTTTCTTCGAGCAGGTGTGTCGTAATGTAAATAATAATCTTAGTTTCCTACAATCTTTTACAAGATCAAAGCTATTGAATCTTCAGAAGTTTTCTGTAGGGTGGACAGCAACCCAAAACATTCAGTTGAAAAAAAAAAAAAAAGAATAAAACAAGAATTTAGTGAAGGCAGATAGCATATAGTAGTAACACAGCTCCACCCTTGAAACCAAAAGCTGCCATGACACCAATATTCAAGTTGCATTATGTACTCCTTTGATGCTTCTTCAGTCGTCTTGGTTGTGATAGGGTTCACCAATTACATGACCAGGACACGTGCTCGCTCAGTCATCATCTCTTTCATCTAAAAAGAGAGAAAAAATGAGGGAAATAGGATCCTATTGTTGCGTAACAATAACGATAATAAAACAAAATAAAGTAAAGCCGAGATATAAAAGTGTGACGGGAAGAGTTGGTGAAGCTTGTTTCCGGCTGTTGACGTAGATCGTTGCATTTTCCAATCTCACATCTGCAACACTAACTAACCTTGATTCAACCTTGGTCAACTGACAGACTAAATGCTTCACTAGGTTTTCCATTACCAGAAAGGGAAGGGAATTTTAAAAAGAAAAATAGAAAGGTTATCCTTCGTTCTAATGAACCGTCAAATGTTTCAATTACATACCATACCAGTATGAATTTTTGTGATGCGACACAATACCGTGCTAAGGCTACAAAAACGGTGTCCATAGTTGCTAGTTTACGGGAAGAGTTTTTATTTTTGTTGTAATGTTATCCCGGAAAACCAGGATTCTCCCCGATTCACGGGTTAGAGGAATTCTTCTGGTCGACATTTTCAAGCTCTCGTACTGTATTTTCGGCAAGAAAGGAAATTATTATTACTAAATATTAAGATTCACGTTGGCATGAAATAACAAAAATAAATATTTTTTTCTATATCACAAACACGGATGATAATGTGAAACAAAGTAGGAAAAATCGATGACAATTATATTTTAAAAAAATAATAATATTGTTATTCTACAAATCGTCCGTTTAAGCTGGTAAATGATTTTGAATGTGTCCATGTGCAGCTTTTTATTAAGCGTTAAATCCGTATTGTCATCATGAAACGGAAAATTTATATTATGCAGTCATGACGCGGATCCAGGATGGGGCTAAAACATAGTTTATCCAGTGTAACGTAGGATTGAAGCTCATTTTATCCTGTGTATATCTGAGCGACAAAGGGGGGCTATATTCTCTATAGCTCCCCTTGAATCCGCGCCTGATGCACTCCAAGAATTGTGAACCTTCATTTTTATGACAGAAACTATAACAATTTCACACAAATATTCATTTTCTAATTTATGTCGTAGTCAAATACTATTCGGCTTAAAAAGAAAATTAAGCCAATACGTCTTGCACCATTTCAGTGAAAAACATTTTTGGGCCAATGCTGTGAAACAACTAGAAGTGTCATTTATGAATTACTTAACCAGAGCTTGAAACAACCATGAAAAAATAAAATGGCATTTAAAAGGGGAGGAGGTACTTCTAAAGTACTCTGTTTTGGATAATAATTTTATTTAGTTTCCGGAAAGTTAACTTAAGTTTTCCATCTAGAAAGCCCATTGAGGCCCCTTATTTCCAACTGAAATAAAATGTCAAAGCGCACATGGTCTTTTTGTCATCAATTCTACGACCAGTCTCCAGTAATATACCATGTGGTCCTAGTGAATTGATTTGTGTTGTTGACAACATAAAAGACACCCCAAGAAAATGTCGGGTTTTCTAGAGATATTTATAACTAAACTTTAACTCTACTTGATACTTAAAGAGAATCGTTCTGTCACGAAGGAAAGACGATGGTATATTGTTTTAATCGCAAAAGTATCTTATCTCACTAATAAATTATATGACCATAGAAGCATTACATTTTGCCACCCAATTTTGTATCGACTTTCTAATGATTTTTGTGTCGCAAACAGCGATGTGATATCGCTCATGGCTGCCAACTGTACGGGTTTGCCCCGTATTATTCGGATTTAACAACTCAGATACGAGCATACGGAGCAATAATTCGATTAGTATTGTTAGCATTTAGCAAAATTAATTTGGAAAACCTCTCAGTTGGTTTAATGTTACTAATATTTTGAATCATGCTAAAGTTAACGTAAACATTGACAAGCTGTAGCGAGATTGATCAGTCTTCGTTTGTTGGTTGTAAATGGTTAAAAGTTTTTGAAGCTATACCTGACTCAACAGAGTTGTTTAATTTTGCCTCATTTGTATTATCAATACCTGCAAACAATTCATTTTGTGAGTGTTTAGTATGATGGGAAATGCTTGGACTGGTGCAAGAAACTTTGTCTGAAAATTTACTGACACCTGAACTAATGGTAAAAATTTACTTTCACATGACCTACAAAGAATTTTACTTTTGTGTAAAAAAAAAAAAAAAAAAAAAAAAAAAAAAAAAAAAAAAAAAACCTGCTGTATTGAAAAGTGCTAAAAAAAAAAAAGGAAAACGAGTATAAGTTTAAGTCTGTTCAGAAATAAATGTTAATTACAGTTGCAAATCAACCTTATTTTGTTTCTCTAACAAATGTTGCTAAACATAGATTAAAAAAAAAAAAAAAAAAAAACATACATGGATATGTTTAACTGAAATCAGGTTCTAATTTAACGAACCTGAATTTGGAGGACAAGCTGTGAATGTACGGGTGAGCAGGTTTGAAAATTTGACAGCCCTGATACCGCTTTAATAAACGCGTGTCACTGTTACAGCTATGTGTGCCACACACATTGATTTTCAGGTATTTTCACGCAACTAAGATATAAACTATTGTTTTAGGCTACAAGAGAATTACTTTTCTCAAATTTTAGCCTAAATTAAAAATTCGGCTTATATACATGATAATACGGTACTTGTTCAGGGTTGCAGAATTTTTCGCCATATAGAAGAGTCCCAAACACATCTATCATTACTGTAGGGATGTGCTACTATCGAAAATAGCTCGAGATCTCCTTTTGTGGCTAAGTGTACGTGTCTGGAGTGGGAGAACCTGGGTTCGATTCCCGTCGGGAGTTCATGTGGTTCGGATTCCACCTTAATCAGTAGGCCCACGTCTCAAATAGCCTTGCTGCTGAAAGAGACGTTAAAAACTAATAGAAGTCAAATCAAATCGAAAATAGTTTGAGAAGCACTGTCTAAAGATTCTCTTGTTCTGATCTGCCTAAACCTCTTGAAGTTTTTCTTCCTTTTTTCACACTCTGTATATACTTATTTAATACCCCCCCCCCCAAAAAAAAAAGTAAAAAATAAAACAAAGATTACTCTGGCTGTAATTGCGCTTTAGTAATATAGTCATCATTATTGCGTCTACCCTACTATTTCATGCATTGTTAGGTACAAATTAAAGTTTTTATATATGCAAACCAAAAGGAAGGTAAATTACACAGTCTTCCAATACCATTCTTCTTCCTCTTCAGAATAATAGCCCACTGTTATCTCAATTGTGAGGTTCTTCATGCATATGAGATCAGATCAGGTCAACCGTAGTAATTTCGGGTGCGACATTGAAGAAAACATGTTTTTATTGCAAACTAGATCTTGCGAAGGTATTGGACTGATAATGGCCTTGGAAGTAAGTTTTAACGCCTACAATAGTTGCAACATACGTATAGGCTAACAGCAGAAATCCCCACCTATTTCCGCGATTCATTATTCAATATATGTAGACACATATGGATGATAGTATGGTCTATATGTACCATATTGACACGATTTCTCGGTTAAGAAAGCCTCTGCTTGTCAATCAACTTATTCATTCTTAAAATTACTAAATTATATATATACTTGTAAGTGCAGAAATATCGTACATAACACGGGTTTTATTATTACGCGTATTTACGAATTAGCAATAATTTTGCCATTTAAAAAAAAATAACCAAATAAAAGCAGGAAACATGGCAAATATGCATGTAGGCCTATAGATGGAAATGCTAGAAATTAGAAATCATATTTCTGGGCATTCAGTATCTTTTAAGCCCGTTATGTAAGTCAGGTAACATCCCTCGACGATGGCATAATTTGGGGAAGTCGAGAAGGAAGGAGGTGGCGTGAGACTTTTTAAAGTTAGGTACCGTCCCGGCATTTCCTTCATGTGAATGAGAAACACCTACAAAAAACCTCACTGAGGATAGCTAGCCTTTTACACCTTTCCAATGGCGTGTACCCACCGGAAATCGAAACCCAGGACCGCTCGCATCAAAGGCAAGAGCATTAGCGACTATGCTACGCGGGCCCACTGTGTAAGTCGAGTCAGGTAGTGGCTTGTGATATAACGCTATGAAAACAATTGAAAAATAGCAGGAGAGAAAACGATGTTTTTAACTGTCGATGTTTCTATGTTCGTGTAAATTAAATGAAATCTTTGAGTTTTACGTCACATGGTTATGCTGGGTAGACTAAATGAGAAGGTGATGATGAGAAATGAATGAAATGGTGGAATGAAGAAAGTAAGAGGAAACGGAAGAACCTCGAGAAAACCCACGACAAAGCCCACTTAACCCGAGCTGGGATCAAACCAGGGGCCTCATGCACCAGACGTGAACACTCTACCCTGAGCCACCGTGGCCGTTTCTGTGTTCGTGTTCCCTTGTCAAGTTCAGTAGATATTCAACAGTGTGAACGAAGGGATGCAAATAACCACTCGCCCGGGGCGAGTAGTTCATCGGTGCGGGTGAGTATTTAATATAATACCGAAGATAACTAAATGATTTCTATTGTGGGATGTGGGCTAGTACCTTTTTTCTTTGGCTAGTAAAATTTTGTTGCTTTTTGCATCCCTGGTGTAGACCCAAGAGAAAGTTGCATTTATTTTTAAGTTGTACACTCTGTCGAAAAAGTATAAAAGCTTTTTCAGACCAGCCATCCTGAGTGAGGTTTTCTTGGGTTTTCCTCATTCATACCGAGCAAATGCCGGGATGGTACCCAACATAGAGGTCCCAGGCCGCTTCCTTTCCTCTTCAATCCTTTCTTCCTTCCCTTTCCTCATATAGTGTGATCGGCAAGGGACGCCATCCTTCATATGTGACGGGCTAACATGGCCTTAGATGCTGGAAGCCCAGAAATCTAACTCCTATATTTTTTTTAAGTTCTAGAGAGCTCAACTCTGGTGCCAGAGGATCTTGGTTCGGTCCAGGCCAAGTGACTTTATGATCTACAACATGTTGTCTGTAGGTTCTCCCATTTCCTTCTACATTCTCATTCCAATCAAATCTGTCATAATCATTTACTTTCATGTCTCCCTTTTAGCCTAAAGGGCATAACCTTTGGACGTAAACTTACGTTCTGTGTTTTATTTTTTTTATTTAATAGGTCTAGATATATTATTTAATAATTTTTTTATTTAATAACCACACTGAGAAAAAAAATGTAGTTGGCGTACTTAAAAAGATAGGTCACATGCGTAATTCCTGTAGTTTTTGAACTTAAGGTACAGCAGACGTATAACTGGAAACGCATGTTTTATAATACTTTCTGTACAAGTGTTCCATCTATACGTACTTTCCGTATGAAACAATGTAGGTGGTCAGGATCTCACATACAAATGGACGTATATAACATATAGCTGACTAAGATAACATAAGTATATGCATGTGATATTTGGAAAACTGTTAGATGTCAGACATCCTGTAGCGGCATGGTGTAACATCCAAGGGCAGTGCCTATGTAGCATACGGATAACGTATGCTCCGTACTGATTTCTATAGTAAGCAAGAGGATACCGTATATTTGTACAATATACCGCTGTCCGGAGAACGGATTTTTCTCTTTGCAGTGGCTCCTAAGGTGGGTGGAGACCCCTGAGAGGCGTGAAGGACCATCAAGGGGGTCATAGGCAAACTGAAATAAAGTGATCTGGGAAATTGTTTTTAAACTTCAAAGGTTAGATTTTTTTAAAAAAAACTATAATTACCTAAATTTTGTATAGGACAATATTCAAAATAAGCACTGAGATTTTGTTTTCCCATTGGAAATGGGTTTAACAAAATTGACCCTAGTCAAAAGACAGAAAAATATTAAAATAATAATGTTTACAATTACAATCAAATATCTAGACTCCTTTCGTGTATGTGGTCCCGGGTTCGGCGGGAGAGCCCCACCCAACCAGGTACATTCTAGGAACGTGCCATTTAAGTTCCATATGTACCGTTTACGTACCTGGTACTTGAAAAATGTACATTTCATATGCATAGCACGTGTCGCTAGGTACGTGCCTTTCGAGGAATTTCTGACACTTGAAAGGTACTTTTACATGCTTCACTGGAATGTGAGGAATGTGAATGGCACATACCCCATGTACCATGGCATGGTTGTGCGTAAGTTGCTTCGTATTGCGACTAGGGTTGCCAATTTAGCCACTTTGTGACGAGATCTGGCCATTTTGAGAACGTCGTTAGTCACATAATTTCCAAAGAGCCAATAGTGGCTTTTTAGCCATATGCTTTTCACTTCTATAGCCACTTTCTGAGTTTAGCCACATTGTAATATATTGTGTGTGTCATTTTGCAATTTACTGACGTTTGATGCGTTCTCTAGGTTGTAACATTCTAAACCCCACTGTCAGAATTGTCCTCATAAAATTAGCATTGATGGTTATATTGTGACGTTACACAGCAGAGAATTAGTTCAAAACCTGTACGTTAAAACTAGACGTTAAAGAAAATTTTCGGGAAGACGTAAGTTTAAGTATAAACTAACTCCTTAAAGAAATGCAGCCTGATAATATAGACATCCTTCAGGAAATGTCGCTTTTCAGTGGCAATAAGCTTGAAACCGGTGAAACATCTTTTACTGATTTAGCTTCTTCTTTCACCTTCTGTGGAATTTGAAGATAATATCGACAAAATTGAAAATCAGTGGCGATTATAAATCTTCGATTGAAGAATTTTTGCAAGAAACTAGCTGAACCTGCGCTCTCTACACAGCGCATTATTCGCATATGAGCATATATCGCCTTATCATTCCTTACAACATCTGTACATGTCTCTTTACAGACACAAGTTAAAGACGTATTGATTTAAAAATAGCCAAGGGGTATCATAAAGGGGGATTTTTCGATTATTTTTCTGAATATCTCGCACCGTTTGCAAGATTTGAGCCTACTTCCGGTTGGAGTTTCTAATTCATGTACGACCAGTGTTTTCTTTCTTCTTGCATGCAGTATGTAATAAGCAAATACATTACATACAAAATTAATATATTGTCAGTTATATATGGTGCTTATTGGGAAAAACACTCCCCAAAAAAGTTCATCTTAGACTGGAGAAATGGTTATCCTTCCTTTTCCATTATTATTTGGCTATGAAACAAATGCCGGAGACATATACAACCGCTATATATAAAAAAAAAAAAACATATACAACAGTGTGGTGTTGGAATGTGTAATGATTAGGATGTGATGTTTTATTTTATTTTTTTGAAATTTCAACACTTCCAATGTACCCGTAAAAATGTACTATAGAAATAGTGCCCATGTTTTTTAAATATTCAATTAGAACTGGACAATCTACATGAAATTTGCAATCGATCAGTGAAAACGTCATCTTTCTAGAGCCTGTAGTTTCTGAGATCTCATTGTCGAGAAACATATATGTGTATTTTAAAAGAGCTCCAAAGATGGCAGCACAATTCATTTGCATGTATTTTGGAGAAGGCTTACTAAAGGCAAAGGCCTTTGAACAATAATTTAAAAGGATAAACTTTGTGAAAAATATTTATTGCAGTAATTTATTTAAACTACACTCTTTTAAAAATATTTGTCTTTGTTATAAACGTGAAATCACAAATAACCGTAAATCAAAGGTTTGAATGCTAAGATTATAGGTTAGAGCTCGGTCGCTCGTAAATGTTACTGTAGTATTTTAATAGATAGTTAAATTGCCACACAGATGCCGGAGGAGGGCATATCTTTTCAGAGTTAGTTGCTTGGCTTTTTTTAAAAGTACAAGCTTCTAAATTCGAACGTAAAAATGAAGCGTTAAGGTTTTAGTATTTAAGTACTCGCCCCCCAGTTGCATAGCACTGCCCTAAGGAACATTACTGACATGCCTAGTACATTCCTGGCACATGCCAATGCCAAGTAAATGTGTCAAGTACATACACGGTACGTGATATACACATAATAGATACATTCCTCGGTATGTGTCATGCACGTACTTTTGGGCGGAAGTAACCTTATTCCTTACATGTGTATTTCACATGATTGCTCTATTCACGTACCTATCATGTACATTCCAATGTACCTCGAGGAACATTCTTTACACATGATCAGTATGTACTTGTGTTGGGTGGGGCATAAAGAATTAATTTAATTTATTCATAATCCGTCTCCTTTAGCCTAATAGGCATAATCGCACTGAGAAAAATGATTGGGTTGAAACGTGACCATGCGGTGTGGTTAAAAAGATTTAAACCAAGTTGGGTTTTTTAGGAACGATGGGTGGTCACTTGCAACCCAACTGCATTAACCGTTGGGTCAACAAAATGACTATATGTCACCGTAGAGTATTTTAAACCAACACTTGAGTCATACCTGGTTAACGGAAAGTGTCATGATACGTGAAACATAGTCTAATCGAAGCTGATTTAAGTGGACTATTAAGTACTACAAAAATTACAACACATGTTTGTTATTTACTGTCTATTCAGTCAAAATTATACAGAGTTATATCTTGACAGAGCACTATTACAATAGCAACGTTAGCTCCGGTCCAAGCGGAAGGCTACGGAGGAAGAAAGTAGCGCCAAAAAGGAAAAAAATCATTGCATCGAAACCACAATGCATGAATAGCAGTGCTGTAATCTTTTTTCCTAATGTTATTCTTACGACTTAGCATATAAGAATAACAGATGGCGCCACCGTTACTGTGTAAGTATTGTCAGACTGTCCACAAGTTTAAAAAACGATTGTTTTGGCCAATTACAGAAAACTTAGAACGTTATTTGTTGCTTTGCACAAATGTCAAATATACTGCGAAAAGCTTTGAAATAACTACTTAGAAATACTGGCTATGAGAAATGAAAATATTCACAGCCCGTACGTAATTATTTCTGATATACTCGGAAGGCGATATCGTTGGTGTTGAATAAAATTCCAAATAACACGCTAAAGTGGTAATCATTTTATATTGTGTAGTGTTGGGTCACCTTTGTAACAAACTCATGGTTTGTTAAATCCCGTAACGGTTAATGTGACCTTTACTCTTTTAACCCATTATTTCGTCATGTTTTAACTCAACTATGGTTAATTTTATCTCATTGGTGGATTATTTACACTCCCCTTTTCCAAGCGACCCCACACTGTGGTCATTTCTTACCCCATGTTTATTTACTTTTAACTACAGGTTTGGTCAAACGCATTATCGGGTTAATGGAATTCACACTTTGTTGGGTCATATTGTACACCAAGTTGGGTTAAACGTATTAACTGGTTAAGCGATTTTAAACCAATTGGGTCGTTGGATTGGACTCCTATATTTAACTACACGTTGGGTTGAATTTATTTCAACTCAATTTAACTTAACGCTTTGACCCTATTTGGGTCGGAGCAGTTTTAGCCACGTGGTTGGGTTAAAATATGCACCAATAGGGTCAATTTCAACCCAATCATTTTTCTCAGTGCGTGGAACGTTAAACTGGAAAATTTCACTTCTTTTTCATTTCAAACTTCTAAACACTTAAAAATAATTGAATCGGTAAGTAGAGGAAGAACACTTCAAAAATAAAGGAAAACATTCAGCGAAAGCAAGTTCTGAATAACTAAATATACAATCTCATTACATTGCTTTTATAGTTTGAGAAATAAAAGGTCTTCACATTCACTACAAGTGTCCCATATTAATACTTTTGTATAGTAAGCAACGGTATTTCCGGTAAACGGTTTTGTTTTCTAAAAATAAGGTGTTGTGGAATGTTTTCCTTTCTCCGCTCACTGATTCAATGTAAGTGAAAACTGAAAATGATGACAACTGTTTTCTGATTTCTATAAACTCTACAGAAATGCTTTTGCACTTTAAAAGCACAGCTGACTATCAAACTCCAACTGAAGCTTATAAAATTACGTACATTCGCTTTGTGACTGTGGATTATTATGATAGAGAATAGAGCTTTAAATTTGTGTCTCTCTCCATATATATATATATATATATATATATATATATATATATATATATATATATATATATATATATATATATATATATATAACTTTTATCGATTTATTATCACAATTTTAAGATTGCGTTGTGTAATTATTCATTAGTAAAGCTCACATAAGTTTCCTTAGTGGCACGGTGGCTCATTGGTAGAGCGTTCACTTCTGGTGCGTGGGGTCCCTGGTCCGATCCCTGCTCACGCCAAGTTTGCTTTGTGGTGGGCACACACTATGTTGTGAGTTTTCTCGGGGTTTTCCCGTTTCCTCCCACTTTATTAATTCATTCCACCATTGCATTCATTTCTCATCATCGCCGTCTCATTTAGCCTAGTCAGCGTAACCGTGTGATTTGAAAGATTTTTTTTCATTTACATTAGTTCCTTATTAAAAAAAAAAATAAACATGAAATTCAATGGATGGTTGAGCCCTGGTGTACCCATGCATCGGTGCCTGTAATGGATTATTTGGTCACAAAGGATAACCTACCGGCTCTATAATTGATTAGGACATATTGATTGAAATAAGCTTACTATCTTTTTTTAAGAACATTCCATTTTCATTGTTCATAAGGAAATATATAGGGTCTTCAAGAAAAAGTGGTGGAATTTTGTGGAGCTGCTGTGCAGGAGTGATGTCATTTGTGTGGTTGAATGAAACATCATTTTGTTTGGCAACTCAGGTAGTTTATTCAGTGTAAGAACACAATGCTGTGCTAGCAGAATTCGCTATGTTGTGACAAAAACATGTTAAAGTACGTTTACATATCAGTATGTTTCTATATTACATGTGTATCATTCACAGCACGACACGTCAATAATCAATTTCACACCAAACCCTCTCGAGCATGTGAAGCGTAACAGTTCCAGTTACATAATTGATTCTTACTTTCACGTAATGTGTATGATACGCCCTTTCTAAAATAAATAAATAAATAAATAAAATAAAACGGTGGTGTAAGGTCGGGGCTTCTTGGGGCCAAGAAATAGGTCCTTGACTTCCGATTTATTGATCTTCAAAACTAACTTCCAAAGCACGTAAAACAACTCGAGCAAATGAGCGAGTACCCCATCATACTGGAAGATAGTTGTAAAGATAAAGTGTTTCCCCATGCATGTTTGCGAGAAAAACAAACAATTCTAACACATCCAGGCACAAATTTGAGGTGACGGTTTGTTCGGCAAAGAAAAGAGGTTCAATGATTTGATTCTTCGTCAGACCACGCTAAGCGTTGATTTTGGATGGGTCTCTAAAATGTTCGTGTATGGCATGTACGTGTTGTTATTCACAACCCCATATTCAACAATTCTACCTATAAACCCATCAAGGTACAGGATACGAGATAAAAATTGATGATCAGCATCAAGTCTCTGAAGCATGTTCATAGCAAATGCTGGTTTCCGCGGTTTGACTTTCGGTTTCACTTCCTCCAAGTGTTGGATTTTGTATTTAATGTATGTAATCATAATATCTTCCAAATCACGTCATAGACTGTCGTGGGTGAAAAACCTGACTGACTACACAAGACTGAGTTACTGTTTCCATAGTTTCCTCTGTTGTATGTGGTCTACTGGCATGTTGTTTTGCCAGATTACCTGTTTCCCTGAATCGTGTATACCAACACCGTACATTACTTGCATGTGGTAATTATTTCTGATACTGACGTCTAAACTATCTTTGGACTGCAATCACTGGTTTGAGTTCCGTCAGTCATAAAACACACGCGGCGTGTTCCTGCTTGGTTATCATCGTTCCCGTACCGGTACACTAAACGTCACGTAGTACGATACGAAGCTGCTACCTAATTCACTAATGGTAGTGAATCATCAGTACATCAATTCCTTGACCATTTCAATCTCGCCACTGAATGTTCTGTGCATTTTTTCGGCTTGTGCGTCCACTCGTCTTGGAAAATCACTGTACCCTGGCTCTCCTCGTTCTCCCAGCAAACTGTTTATGACATGGCAACACACTATTTTGAGTTGACAAACGAAACACTCTGTCAGTGATGCCCATCGGTGAAAAAAATCCCATTTTGTAGGATTTTTGACTTCAATTTTTCGAATAGGGATAAAGGGATTTTTTGTCAAAATTGGCAGTATAAGACTTTTTTTACGTTGGGATTTATCATGTTTTTATTTCACCCACGCCAACAGAATTTTCTGTGAACAGAAATAGGCTAATGACGCTTGAGTAAACGTGAAATCAGTGCTAATTGTCCAATTTTGTTATTAGAAAGTGCGTGTTAGTGTGAAATTCATATATGCAAGACCTTATAATTTTTAAAAATCAAGTAAAAAGAAACGTAAATTCTACTTGGAGTTGAAAAAAAAAAGACTATCTGAACCAAGGATCTTATAAAATAGAGGATCTGCCCTTACAACAAAATCTTGAAGCCATACGTCATTGTTTCTCCATCCCTACTCTGCCCACTCCGCCCAATAGGATCGCAATGTTTTGAACTAACAATCATGGCGGAAACGAAAGTAGCCAATCAGATTATGGCAGAAACGAGAGTAGCCAATCAGAAGTGCCGATGCTCGGTTGTTTTTTTTTTTTTTTTTTTTTTTGGCTTCATCGATTTAATAAGGCATGAAGCCCTATACATATGGGCAGATGAAGATACATATGGACAGATCCTCTATTTATAACATCCTTGATCTGAACGGAAGAAAGTACGTAAATTACCACATGAGAAGCAGACAGTTCCTAAAACGTCCCAACGGAATAACTGGATAATGAAGTTTGTCTAGTTCCATTACGTTTATTATAATATTATGGCACAAAAGCATGATGAAAATACTAAATTCTGACAACAAAATGTCTTAATTTTCATCAACAATTTCAATAATCTTTTTTAATTAAGGAAAAATTCTTATTAATAATCTACGACGAGAAAAAGTAATTAGTTTCAATTTCCATATTTTATAAATTTTGAAAATTTTGTAATTAATACAAAGCGTGCGAAATTTAAGAGCAAAATGGGATTTTTTTTACTTTCAAGATGGGATTTTATTAGGTTCGAGGTTGGCATCACTGCGGTGTATCATACGAACACCACTTCTGCACAGCAGCCCCATTAAACACTACCATTCTTTCTGTTTCTTTTTCATGGTGTGTATAGGGTGGAAACATTCCATCATTCTAAGAAGAAAATATCTACCGTTTTCCGATGACATTCTTCTTTTACCACCATTTTAAGGATGAAAACGAAATATTATTTTTGCATCGTTTTCTGTGGAGTGTACAATGAAAAGAAAGAACCGGAAATGTAGTTACTATTCAATTCCTCAGGAAGACATAAAATGTGATAAAATTGAAGTTTTGTTTGGCTAGGACTTTTCAACAAGTACAATATCTTACACGAAATTATTTGTTTTCGAGCTTAATACCATTTTAGGAAGTTATTGATAGTAAAATACAGATTGTTTTTGAGAACAAAGAATTAATAAATAATTCTAAACATTGAATGTTTGCAAAAATGTGACAATTGCCTCTATGCAAAATTTTGTTCTTGCAACAACGGCAAAAAACGAAAGGTATACTAAAATTACATAGATAATACTGAAAACAAAGAACTTCCTGCACGAAACATGTTTTTCTAATGCTAAAAGAAGACAATGTATCTCAATTGAGCAGTAAAACTGCAATATATGATTACTTTTAGTGTCCAACGCTTGCCTTTTCCTTGAACTATATTTATTTTCAGGACAGGATTATAAATCCTTCTATGTTGTTTGTTGCGTCACACATGTATCGAAGATAAAGTTGACGTTTTCCATTTGTCCTTTAGCTGTTCATGGCATGTAGTAATCATGATTTTTTGCCTTCCTAATACAAGTAACAGTTCACATTAAAAAAAAAAAAAAAGCGAGAAAACAGTAATATTGATACAGGGTGGTCCTAAAACTATTACATTTTGCAAGATTGAAATTGAAAAGGAATTTTTTTTTCTTTAAGTAAACAAATACCTTAAAATGATTTTTTTGTAGACAACACCAACACGTTCGATGGATATTCAATTGACGTCCGTAGGATAGAACGTGACAATTTTCATTGATTATAAATCCATGTGTATCCACAAATTGGAATTTTCATTCGATTTTCACATAAAAGCAATGAGCAAGTGCCATCGCCTCTTGTATTTATTGGTAAAGTTACTTTCAATGGACAAATATTTCTCCTTTCTAGCTTGAGTTTGTTGACTTTCCCAAATGTTATAACACCAAAAGATGTTCTGGAAGTTTTTCTAAGAAATTAAGATTGCATAAGTGTCTTAAAATATTTTTATACGGTAGTGCAGAAAGAAAGAAAGAAAAGAAAGAAATTAAATTGGAGGAATGGATTTCTTAGACACCGTTAGCAACGCAACCTAACGATGTAACTTAGATTCCGAGAGAAAATGCACTAGGTTGCGTTTTTATATTTTTTTCTAACTGGCATCCTAATCTTAAATTTAAGAATAATTTTGGTTTCAGCATATTAGCCTTCGTCTGCTAATCGAAAAATCGTAAATTCTTCCTTTTTTGTCCCAAAAATCGTAAATTGTTCCTTTTTTGTTCCAAAAAATCGCAAAATCTTCAATTTTTGTCCCCAAAAAATCGTAAAATTTTCCTTTTTGTCCCCGACTTAATTATATCGCAGCTTCGATCGACCGTGATGTACTTGATGCCAGAAAGAGAAGCTACTGTGAACTAATAAAAGCAGAATTCTAAGTGGTTTCGATATATCCTGCAAGGATTTTTGGAACAATACAGATGCGTGTGGAAATGTTAAACGATGCAAAGTCTCCATTAAAATACAATTAAAAGGCAACAAGGTTTTGTATAATATACGTGGTTGGTTGTATTTGAGTTTAGCACCGAGGCTGTATGAGACTAGAACCTACAACTTAATGTAGAATCCGAATCTCACGAATTGTAATATACCGTGTGTATGTTACTGTGTGGGTATGTATGTATGCATTATGTGTTGCTATTATTTTTAATGAAACACCCAGTTTCCAATTCGTCGGTCCAATGCCAAAACCGCGAATATGCAAATTTTGCTATTTTCAGCTACGTGCAGTTTCATGTTACTTGGGGCACACAGATTCCAATATCAAAGTCCCATTTGTGAAATATGAGTATATTAGAAGCTATCGACAATTTCTAAAACATTTGCCTAAGTCTATATACGATGATTTTTCGGGGTAAGTTGAACATTAAAATGCTTATAACTCAAAGTAAATTTAGCACATTCGCGGTTTTGGCATTGGATCGACGTGGAATTAATTATTAAAAACATTATACGTTACTACCTGAATATCACGTATTTTTCTTTTTTGTCCCCCAAAACCGTAAAATCTTCCTTTTGTTCCAAAAATCGTAAAATCTTCCTTTTTAGTCCCAAAAAATCGTAAAATCTTCCGTTTTGTCACCCCAAAATCGTAAAATCTTTTTCTCACTCTGAAAAATCTGTCAACTCTAGTGTACAGAGTAGTAAGTAATGCATGTTTACGGCACTCATGTTCGAGGGTTCAAAGTTTACTGGATATATATATATATATATATATATATATATATATATATATATATATATATATATATATATATATATATAACCCCAGATCGAAATTCGACTAATAGTTCAGATTCTGTAGTAGCTTCTGTTTACAACCTTATTGTTACGTAAGAACGTAAAAACAATCTATTAAAATAGTTAATTGGAAAGAAAAAAAATACAAGAAGTAATCGTAACCTATTGCAAACATAAAGACCTTGGAAGAATCCGCTGTATGATCAAAAAAGACAATAAAAACACTAAAATTACTTGCAACAAACGCTCATGAAGTAAGTTTAGAATACGCGACAAAACGTACTAGCGACAAAACGTACCACCGACAAAACGTACCACTTACCCTGAGGGATGCTTGTGAAGGGTTTTCTAAAAACACTTTAAATAATGACAAGCGACAAAACGTACCACTTGCCTGGAGGGCTACTTGCGAAGAGTCTTCCAATCAGCCATCAAATAATGACAGGCGACAAAACGTACCACTTTATAGGACAGCATATAAGTGTATATATATCGGCCAAAATAAGGTTAAAAGTTGAACAGATTGGTGGTGAGAAAAGTACCGATGCAAGACCAAGACTAAGACTAAGACTAAGGCTAAGACTAAGACCATGCCTTCAAGATTCTCGCAACACCAAGACCATACCTGCAAGATTCTCGCCAGGCCAATACCAGCAAGAATCATGCATATGCAATATTTTAATATTTGCTGATTTCCATCACACTTTATCCAGGCTTTGGTCCAGGGACGGATAGGTATTATTAGAGGGTCGCGGGCGCTTTCTCCCACCACCACCAGTATCTCAATGTCACAAATCAAGTTGCACAGTTTTCTTTCTACAGTAAGTCAATAGTATTAACAATTGACAATTAAAACATATTCTTTCATCAGTATATTATTCTGAATTGTTCAAAATATTATATGAAGTTCAAGGAGAACGTATACTATATTACAAAATTAGCAGATGTTTTAGTGTACTAGTTTTTGATGCTACTGTATCTATCACTTTTGCATTCGAAATATTTTTTAATAAATCTTTTTTCAATAGACATCAACATAAATGTTTTTAAATGTTCCTGAGACATGGTACTCGTTAGCCTATTTCTAATGTATTTCAGTTTATTTAAGTTTTGAAAAAATTCTTTTACATGTTACCTGAGTTACGGGCAAAGTCAATAAAAATTTGTATGCTGGAAACCTGGATAAGTATTACTGCAAAATTTACAATTCTGCCAAATTAAAAAGCAGCACATTGGACAATTTTGCAACACGTTTTGCATTCGCTTTCCTTGTAAACAAATGTATTTTCTCCTAATTCTGAATCACTTGCACCATCAGGACAGTCATTTTTTCTCGGTTGTGCTCGTCATCAAGACTGACTTTCAAGGATATCCACGTCCTTCAAAAGTCCAAGAGAATACACTTATATTATCCTTGGAAACTTCTTTACTGAAGTTTTTCAGAAAATATGTAAGTTTATCAAAAGGCACGTCTGGAAGTTCTGTTACTTGGTTGAAGTGTCGAGGGTCCAAATAATCCATAAAGTACATTGCTTCTTGAATCTTGAAGAAATACTCGAAACTACCATGTCCAATATTGTGTTGAATGCTTCGATACAGTACCTGGTCATTGGATAGAAGCAGCTTCATATTCATATTCACAGGAAAATCTTTGTCCACCTCTGAAGGCGAATTGTCGACAGGTCAATAGAAAAAAAGAAAGAAAAGAAATCACGGTCTAAGTCTTCAAATTTGTTATTGGCCCATTCTGCAAAGCTTAATGCTGTATTCTTAACGGATTCAAAATCATCTCTCTACTCTTTCACTTGGAACAGAGTATTCTGCACCATCCGATAGGACTACACTAGCAGCACCCTCTATTTGGAGATAGTTTGACATAGAGGTCGTCACTTGAAATATCTTAAGGAACATTTGTGCTGTCCGAGTTGTTTTGAACTTGAGAAGATCTTGTATATATCCTTTCGCTTTACACCTAGCTTTTGGTTTGATATTTTCTGTAGAAGCAATTTTCTTAATTATTATGGTCAACTCTATATACAAAGCACTTTCTGGGTTCAAAAAATGACCAAACTTTTTCTGAAAAACAGTGTGTTTTCTACCATCTTGTTTCCGCAATAACTGTAAGACGCCTTTGTTAACATTTGATCTTCCAAATGTCCATTCGCTGATAAGACTCACGCATAAATATCGCACAGTCATTCAGCAGAACAATGACACAGAATCAATGCCATTTTTTGTCAGATCACATATGACATGATTGAGTATATGAGCGTAACAGCACACGTATAACTGAGTTTCTTAGTGGTTAAGCGGTTAGCGTATGTGCCTTTGTCGGGGGAGACTTGGGTTCGATTCTTGGCGGGAGCTCATGCGCTTTGGATTTCCCGTAAATCAGTATGTCCCGTCTCATATAGCCTCGCTGCTAAAAGGGCCGTTAAACTTAAAATCAACTGAATCACAGTGTAACTGATCATAGGTGAATTGAAAAAATCCGAATATTGTCCTTGCATGTTACTTGAGCCATCGGTTGAATTTCCAATACACTTCTTAATATCAATTTTCAACTTCTGCAGAATTTCCAGCAGTAAACCGCAAGGACACTGGCCTGTGGTAGATATGCATTTTACAATGACAATACTTTGTTTAACAACCATTTTAACAACATGCCGTAAAACAACAGAGCACTGGCCTGAAACTACTATATCTTGAGTAGTGTCTAATAGAACAGAAAATATTAATGCTTGAGAGCCTTCTTTCGAAATATCTTCTCTGATAAGTGTGTTGATAGCATTCAAAACATAATTCACCGTGTTTAGTAAAAGTTATGCGACCACTATCCTGCTTACTTCCTCATATATGACTCTTCTCGGTGACCTTATCTAAATTACTTTTAAGCGAAAGATCAAATTTGCTTAAGAAAGGAATAATACCCAAAAGGTTTCCATAATCTATAGCTGTGTCTTTCAGTTTATAGGCTGCTACATTTCCTCTGTATGAGTTTCTGCACTTTGACAACTCGATACATTACCTGTCTGTTCTCAACCTTATACTGCCGTTGTTTTACCAGTTCATGAGGAAGTAGTTTCTTAACATTATGTTCTCTTTTGTTAGATATGTAAGCATCCACATTGGTCTAATGTATCTTGGAAGACTCGTTTTCTCTTACTCGCTGATAAACGTGTTTAATGTTACGTTTGTCACGTACAGAACCTTTAAGAGAAGTTTGTTCGATCTGGAGAATAATCTGTGAACACGCTGAAAAAAAAAATGCTTGAAGTGGTACGTTTTGTCGCGGATTAAATATCCGAAATGTTTTAATTAGTCCAAGACAGGTTGTAATTTATATAAGTGGTACGTTTTGTCGTGGAATAAATATCAGAAATGCTTTAATTAATCCATGACAGGTTGTCATTTATGACAGGTCATCAAAAGTGGTACGTTTTGTCGCGAAAATTCAAGTGGTACGTTTTGTCGCTGGTACGTTTTGTCGGGACACCGTAAGTTTAAACCATTCTCCCTTCTTTCTTTAAGAAAGTTTTGATCTTTTTTTTTCTCAGTCTCTTTCTTGAGTAGACTTTTGCGGTGCAGGGGAAGAGAGAGAGAACTGGTAATTCAGTTAATTGAAACACCCACACACATCCACATAATAATCAACAGAACACCAACCGTGATAAAAAGCAAAGGACCATGTCAACTGAGTAATGACGTCAGCGCGTTACGGCGGGTCATGGACGGAGGAGGTGCCCAACGCCATGTAAAGAAAACCATGCACAAGAGTTGGGCAGGGAATTGCAAATGAATTTCATTATATAGTTTTCTAAGTATCTATATATATAAGTGTATGCATACATAATATTGTATACAAGTCGGGCACCTTAAAGGAGTCTCCTTGGTTGAGAAGAAAGCGCGAAAGAGGCAGAACGAACGTGTCTTTTAACCGATTGTTCTAGTGACGAGTGACATTTTCAAGGGGGTGGTGAACAATGTGAGACCTCTTTAATGGATTCAGATTGTAATCCTCGAAGACCTTGTGTTTTGGGTCGACGGTTTCCTTTTCGCCTTCCTTTTGTGTTCAGTGTTTGGTTGTTTTGTTTTTATTAAAATGCATTATAGATGACACTTCAATGGATGTAAAAAAGCAAAAGGTCGTTCGCTACAGACACCTTTTCCAAGGACTTCTCACCTTATCTTCTTTTTCTCCAAATCTTGTAGTCATATGACTTGAGCTTTGGCTATTTCCAAAGATTTTAGGGATTGCTTTTTATAGTGTCTTCGGATTACGAATTAAACCGTCTTTTCTTATCAGCAATAAAACGGTTAAAATGGCGTTAAATCATGCACGAGCTGTCAATTGGTCGAATGATACCACCGTTACAAAGAATTGAACCCCTTACCGTTGTTACCAGGGGTAACTGGTCAGGTCCTTCAATAATTTTACTCTTTCAGATATTGACCTAATAAAGGAAAAAAAGTTGGTCTTATTTAAGCCTGCTATAGTCCCGTAAAAAACGGGACAGTCCTGACTTTGGGTTCAAGTGTCCCGCGTCCCCGAAACTTTAGTCGAGACAGCCAAATGTCCCGTATTTTAATCCCGTCCTATTTCTGCTATTAATAGCAGCTTATCCGGAAAGTGAAAAATTAAAAAAATTGACATTGACTGGGAATCCTGCGATTAGTGAATGAACAATAAGATGTAACATGTAACAGCTTCGAGTAAGTTATCATACCACCCTCTCGAATATATTCACTCCGTACGATTAATTGCAGGGAACGAAGAGAGAAATGTAGCTACAGCTTAGGGAATTTTCGCCTATTATATGCTCATACAGTTCATTGGATTGTGTTGGAAATTTTGGGGGATCGAATGTGTCGCGATTCTCATTTAAAAAATATGGTAGGCTTATTCTTATTTGTGTGCAAACTATAATTGTATAACTTAAAGTCTCATTACTGCGAACGAACCGTATCGTACTAAGATTGCTATTAACTGCTTTAACCTCTTACAATTAGAACACTATAATCACGCCATTACCAATGATCCTTTTAAAAATACCCTGGTACAGTACGTATATACGTCAGCGTTCTGCCTGAAGGCAGGTTATAACTAGACTTGCCAGATTTCTGAAGCTTCAAACCGGGACATTTTTAATGCCAATATTTTATCGAAAATTCTCGTGATGAATATTCAACTTAATTAAGACACATGTATAATGAAAATTTACAGTGCACATTTTCCAAATTTGTAATATAAGATTTATTCTTACATGCCACTTAGAAACAAACTTATACTACATAAGTATTAGTATGCATAAAGGCAGTATTTTAATTTATAGTACCCAAGTAATAATAATAATAATAATAATATAGCAGAAATCTGTCTGAGATATTTTAGTGTCAAAATTTGTTGTTCAGTAGGTCAAATTCAAATTTGGTGTTCTAATTTCTCGATGTACGACCCAAGATACCAACTCGTAGAACTTAAAAGTGTTGCCAGATCGTAGATCTAAAATGTCACTAGACTACAATGCAAAAAGAACTATACTTTGCGCCTCCGTGTGACCGGGACTAAGCATGAAACTGACCGGGACGGCCCTTCAAAACCGAGACGATTGGCGAGCCTAGTCATAGCCCATCTACGCTATCTAAGACCATTAAGTCAATACAACAGGGCTTCCTGACTTAATAAGCGTTAGGTAAAATAGAAATTTAAGACGTGGAGTAGAGAGATAGATTGAGAATTAGGAATAGAGGTACCACGTATAGAAAAAAAAACTTTGTGATTATGGCTTCATTTGGGCCGTGGTGGGTCAGTGGTAGAGCGCTCGTATGGGTCAACACGTGGGGGTCCCTAGTTTGATTCATTTCAATTTGCATAATTATTTAGTTTTCAATATCATAGAAATCTTGAACAGGAATTGGAAAAACAAAATGTCAAACTTGAAACGTCTGTGAAGTTTACTCAAACTAATTATTGTAAACAACCATTAGAAGTGGTACTTTTATAGTTTATTTCTGTCAGTACTTTGAACACCATAGAGGTGCCGAAAGGTATATAAATTACATATTTTTTCGTTTTGACTTATAGAATAGTGATTTGTAGTCCATGGGCGCTACTTTTAGAACACCTGGTATATACATATAACTGTATTTCAGCGTTTCCCAACCGGTGTGCCGCTGGTGTGCCGCGAGGAAATCGAAACATAATTATTAATTCTATTGCAATTAAATTGCAAGACATTGTGTCTCACATTATATTTATGAGGGTAAATGTATATTTGTGTTTCACATTACTTTGAGCGTCTACTATGAATCTATAACTTTAAGTTCCATACTGTGTTACTATTCTGTACATTCTTAATGTTAAAAAGGTATTTGTTATAATTATTATCACCATTATTGCTTCTTTATTGTTGCAGACTATTTCGTAACTTGAAATTTTAAAATATTATTCAATCATTTCGAGAAAGTAAACTTGCATACAAATTAACATCATTTGTGTATTAAAAGTACAAGAGATTTGTTTGTTCCTTCGTTATTTAGTGATCTTCCTTCTTAGTGAAAGGTTGGATACAATTTTCGAACGAGAAAGTGTATTTTTATAAACCTGAGTCCTATATTTCAATGTAATTGTTTTCTATTTTTAAATTAGAATGAAAAATAAGCATAATGATTATCACGGATTGAAACCAGTGATCGAACTTTCTTGTCTGTGAAAAAGATATCAGTAATCACAGAAAAAATACCAAGGTATTTTATGTTTACAAATAATAATAATAATAATAATAATAATATCTATATAGTGTGCCGCGAGAATTCAAGTTACATATGTAGTGTGCCGCAAGTTGAAAAAGGTTGGGAAATGCTGCTGTATTTGATTATATATACATATATAATATATTATATAGACATACGTGTATATATGTATATATATATATATATATATATATATATATATATATATATGTATGTGTGTGTGTGTGTGTGTTTGATAGTACTTTCTAAATTCTAGAATATTGTTTTTGAAAAATAATTCTAATTTTGTCGTCTATTTTTCAAAGAAAATACATTGATTTTACTAGAAATCACCCTTAAATCGCGAATGTTGTTCTATTCCTGAATAATGCAGAACTGGTAATGTTGGCCAGGAGACAAGAAAAAGATTTTGTTTTTTTTTTTAGAAGTTTCGTCTTAATTTTCAAAGGATTCTTTTCTTGTCTCGTAAAAGATCTCGAAAGATTTTTTTTCGTCTCCTTTGGATTTTCGAAAACCTTTTCTTACCTCGCCTCGTTTTAAAATGTAATGTATAAAATTTATGCTCTGATTTTTTTCTTTTCTTAATTTCGTCTAGAAGTTATCAGAGACCTTGTGCGTTATGAGAGATCCACGGTGGGTGTGACATAAGGATACATTCTATATTTATTTTTGGAATATATTGTGTAATGATTTGAGTATCTTTAAATGTTGATTAAATGCTTTTCATTGTGTTCGTACACTACACTCACCTTATGAATTTACAATGCATTGGGTAACATTAAAACAGTGAGATATAGAAAAAAAGCTTGTGCGAATTAGTGTAGCGCACAAAACTTGCGAAATTTCTCGTCTCGTCTCGAAACGAAACGAGAACTGTAATGTTTCTCGTCTCGTCTCAAAATGTGCGTATCTGAAAAGATATTTCTTGTCTCGTCTCAAAATGTATCTGAAAAGTTATTTCTCGTCTCGACTCTCATCTCGTCTCAAAATGTATCTGAAAATATATTTCTCGTCTCGTCTCAAAATGTATGTAAAAAAGATAATTCTCGTCTCAAAACGTATCTGAAAAGATATTTCTCGTCTCGTCTCAAAATGTATGTAAAAAAGATAATTCTCGTCTCAAAATGTATCTGAAAAGGTATTTCTCGTCTCGACTTTCGTTTCGTTTTCGAGACAAAAAGTTTCTCTTATCGTTGGCTACAGGATGGAGAACGTATGTATGTCAACAAAACAAAAATCGTTATGTAGTGACATTTCTGCTTTGCATTATACAAACACGCTTACCCGAACTAGTTGTTAATGTAATCTAATCAGTACGATTATGGAAGTGGTTTCTCTAGCTATATCCAAGAAGTTATATTTCTTCATTTGTAAAATTCATTTTTTTTTTCTTTAACAGATAGATTACTTATGGTTGTTATAGCTGTCAGACGATGCATCTAAGGGATTTTATAATAAATGAAGACTAGAAGATTAGGTGGTGAGCATTATTAAATCCGAGCCCCCCAGGATGCTTTCACCTATTCTTTTTTTCACTCATTTTCGCAACAGCTACTGCGCAAACATATAATTAACCGGTTTATCAAGTTACTATTAAAGCACCTTAAAGATGTTTATCACTTCACAACTTCTTGTTCAATGTTTAAGTAGTCTGTGTACGTAGCCACTTAACACGTACTTGTGGTTATATTAGATAATGCTTTATGAAAGGTTCACGGCAAATAAATGTTTTTTTTTTATTTTATTTTTTTCTTCTGCCATTATGTGACTTGAAGACTAGTGGATTTCGCAGCATTGCAATGGAGAAGTGCCAGGTTCTTCCTACTTTTGTACTCACTGACTTCAACCAGTAATGGGATATTAGGCATAAATCATTTATTTTGTCCGTTTAAAGTGTAAACAAATAAATTATCTAGTTTTAGAGTTTCAAACTGTGCCTATGTTTGAAAAGTCTTATAGAATGGTTCAATGGCGTACATGGAAGATCATCAATGGGGTTCAAGCACTTTTTTCAACGGCAAGTGCGATTTTTCTATATCGAAACTATAACAGATATCAAAGACAAAATGATGAGCAGGACCCGTCCCTAGGCAATTTGCTACCCCGTGCAATAGCATCAATTCCCGCCCCCTCTCCCTCTCTAAAAAGAACAAATCTTAAAAGCCACGACTTTAAGTACGATATCCCATCATGAATAACGAAGGGCAGGAAAAAGCACTCGCACTGAAAAAGATCTAAACACTACAAATACAATCTCGTTGTGTCTGTTTCTTTCCTATAAATAATGATCTATTATGTTAGTGAAAGATAAAGCAAACACGCCTGCAAATGAAATATGGTAATCACGGCCGAATCTTGAATCCTGCAAACTACGCATTCGCAGGAGGCGCCATGTGAGAAGGGCGCCAAACCGGAAAATTAATTTTGTGTTTTAAATGTGAATATTTATTAGAGAAAATGTTATGATGAAAATTTCTCCAAATAACATGAAATAAATATTGCACAGACTGAGATACGGATAAAATACATCAAAAGAACAATAAAGTCGAATTTTTGCGTGGTTGGCTGTAAAACGATCCTTTACAATTAAAATAGACACGTACATCAATTGACGCCAATGCCACACTCACAAGTGATGCTAGTTTGAGGAAGATTTCCCGCGACTCATGGAGAATTAGGAAAGATCTTTTAAAAAGGGAAAATTGAGATTTTACGAATGCAGTACAACCCCCCAAATCCGAACTAATTCGGGCTGAAGCCTGTTCGGATTTCGGGGGGTTCGGATTACCCGGGAAATAATATTACGTACTTATTTCGTCACTGAATTGGCGGTAAAACAACGACTGAGGTTAGACAGGGTGGCCCAGTGGTCGAAAGGGCAGTGACTTTGACTGGCGCGTTTACACTCATGTTCAAAATGATTGTCGCATATCTATAACTGTCTTCTTGTAAGAATATAATTAGATAATGATTTAGAATAAGCATTAAGTATAAAAATGTTAAAACCTTAAAAAAAAAAAAACTAAATTTGTGTGATTAAATCTTTTTTTTTTTCATTTTCCAGCTGTAGTTATTATTTTTCTCCTGAGAACGTGTTCGGATTTGCCGGGTTTTCGGATTTCCGGGGTACGGATTTGACGGGTTGTACTGTATGAGATAAAATGTAGGGAAATTTAGCTTTTCAATAGGTAATGATAAGAACTTGTTTGTGACAAAGACAAGACTAATTTTCATATCAAAACTGTGATAACTAACTAAATGGAACAGGCGTTTGCTATTGTTCGAGAATTGAGTTCTTGTATTTGACAACAATCAAGTAATTCATGCTGAGATTTGTTTGACCACTTGCTTTTAGCATTGTCCATGTGACCTTAAACTAATGCGACCTAAACATGATTTGTAAATGTAGTATTCAAATAGAAGATCAGCTTAGTAAATTTAACTACCATCATCATTAAGTATGTTTCCAACAAGAAATATTTATTTTAAATAATAGTTATGACAGATTTTGCCGCCCCTCGAAATTTGTCGCCCCATTCAAATGCACGTGTTGCACATATTGTAGAGCAGGCCATGAAGATAAGATAGAGCCAAAACGATTCAGCGTCCCAAGAAAAGGTCCCATCTTCTCATCTATCTATTCCAACTGGAAGCTGTAAATCTTCAATTTCCAGTTTTACTGTTAATCGCAATAGACCAAAAACGGTAATGTATAGATACACATACCCAATTTAATAGATCCCGTATCATATAGTCACGATGCTGTCAAGGGACGTTAAATCTCGGTATTTCAAGATAAGGACCTCATTCCGTAACAGTCTTCACAAAATTTCCTAATTGTAATGCAATGCAAATAATGCAATAATCGTACCGGTAGTAATTATAACTTCAATGCAAACGAAAACGAAGAAGTTGCATTGCGTTGATGTTGATACAAGCCGATACGGAATGAGGCTCTGGATTAAAAGGATCCAAATGCTCAGAAATGTTTTATGTAAACAAATAGTGCATTACAAGTCAAATAATATAGATGTGTATATAAATATTGAACAATATGTACTGCTTTAACTCTGGAGAATACCCTAATTTGTAACGAAATATATATAGACGAGTCAAAAGTAGGCTTAATCGTTTTGTGGAATGCAAATGATTTTGGCATTCCGATGTTAAAACACAAATTGATCAGATATTAATTAATATTCTTCGGATACAAACCCAGATCTTCGATATTTAATTGTAGTTAAGCGTATCATTGATTGAAATTAGTGAGCGCAATCAGTAGCGTAACTAAGAATGCATGAGGCCTGCCGCGAAAGGGTCACCCTCTTCCCACGTTCATGAAGACACGTATAATTTATACAGCATTAGATTTTTTTTTTTTTTTAATTTTGGATGTCCCTTCTTGCTCATATTGTATGTTTATGCGAGCATGTTTAGATCGCATGAACAGTGCTAAAGCAAATAGTCAAACAAATCTCAGCATGAATTGCTTGATCGTTGTCAAATACAAGAACTCAATTCTCGAACAGTAGCGAACAGTTCTGATATGAAAATTAGTCTTGTCTTTAGCACAAAAAAGTTCCTTATCATTGAAGGTGAAAACAAGATTTTTCTAAATTTTTCAACAGATGTAGAAGGAAAATCAAGAAATAAAGATAAAAGAGCTAGTTGCACTGGAATTGCGAACTGGTATATTGAGACTAAAGATCGATATTGAATTATATAAAAATGATTATCATCTTTCTTCTGCAGGTGTGTTTGCTTTATCTTTCACTAACATAATTGATTATTGTGTAAAGTAAGAAAAAACGACATAACGAGATTGTATTTGTAGTGTTTAGGCCTTTCTGAGTACGAGTGCACTTTCCCTCGTTTTCATTGTTCATGATTAGGTAGCATACTTAAAATCGTGACTTTTAAGGGTCTTCACTACAGCGAAATTAAACTACCGCTAATTTTAGAGTTTTTCTGTAATATCTTGAAAACAAATAAAAATATTCGAAAAGCAGAAACGTAGTGAACTAGACAATGCGATTTTGCATATGATACCTTTACCACAATTCACCTATCTGCTTTTGGTACGCCGCTATTTACAGAACCCGCAAAAAATGCTAAATCTTTCTACAGTTGCAAATCAAAAGCAGATAGATGAGTTGTTATAACGGTATCACATGCAAAATCACATTGTCTAGTTCACTACGTTTCTGCTTTTCGAATATTTTTATTTGTTTTCAAGATATTACAGAAAAATTCTAAAATTAGCGGTAGTTTAATTTCGCTGTAGTGAAGACCCTTAAGATTTGTTCTTTCTGGAGAAAGGAGCGGCATGCTACTACTTTTACTGTGGCTTCATTAGGAATCGAACAGTGTACTGTACACACGAAAACTCGCGTGTGCCAGCTACGTATTTGGCTACAATCCATTAAAGTATGTAAACACTATTAATATTTTCTGTCTGGGAGATGCAAATTACTCTGACTTCCTTCTGCATATTTGAAGTGAAATTTTCTTCGTTTTGTGGCTTCAAACAATAGCTAAAGTGCTTTCCCTTTATCCTCGACATGGCACTTCAAGCAGACAGTACAATGGAATTTGTCAAGGATATCCGAACGGAATGTCATAGTGGGAAGAAAATATTACTCCTATTATTGTTGATGTGTTTTCGTGCTACACACAAACAAAAACAAAAACGGAAAAAGTAATGTATAATAAAATGTTATGTAAAATTCCTCTTTTAAATTATCTTTAAAAAGACACTTTTCTAAAAAAAATTCACATTCGTCCTTACAATTTCTGACATAATAGTATTTTTCTAATTCAAGATTTCTAATCATGTGCTAGTGTAGCCTATTAATAGTGCAGTACTTGCATCCAACTAAGTACAGGTAACTAATTCGTTGTTACTATCTGCTGGTTTTGTTGCTGGCGCGCGCCTTTTGGTGCACAAGATGTCGAGTTTGATTCCCAGTGGGAAAAGTCCTTGAAATGTCAACGCTTCATGTTGGTTCAGATTCCACCTTAGATCGTATTTACGCAACATGATTATCATATCAATTTGATTAAAGTAATAATAAAAATCATCAAAATAATAATTTTGTATTACAGTAGAAACCTAAATTTCAACAATAAAAAACAACTTGCTTTAGTCGTTTCAGTCATATTTTTAGTGTTTGAATATTCACAAAGTTATCCACGAAAATTTAAAACGAATTTCTTTTATTATTGCGCTAATCCATATTATATAAATACAAGAATTTTAGAAATGATCCAAAAATTTGCATCAAAAGATTGCGAACTTGGCCAATAATTAGTTTTTGGATCAGGGGCCACAAAATCTTCGAATGGCCCCTAAATCAAGTTTTCGTATTTTCTACGGAATAAGCACATCATATTGAGTTAAGTGATAGTTTGAGTTTGGCCACACTATATGTAATTCTCCAGATATAAGGCCTACAAGAACATTTTTGATTGAAATATATTGGATCTTTTGATCAAAAAAAAAAAAAAAAGTCAACTTACAATAAATAAATAAATCTGTAACAATTCAAGTTTTCAAATCTTTCTTTGAAAATGAAAAATCCTTAAAATTTAGTCTATAGAATAATGTTGAAAACTAGGTATACATAATATAAATTTATTTTATTTTTAATTAGTTTATTAATTATATTATCATTATTATTATTTTGTGTTACTTTGTTATACGTCGGAGTGAGGGACAACAAACTCCTTTCGACCTAGAGACGGTAAAACATTAAATGAACGTATAATAATAGGAGACACAAAAATACAAGCGATTGGTAAGCACAATATTCATGTAAGATAAAATGATGACATATTTCTAGAAAGCCTTTCGCATTCGTTTTGCACCCACTAGTGTGGCAAACAGGGTCATATTTACGCATGGGCCATGGCCCGAGGGCTGCAAATTTTTTCGCACCAGTTTTTTTTTCTTACTTATCATCAGGAATGATCTCATATTGGCGAGCAATGAAACTAAACGTAATTTTATTAACTGAAACTGAAAATTATGTAATGTAGGATATGCATGTGTTGAAGAACTGGGAATACTTCAGTGTGTTCATGTGAAAAACTTGTGCATCATCAAATATTTTCAGTTCTACAAACCGCATCGATCCAGTTTTTTTTCTCGGTTTTCTGGGATTTTATCTAAACGGACAAGAGTAGTTTTGGAACTGGGCATCTCATATTTTACTTATTGTAGCTTATATGTTTTACTTTTTTTCACTTCCCTTTAAATATTTATTATTATTCAGTTCACTGTCTCAAATTTTCTACGGCGATGTCAGTGGCGGATCTAGCCGGGACTGGGGGTTTATGCCTCCTTAGTTTTTGAATGACAAAAATAATTTAAGCTATTATTTATATATTTCTTTAAAGTTCATAGTAAAGTCATGATCTACCTACCATAGTCTGGGTTCTGGCTGCCCCCGCCCCTACTTTTTACCTTCTACATCCGCCACTGGGGGAGGGGGTACTTTTTTTAATGGCACAGAGCAGCAAGAATGTTAGACCTAAACATGGCGCTGACTACAAAGAATGACCTCAGATTGAACTTTGTATGCAATCCTACGCATTTGAGATGAACTTTCTTTCATGCACAGATGTGAATTTATTAGATTTTCTTTTTTTTTCTATAAAAAAAAGAGAAAGAAAAGGATAAACGCAAGAAGCTAATTAATCTTAATACGTTATATACTTTCTCATTTTCTAATTTAATTAAAATCTCTCCTTCCTGACTATTTCATTCTCACCCTAGTTCCTACATATATCAACTCTTACTACCATAGCCTTCACGACTTCTCTTTTTAATGTTTGAAAAGAAACAATGTTTAATTATGTGAAAATTATTTCTACTTAATTCTGTAATCCTGAAGTGAAGGTGTTAATCAATTTTATAACAATTATATGACAATAATTACTGCTACAAGACAGATGCACGTGTTAGAAAAGAATAATTAAAATTTCAATAAACAATTTTAGGAATCGAGATAAGTGTTTTAACTTGAACATAAATTAAAATTTATTTCTTTTACTAGTAGTGAATGAATGTTAAATTGCCAACTAATAAGTCCAAGCTTTTCTAAAACAAAATCTTGTGAAAGTATGGGTAAATGTTGGCCTCTTCGAGATAGGTAGTTTTTACCACGAGGCAATAAATAAAGTTTTATAGATAGTTTTGACCATGAGATAAGAAACAAAGTTTTATAAGTAGTTTAGGCCATGAGACGAAACTAAAGTTTTATAGGTAGTTTTGACCATGAGATAAGAAATAAAGTTTTATAGGTAGTTTTGACCATGAGATAAGAAACAAAGTTTTATAAGTAGTTTTGGCCATGAGACGAGACTAAAGCTTTATAGGTAATTTTGACCATGAGATAAGAAATAAAGTTTTATAGATAGTTTTGACCATGAGATAAGAAATAAAGTTTTATAAGTAGTTTTGGCCATGAGACGAGACTAAAGCTTTATAGGTAGTTTTGACCATGAGATAAGAAATAAAGTTTTATAGGTAGTTTTGACCGTGAGATAAGAAACAAAGTTTAATAAGTAGTTTTGGCCATGAGACGAGACTAAAGCTTTATAGGTAGTTTTGACCATGAGATAAGAAATAAAGTTTTATAGATAGTTTTGACCATGAGATAAGAAATAAAGTTTTATAGATAGTTTTGACCATGAGATAAGAAACAAAGTTTTATAAGTAGTTTTGGCCATGAGACGAGACTAAAGTTTTATAGGTAGTTTTGACCATGAGATAAGAAATAAAGTTTTATAGGTAGTTTTGACCGTGAGATAAGAAACAAAGTTTAATAAGTAGTTTTGGCCATGAGACGAGACTAAAGCTTTATAGGTAGTTTTGACCATGAGATAAGAAATAAAGTTTTATAGATAGTTTTGACCACGAGATAAGAAATAAAGTTTTATAGATAGTTTTGACCATGAGATAAGAAATAAAGTTTTATAAGTAGTTTTGGCCATGAGACGAGACTAAAGTTTTATAGGTAGTTTTGACCATGAGATAAGAAATAAAGTTTTATAGGTAGTTTTGACCGTGAGATAAGAAACAAAGTTTAATAAGTAGTTTTGGCCATGAGACGAGACTAAAGCTTTATAGGTAGTTTTGACCATGAGATAAGAAATAAAGTTTTATAGATAGTTTTGACCATGAGATAAGAAATAAAGTTTTATAGATAGTTTTGACCATGAGATAAGAAACAAAGTTTTATAAGTAGTTTTGGCCATGAGACGAGACTAAAGCTTTATAGGTAGTTTTGACCATGAGATAAGAAATAAAGTTTTATAGATAGTTTTGACCATGAGATAAGAAACAAAGTTTTATAAGTAGTTTTGGCCATGAGACGAGACTAAAGCTTTATAGGTAGTTTTGACCATGAGATAAGAAATAAAGTTTTATAGATAGTTTTGACCATGAGATAAGAAATAAAGTTTTATAGATAGTTTTGACCATGAGATAAGAAATAAAGTTTTATAAGTAGTTTTGGCCATGAGACGAGACATAAGCTTTATAGGTAGTTTTGACCATGAGATAAGAAATAAAGTTTTATAGGTAGTTTTGACCGTGAGATAAGAAACAAAGTTTAATAAGTAGTTTTGGCCATGAGACGAGACTAAAGCTTTATAGGTAGTTTTGACCATGAGATAAGAAATAAAGTTTTATAGATAGTTTTGACCATGAGATAAGAAATAAAGTTTTATAGATAGTTTTGACCATGAGATAAGAAACAAAGTTTTATAAGTAGTTTTGGCCATGAGATAAGAAACAAAGTTTAATAAGTAGTTTTGGCCATGAGACGAGACTAAAGCTTTATAGGTAGTTTTGACCATGAGATAAGAAATAAAGTTTTATAGATAGTTTTGACCATGAGATAAGAAATAAAGTTTTATAGATAGTTTTGACCATGAGATAAGAAACAAAGTTTTATAAGTAGTTTTGGCCATGAGACGAGACTAAAGCTTTATAGGTAGTTTTGACCATGAGATAAGAAATAAAGTTTTATAGATAGTTTTGACCATGAGATAAGAAACAAAGTTTTATAAGTAGTTTTGGCCATGAGACGAGACTAAAGCTTTATAGGTAGTTTTGACCATGAGATAAGAAATAAAGTTTTATAGATAGTTTTGACCATGAGATAAGAAATAAAGTTTAATAAGTAGTTTTGGCCATGAGACGAGACTAAAGCTTTATAGGTAGTTTTGACCATGAGATAAGAAATAAAGTTTTATAGATAGTTTTGACCATGAGATAAGAAATAAAGTTTTATAGATAGTTTTGACCATGAGATAAGAAACAAAGTTTTATAAGTAGTTTTGGCCATGAGACGACACTAAAGCTTTATAGGTAGTTTTGACCATGAGATAAGAAATAAAGTTTTATAGATGTTTTGACCATGAGATAAGAAACAAAGTTTTATAAGTAGTTTTGGCCATGAGACGAGACTAAAGCTTTATAGGTAGTTTTGACCATGAGATAAGAAATAAAGTTTTATAGATAGTTTTGACCATGAGATAAGAAACAAAGTTTTATAAGTAGTTTTGGCCATGAGACGAGACTAAAGTTTTATAGGTAGTTTTGACCATGAGATAAGAAATAAAGTTTTATAGGTAGTTTTGACCGTGAGATAAGAAACAAAGTTTAATAAGTAGTTTTGGCCATGAGACGAGACTAAAGCTTTATAGGTAGTTTTGACCATGAGATAAGAAATAAAGTTTTATAGATAGTTTTGACCATGAGATAAGAAATAAAGTTTTATAGATAGTTTTGACCATGAGATAAGAAACAAGGTTTTATAAGTAGTTTTGGCCATGAGACGAGACTAAAGCTTTATAGGTAGTTTTGACCATGAGATAAGAAATAAAGTTTTATAGATAGTTTTGACCATGAGATAAGAAACAAAGTTTTATAAGTAGTTTTGGCCATGAGACGAGACTAAAGCTTTATAGGTAGTTTTGACCATGAGATAAGAAATAAAGTTTTATAGATAGTTTTGACCATGAGATAAGAAATAAAGTTTTATAGATAGTTTTGACCATGAGATAAGAAACAAAGTTTTATAGATAGTTTTGACCATGAGATAAGAAATAAAGTTTTATAAGTAGTTTTGGCCATGAGACGAGACTAAAGCTTTATAGGTAGTTTTGACCATGAGATAAGAAACAAAGTTTTATAGATAGTTTTGACCATGAGATAAGAAACAAAGTTTTATAAGTAGTTTTGGCCATGAGACGAGACTAAAGCTTTATAGGTAGTTTTGACCATGAGATAAGAAATAAAGTTTTATAGATAGTTTTGACCATGAGATAAGAAATAAAGTTTTATAAGTAGTTTTGGCCATGAGACGAGACATAAGCTTTATAGGTAGTTTTGACCATGAGATAAGAAATAAAGTTTTATAGGTAGTTTTGACCGTGAGATAAGAAACAAAGTTTAATAAGTAGTTTTGGCCATGAGACGAGACTAAAGCTTTATAGGTAGTTTTGACCATGAGATAAGAAATAAAGTTTTATAGATAGTTTTGACCATGAGATAAGAAATAAAGTTTTATAGATAGTTTTGACCATGAGATAAGAAACAAAGTTTTATAAGTAGTTTTGGCCATGAGACGACACTAAAGCTTTATAGGTAGTTTTGACCATGAGATAAGAAATAAAGTTTTATAGATGTTTTGACCATGAGATAAGAAACAAAGTTTTATAAGTAGTTTTGGCCATGAGACGAGACTAAAGCTTTATAGGTAGTTTTGACCATGAGATAAGAAATAAAGTTTTATAGATAGTTTTGACCATGAGATAAGAAACAAAGTTTTATAAGTAGTTTTGGCCATGAGACGAGACTAAAGCTTTATAGGTAGTTTTGACCATGAGATAAGAAATAAAGTTTTATAGATAGTTTTGACCATGAGATAAGAAATAAAGTTTTATAGATAGTTTTGACCATGAGATAAGAAACAAAGTTTTATAGATAGTTTTGACCATGAGATAAGAAATAAAGTTTTATAAGTAGTTTTGGCCATGAGACGAGACTAAAGCTTTATAGGTAGTTTTGACCATGAGATAAGAAACAAAGTTTTATAGATAGTTTTGACCATGAGATAAGAAACAAAGTTTTATAAGTAGTTTTGGCCATGAGACGAGACTAAAGCTTTATAGGTAGTTTTGACCATGAGATAAGAAATAAAGTTTTATAGATAGTTTTGACCATGAGATAAGAAATAAAGTTTTATAGATAGTTTTGACCATGAGATAAGAAATAAAGTTTTATAAGTAGTTTTGGCCATGAGACGAGACTAAAGTTTTATAGGTAGTTTTGACCATGAGATAAGAAATAAAGTTTTATAGATAGTTTTGACCATGAGATAAGAAACAAAGTTTTATAAGTAGTTTTGGCCATGAGACGAGACTAAAGCTTTATAGGTAGTTTTGACCATGAGATAAGAAATAAAGTTTTATAGATAGTTTTGACCATGAGATAAGAAATAAAGTTTTATAAGTAGTTTTGGCCATGAGGCGAGACTAAAGTTTTATAGGTAGTTTTGACCATGAGATAAGAAATAAAGTTTTATAGGTAGTTTTGACCGTGAGATAAGAAACAAAGTTTAATAAGTAGTTTTGGCCATGAGACGAGACTAAAGTTTTATAGGTAGTTCTAACCATGAGATAATAAAGTTTTATAGGTAGTTTTGACCAAGAGATAAGAAATAAAGTTTAATAGGTAATTTTGACCACGAGTCAAGAAGTAAAGTTTTATAGGTAGTTTTGGCATGAAACGATACTGAAGTTTTATAGGCAGTTTTGGCCATGAGACAATAAATAAAGTTTTATGGGTAGCTTTGTCCATGAGACAAGTAATAATGTTTTATAGGTAGTTTTGACCATGACATAAGAAATAAAGTTTTATAGGTAGTTTTGACCATGAGATAAGAAACAGTTTTATAAGTAGTTTTGGCCATGAGACGAGACTAAAGTTTTATAGGTAGTTTTAACCATGAGATAATAAAGTTTTATAGGTAGTTTTGACCAAGAGATAAAAAATAAAGCTTAATAGGTAATTTTGACCACGAGAGAAGAAGCAAAGTTTTATAATTAGTTTCGGCATGAGACAAGACTAAAGTTTTATAGGTAGTCTTAGCCATGAGACAATAAATAAAGTTTTATGGGTAGCTTTGTCCATGAGACAATAATTAAAGTTTTATGGGTAGTTTGACTATGAGACATGAAATGAAGCTTTCTCGTCGCGTCTCGTAAATTTTGTAGAATCTCGTTTCGTCTCAATTCGCGAAAATTTTTTTTCGTCGTGTCGTTTTGTAAATTTATGTACAACATTTATGCCCTATTTTATTTCTCCTTACTTTCATCCAGAAGTTGTCTGAATCGTTTCGCGTCAAGAGAAGTTCAAATTTATTATACTAATGAATCACGTTACATCAAAACGGTGTTTGAGAATTAAACTTAGGTGAGCAATGTTCTTAGGTTTCCTTAAGAAAATTTCCCTCGACTGGTACAAAATTTTCACTTTTCTTATCAAAATTTCCCGATTTGTTGAGTTCCGATTCCCGTGACAGAAGTTACGTGATAAGATTAATTTAGCTATATTAAAGAAAGTGCCAACCACATTTGTTCTGTAAATTTTCGTTTTACTTCATTTTTTACTTCATAGCAACATAGTCGCTAACGCTCTTGCCTTCGGTGCGAGCAGTCCTGGGTTCGATTCCCTGTGGGGCACTCGGTCGAAAAACTGTGAAAAGCTTTTTCAGGCCAGCCATCCTCAGTGAGGTTTTCCTGAGTTTTCCTCATTCACACCAGGCAAATGCTGGGATGGTACCTAACTTATAGGTCCCAGGCCGCTTCCTTCCTTCCTCAATCCTTTCTTCCTTCCCTTTCCCCGAATAGTGTGCTCGCCGAGGGACGTCATCCCTCAAACGTGACAGGCTAAATGGCCATAGATACCGAAAGCCCAGAAATCTAAATCCTAAAATCTCATTTTTTAAAATTTTTTTTTCTTCGTACTGTGTGCCCTATCCAAATATCCAAGTTTAAGAATCCTTTGATGCTTCCACACAACAATTTTTATAGAGGTAGTTCGTGAGTACTTCAAATTATATTCCCGTAGCCAAACTCCCTATATAAAAATCTTTGCGTGAGTACCTTAGGATTCAGAAACATATATTTTGGATAGCGTACATATTAGTTTCTAAGTGAAATCTTGACCCGACTACGGTAGGTTCCGCAATCTTGGAGCTATGGACTTTTAAATTTCATTTTTTTTCATAGTTTCGGCAGCCTATAACTCCGAAAGGAAGCATTTGTGCACCCTGGTTGGTCTATACTTTTTGTCTTATCTTGGTGTCAGGAATCACCTGACAGAGAGAGAGAGAGAGAGAGAGAGAGAAAGAAAGAAACTAACCTACAGTTAGCTGGGGATTTCGCCCCCAGGCTTCCACATTTCCTTAGGCTACGGCCTCGCACCTCTCATATTTCTAATATTTCTATACTCTTAAAGAGTGTTATACAGTATTGCCTTTGGCGTAGGAGACCTGGATTCGATTCCTGGCAGGAGCTCATGTGGTTCGGATTCCACGTTAATCAGTAGGTCCACGTCTCATATAGCCTCGCTGCTGAACGGGACGTTAAAACTCAACAACAACATCTAATCTTAAAGAATTTCGAGATATCGCCATCTTATCTCTAATAGTTGGATATCTCAGATAGTGTCTGATGAAGCCAAGTGGATATTTGGAGGAACTGTCACACGTTAATAATTTTTAAAATAAATGTATTGTTTTGCTCAGCGTGTAGTTTAAATCGGATTTGAGTCTACTAAACCAAAGCTTGTAAAATGGAAAATATTATATCCATCTTATTATAACAATTGTAACTCCCATCCTTTTTTATTCCCTTGTAGTGAAAATATTTTAAAAAAAAGAAAAAAAAACATTAAACACTTCTTTAAGAGTTTTCACCCCGGCGAAATTAAAATACTGCTAATTTTACAGTAATTATGTGATATCTTCAAATAGATAAAAGATAATCGAAATGTGGAACAAGAGCGCCCTAGACAATATTATTTTACATGAGAAACCGTTATCACGACTCACTTATCTGCTTTCGATTTCGAGCCATTTTGAAAATCGGCATTTATTTTCACGTTTCTAAACAGCTGAAAACGGAAAGTCGCTAGGTGACTTGTGATAACGGTACCTAACGCAAAATAATATTGTCTAGGGCGCTCTTGTTCCATATTTCAATTATCTTTTATCTATTTGAAGATATCACGTAATTACTGTAAAATTAGCTGTATTTTAATTTCGCCGGGATGAAGACTCTTAATTGTTTTAAATGAAAAGTTTGAATACCAAATTTCATCTCTGTAACCTTTAAGGATTTTGAGATATTTTCATCCTGTTATAACACTTGTCATCCCAGCCTTTTTCTTTCCATCTTTTTCTTCCCTTCTAGGACAAATATCAAGAAACTGTGAAATAGTGCTTAGTTATTTTAAAATTGAAAGTTAATGTACCAAATTCCATGTCTTTGCCCTTCAGAGATTCGGAGATATGGATATTTTACTATAATAATTCCCGTCCCATTTCCCTTCCTTCCTCGTCAAATTTCCGAAAATGCCTCTTTAGTGATATTTTATGTCACAAATTCTATGTATGATCAAAATTTCAAGTTTCTAGCTTAAGAGGCTTAATGACTGCGAAATTAAAATACCGCTAATTTTACAGTAGTTATATGATATCTTCAAATAGATAAAAGATAATCGAAATGTGGAACAAGAGCACTCTAAACAATATTATTTAGCTTCAGGTACCGTTATCACGAGTCACCTAGTAGCTTTCCGTTTGCAGTCATTTATAAACGCGAAAATAAGTGCCGATAATCTAAATGACTGGAAATCGGAAGCAGATAAGTGAGTCGTCATAACAGTATCTCATGTAAAGTAATATTGTCTAGGGCACTCTTGTTCCACTTTTCGATTGTCTTTTTATCTATTTGAAAATATCACATAATTACTGTAAAATTAGCGGTATTTTAATTTCGGCGTGATGGGGCCTCTGAAGCGATTGGCCTGAACGTTGATCAGTCAGTCAAGAAGTGAACCATGACTTCATGGCTTGTTTGTATATAGAGGAAGAATATAAACGGGTCGAATTGAGATTTTTTTAAAGTTGGTTAATTAAATACCCCGAGTCTTATTCGGTCTTCGGATTTAGTGTGTTCAACAAAAAAGAAGAAAAGAAAAAAGATAAAGAAAAACCTTTCTATCTGCATATAGGAACATTTTACATTTTTCTGTAACTTTCATTACTCTTTTTGTCGCCAAGGCAAGACTAATTAAAGGTATTATAATGAGCAAATTCATGGAGGTAAGTTTTTTCTTTTATTCTACATGCAATGAAGAACACAAAAGAAACTATTATAGAAAAAGAAAACGACGATATAGTAGAAGGGTGTGAAAAAGATATAACTTTTTTTTTTAATGGTTTCAATTTCATTCTCGTATTATAATAAAATAATATCAACTTTCACGTCCCTCAGACGAGAGAAATAACATTCATTTTCAACCACAATTCTCTCACGCGTGTGTTTTAAAAATTACCTCTGTCTGATAATAATAATAATATGCCTGACATTGAAAAAAAATCTTCATGCTTACTTACAATCTTTTTTTCTCTCATTAATATTTCTATTATGGTTTTTAGCATTATCTTGGGCATTAGCCTACTTTTAAAGAGGAATATTAAAATAGTACTGTATGTGTGGAAAAAATTTCCCTTTTTTCTCTTCTATCAAATCATTTAAGTTATAGCAGGAAATTACACACACACACACTCATACACACAATATATATATATATATATATATATATATATATATATATATATATATATATATATATATATATATATATATATATATATAATATGAAAAAAAAGGAAAGAGTTTGTAAGAAAGTGATACCGTACAACGTGATACCTGTGTTGTTTGGTACACATTAAGTAATTAGGACAGAACGACATTGAGGCAGTACGGTGAACTTAGAAGCTGTATTTTTTTTCTTCCTTCAACAATAGAGTGAGTCTCTTGTTCTTCCATCGTTTAACTTAACTGCGAATGATACATGTAGAAGAATAAAGGCTTTTTAAATTAATTCTTTATGAACTTTTCTTGAGAGTGCTTCTAGGTAAATTGAATGGTTAATGTGCGTGATTTCTTTAGCGTAGTCCCAGGTTCGACTCCTGGTGGGTAATTCACTATGCTCTATGCTCACAAGAACTAAGTCTATGCAAAATTTGTGGTCACGCGCGCGTGGCTTTGGTTCATATGGTCCGGACATCGATTTTAGACGGGAGGCCACTCAACTCATTAAGGTGGTTTGGATTCTAGCATTAAGAATTAGATTTCCGGGATTTCAGCATCTACGGGCATGTTAGGCCATCACGTATGAAGGACAGGGTTGCCAATTTTTCTTAAGAAAAAATCGGGACGGGACAATCGATGTTGGAGCCCCCTCTCCGGAAACGACTACACGTGCGGCGAGTCGTTGAAATCAATGCAAATAATTAGCTGAGTAACACGAACCTGAATAAATTCAGCATCTTTTTTTTTTCCTATCTATTCTCATCACTAGGTATAAGCAATATATGCTACAAATTCAAACCAAACAACTGCAATTACTTAATATAAATAAAGTTTAGAGGAGAATTATATACAATTTATTCCATACATAAAACTGTGAGTGTAAAATAGTTATTCCTTTGTAAAAAAAAAAAAAGCCCAGTAAAATATTAATTAACTTTGAAAGTCGATAAATCGGGACAATATGCGTCCCGGTGAGAGTTCAGTCGGGACGCGAGACAAATAAATCAAAAATTGGTACAATCCCGACAGAATCGGGACGCTTGGCAACCCTGACGAAGGATGAAATCCTTCGGCGATCACGCTATCCAAGGAAGGGGGATGAACAAAGGATTGGTGAAGAAAGGAATCGGTCTGGGACCTGCCAAGTTAGGTGCCACCCTTGCATTTGCCTGGTATGAATGAGGAAGCCCCCCAAAAAACCTTACTCAAGATGGCTGGCCTGAAAAGCCCTTAAACTTTTTCGACCAAGTGCCCCGGGAATCGAACTCGGGATCGCTCGTACCAAAGGTGAGAGCGTTAGCAACTATGCTACGCAGAGCCATTTGTTCGAATTCCATCTTAAATTGTAGGTTCAAGTCTCATATAGTCTTGGTGTGCTAAAAAAAAAGGGACATTCAAATTCAACAAATAACAATTTATTTCCTTATTCTCGACTAGTATAGGACCTATATTTTAAATACTTTTCGCCGATTAGATCATATGTTGTCATTAAAGCATACACCTAGTGTTGCCGAGACGAGAAATAAGGTTTTCTCGTCTTGACTAGACTCGTAATTTTTTTGTAGAACGCTCGTCTCGAAAGAATTTTTCGAAGTATTATTGCTAATCATGTCTCGATTATCAAAAATCCTTTCCTTCTTTGCCTTGTAAATGTATGCAGAAAACTTATGAACTGATATTGTTCCTTAATTTTATGTAGAAGTTATCAGAATCTTAGTATCACGAGAGGTCCACAGAGGTGCCGTAATATAACAACATTTAAACCATATTTATTATTGGAGTATTGCGTATCTTCAAACGTTACGTATCTTCAAAAGTTTGTGGTGGACAACACCGTGTCCGTGGGTTTTCTCGGATACTTCCGTTTCCTCCCACATGCTCATTCCACAATTCTTCCATCATCATTCACTTGCCTTAATCATCTATCTTTTTTAAGGCTAAACGGCATAACCATGGGACGTTAAACTAAGGAGTTTAAGCGTTAATAAATGCTCTTCATTGAGTTCGTACAATCATTTTATATAAACAAATGAACGTAGTATTTTGTATAAAAATAAGTCTTTTACAGCCAAAAGTTTAAGGATATTTGGCATGCAGTCCAACTGCCCTGACTACTCGACCATTTGTCTTATGTAATAATCGGCATCTTATTTAGGATTTTATGTCTTTTATACTATGAATCATGTAACACAGAAACAGTGTTTGAGATCTAAAGATTTGGGTGGACTAATATTGCTCACAAGACTCGAGAAATTTCTCGTCTTCTATCGCTTTCGAGACGAGAACTGTGATGTTTTGCGTCTCGTCTCGAATTCGAAAATATACTTCTCGTCTTGACTCTTGTCTCGTGGGTAACATTAATTTCAACAAACAATAATTTATATTACTCTTCTCAAGTAGTGTAGATTTTAAAAACTTTTCGCCTACTAGATTATATGTTATCGTTATATTGCACCGTGAACTTTAAGTTTCTCTAACAATCCGCGCTAATGTAGTGGCTGCACGACTCCTCGTCATATACTTCCGTCGATTGGCTATGAATTGCAATCGATTTAGCACCTTTTGCGTTCTAAACCGGAATAATTGTTTGAATTTCACACTTGGCGATAGCGCCAAGCGGAAACTCCATTAGATACGGCTGTCAAGCCAAGTCTGAACTGAACGTCCTAGCTAGGTGCGCGTAGGCTAGTTTGAGAGTGGAGGAAACAGTAAATATAACAGTGTTGCCAACAGCTGCACCAACAATTCCCGTGCGTTCTTAGCTCTTTGGAAACCTTAGTTTTGGAACTACTTCCGTATAATTCAAGATAATATTGTGAATGCAAGTTCAAAGATGCTTGCACATTGAGTTAAATGGACATGTTCAGTGAATAGACGAGAGAGTAAGTTGAAAGTTAACGCTGTAAAATAGATATCAATATATTTTATATAATTTGAAACACATAATAACATGTACATACTACGGTAGTATCGTATGTAAACGAGATTTCCTGAAGAAGGTTAGAGGTAAGGCGAAATGTGTGAAATGAAAACCATATCTAAAAATCATTCATTCAAAATCCTCCATTTTAATCTATAAAATACGGTAACCCTAATATTATATTTGATTGTCAAAGCCGCCACGAATTTTTAGGAAGATGCTTATATTCGAGAAGTGTTCACAAATACGAGTATATTCGAATAAATACGGTACTTCGCGAGGCTAAGCAAACACTAAGAAATTTCTGCGTTCACCGGAAGTCGAACTCAGGATCACGCATACCAATGACGCTTGAAATAATAATCGCTTGGATACACATGAGCATCGCCTTTGTCGTAATTAATTACATTTTTTTGTATTTTGATCAAAATAAATTAGTGAAAGTTGTGTTACTATGATGTTATAATAATAATTAGTTCAGAGAAACAAAGGGATATGTAATCTTTGAACAATTAGTATAAATGTGGATGTGAGAAATGAAAGGGATTTCTCAATGAACAGGGGCAAAGATCAGAAGTAATGATATCTCTACAGATAATAATTAGTAGCAGTTTCATTGACGTAAACCAATTAATTTTTAAAAGATTTGTGCAATCAGTTTCTTCCACAACCTAATGACTGTATTTAGTAGAAAGTGATAGTCGTACATTCAATAAGCATTTTCTCTTTCTCTGTAATCTTATCAATACAATGTTTTTGAGGCAATACGTTATATTATCACGATTTCTCAATCATCCCTGTTATCAGATTAATGATATATGAGCAGTGTTGATATTTTATGGCCAAATGTAGACATTTCCACAAAATACTAATTAGGGAGTACTAATAACATAGTTTAGCTGTTAGCTAAATTTTGGCCAATACTGCATTCATAGTTGCCGATTTCTAGCAATTTTTTGCTTAGTTACAGTTGAATAACTTACTGAACAAATAAATAAATAATAATAAATCCTCGTTTTCTATGTTAATTATAGTTTTATTGACTACTTTTTAAAAATTTAAATGTATTAAATTTAGTAGAGTTCTTAAGAGTGTGATCTCTATTGATGCTTGCATTGTTACACAATCAGTGGCATATACAAGGGAGATTTGGAATTGAAACATTTCTTGAGCTAGATTGTTTAAAACAATAAATAACTTCTATACGCGTATTGATAGGAGATCAGCCTAGGCAATTTTCCACCTCCCTTCCGCAGAAAGAACAAATCTTAAAGCCACGAGTTTAAGTATGCTACCCCATCATGAACAACGACGGGGAGGGAAATAGCACTCGCACTCAGAAAGGTTTAAGTACTACAAATACAGTCTCGTTGTTTTTTTAAAATAATAACATATTATCTTAGTGAAAGATAAAGCAAGCACAATTGCAGAGGAAAGATGGTAACCCTTTTTATAGAATTCAATACCGAGGTTCAATCTCAATATATCTGTTTGGATTCCAGTGCAATTTTTTTGCATTTGTGCACCCAGGTTGGTCTATACTTTTTGTCTTATCTTGGTGTCAGGAATCACCTCCCAAACGTTGTCGGTGTTGTTTCGAAACACCCTGTATAAATGAATCATGTTTGGACTCCTGTTAATATCAAATTTAGAATAAATCTCTATGATACTTAAATAATCCATCAATCATTATCGTAAGTATTCTGGCATTACCGGAAACCCATTTGTCGTAAATTGAGATGCTTCTACCCGTTATCATCCTCGTAGCTAACCACTATTGGATACAGTGGCGTACACAGAATTTCGTCACAGGGGAGGGATCCAGGCTCGCAAGATAATATCGTTTCACATACTTGTATTTGAAGTGGGGAGTTAAAAATAGAAATCCCTGCATACGACACTGGTTGGGTAAACTCTGTTTTCATTGTCGGATAACCAAGTTTGATAACATGAAACAAGTTGTAGTATTAATGCAATTGTTCTTTGCGGTCATTAATAAACACAGATAGATCTTAACACATCTATGCCTAGACCAAGCTTAAAAAAAAAAAAAACTCGGCACCGGTCAAATTTGGGAGGTGAAAAAGTATGCAAAAATATATGTACGCTTCTAGCTATTTTATGATGCCTTGTGTGTATGCAACCCTGTTACCTCATGGTTATGGGGCTTATATAACCACTAAGGATAAATACCACGAAATGGAGTAATTATTGTTTTCTAATCTTCGAACACATGTTCTGAATGAAGAGTCGGCAACGACGGTCTTTACTCCAGAGGAAGAGGGTTGCGGGTCAAAATTTATATGCAAAAATTATCAGTGGATTATGTAGTGTGAGTTAGGAAACTCAATGGCTCTTTCTGTCGTCCAGGTTGCATATATTTCAGATGTTTTGATTCTTTTGCATTAACCTCTTATTCTTCCTATGCGAAGAACGGGTCCATATTAAAAAGCCATTACTCGCTATTTGTTACTATTTTTGCTCTATTCTGGCGATCAATATTGAAGCCGGAAATGATATCTATCACTTTCGGTTCCAATACATATTCTTGCGGTACTGAATCTAAATCAAAAGCATGTAGTCTCACCATCTATTCCTGTTTTATCCATTGTGCGATCAGCGTTAAAACCGGAAATTGTAGATTTTTACCACTTCCGGTTTGAACAGAGAGAAAGTTGAAACAAAATTCATCCTTGAGCTGCTGAAACTGTGTCAAAAACACATTTCGATATCTCTTACCGTTTTTTCCTGGTATTGGAACCGGAAGTATTAGTGAATTTCAAATTAACGGTCAATGTTAAAACTGGAGATAGTTTATTTCTACTACTTCCGGTTTGAATAGAGTGTTAGCGGAGGACAGAGAACATATTCTTTGGATGCTAAATCGATTGCGAAAAGATGCTTCTCGGTATCTTTTGCCAGTTTTGATTTATGGAAATCAATATTGAAACCGGAAGTACTAAGAAATTTCAACCACTTTCGATTTCGATATGATGTTGCGAGTGGTGACGATATGTTGTCGTGAGACGCTGAATCAATTGTGAAAAATCACTTATCACTAACTATTTTCGTTCTTGTCCTATTGCAACCAACGCTGAAACCGGTAAAGGTTTATTTCTATCATTTTCGATTTCAACAGGTTATTCGAGAAGTTGGAACGTATTCTTGGAACTCTGAATCGATTAAAAGAAATACTTTTGATATATTTTACCATTATTGTTTCGATATGTGGCGCCAGACAGACGAACGGAGATGGCCGTTCCATAAGAGTTGAGTTGATTTTGAGTTTAACATCCCGTTCAGCAGCGAGGCTATATGAGACGTGGACCTACTGATTCACGTGGAATCTGAACCACATGAGCTCCCTCCGGGAATCAAACCCGGGTCTCCCACGCCAAAGGCGCGTACGCTATCCGCTTAGCCACGAAGGAGCTCACCCCGTTCCATAAGAGTTCCGACTCTCATGCATAGCGTAGTTTCGAAGTCTAAAAAATGATAATGTCGGGGATCGCTAATGAAACACACAGCATGCAAGCGGAATTCAATTTCGTTATCGAATTAATCTTTGAAAGGATGTACTGGTAAATTTTTATCCTGCAAATGTTTTTTTTTTTTTTTTTCTTTCTTGCTGCTGTGGTTTTGGAAATAGTCCAGATCCTTTAGCAGTAGCTTTTCAACGCAGGACTCATGGTTCAGAGGCGCTTCATGCGGCCAACTTGGGAACTACATGAAGCTGTAATGAAACAAAAAGAAAACTATATATATATATATATATATATATATATATCATATGCAACTGACAACATAAAGTACAGTAGTTTTCTAATCATAAAGCTTTTAAAGGGGGACTTAACTTTAGACACACCCTGTACATATAGATTAATAGCTCGCAAACGTAATTGAAATTGTTAATATGGCCCACACTGACAAATTGAAGGCCCCTAGCTTAGAGATAGAATATGCGACATAAACTATAAATTTTATTTTAATTTAATTAAGTAGAAGTTTATTTTTGTCTCCATCATTTTTTTATTTATTTATTTCATATTTTGTAATAATTATTTAGGGTCAGTATACTCCTAAGTACGTGATGAAAATTCACTTTTATATTCATTGGTGTGTTCAACAGGATGTATTATTTTTAAATAGTCTGTAGTAAGAAGGAGTCTGGAGTCAGGTTAGCTCCCCTCTGCCTACGCCACTGAGACAGACGAACAGACAGACACACATGTATATCCAGTCGAATAGCATAAGATCGCTTAAATTATACCTTCATCATAAAAATAATAATTTGCATAAACCATTAAAGAGATCCTTCACGGGGAGAAAAATCAGATTAAATTTTAGAATTCAATCAAATATCCCTAATTTTTTTTGATTGATCAAAAATGGTTTTACGTTTTCTGTAACGGTAGAAAGATAGTACGGATAGGTATCAACGTGTTGAATGCTGATGTTCAGTTTACCATGATGCCTACGCCCTTCCTTAACTAGTTTCATATCACGGTCTACATACGACGTCGACCAGAAGAGCTTTTGTTAGTGACTGAAACTATCAGGCGAAAATATTGTGGAAGGGCGGGGGTGTGGTGGGAGTAGGCCTGGCAGGCGCAGGAGAAAAGATAAGGGACTCCTCTTCAATAAGCGGAAGGGGGAGGGTGGGAGGACACCGCAGGGGGAATCCACTGTTGCAGCACAGTAGCACTCGGGCAGACAGATACGCATCGCTGATCTCTCGCTTCTTCGTTTATCTCTTTTTTTTTTCTACATGCACATACAGTGTTTTTTCCTGGTTATTCTGCTATCGAAGCTTCAAACGCCAGACACTCGATTTTACCGCTCTTCATAGTAGGCGGGTTGTGTTGTGTTCGCAAATTCACAATTGTCATAAGTGTTGTGTCCGTTTTCGCTATATATCTATCAACTGTTAACAGTGCGTATACTAAACTCATTACATCCATTGTGTAAACGTAACGGAAGCGCCGTTACTTTTTTTTTCGTACGTTGCTTTAATTTATGGACTGTGTTAATTTGTGATTAATGATGCTGTCTCACCTAACAACGCACCCCCGTCGACCACCGACGGGGTCTTCTTCACCTTGTAGGAGCCGCACGGCTACACTGGTTATGGACTTCTCAAGATTTCACCAGGACAGTGCGCATGCGCAGGATGGAGCCTCGAGTCGAAGTCGGGTTATTATGGTACGAAAAACTGAACAGAGGACTTTTGCGTCATCCAGAAGTGGAGGGGTATGTATTGTAACATATAATGTATATGAATAAATTACATGTTATTTTTTTTGTTTTTATACCTATTATAATCATATTGTCAATCCACTGGTGGATGAAGATATCTCCAATTCTTGCCTGCTAACATCTATCTTGGACAGTTTTTTTTTTTTTTTTTTTTTTAAGGTTACCTCGCTGTTCTTAATTCCATCGTCATACTACCTTGTATAAATAAGAACGTTCAGTTGACAGCAATTCCGGGAATCAAATTATAAGCAGGGGTATTTTTACAACAATCCTAAATAAATTTTGAAAATAAGTCTCGTTATATTACCATGATAATCAATATCAATATCAACCAGTAATCGGTGAAGATCTATCCAATACCATCTAAACGTCTGGAGAAATCTCCATAGAATATGATGCTCAGAATAGTATGCATTTTTTTTTTTTTAATATATGGAATATATTGAAAATAATGGATATAACTGAACACTGAAGCAAGGTGGTATTTTTTCTTTATTTTCTTGAATATGCCCACATTTCCCTGAAACTTTCTAATATGCCCAAAATTATTTAAAATATGAAATGAAATATCTCCGTTTCAGTTTACGACCCACTGTTATGTCGTGTTAGTTAAAGGAACGTTGATTATGAGAATGAATGAAATGGTAAAAGTGGAAGAACAACGAGAAAATCCCCACATACGTATTTGTCCAGCAGAAAGTTCACTTGGTGCGAGTTGGAATCGAACCAGGAAGCCCATGTACCAGAAGTGAACACTCTACCATTTTTTAAAAAAAACTTAACTGATTCACCGAACGTGTTTCATCAACTTGTTTAAATGCGTATTACTAGGGTTCTACTTATTTTACTCGCTTGTTACTGGTTTTAACTCGCTTTTCTAATAACCTAGAACGACAGGGTCACGAACACAGAAACATCCAGGACAGTTAAAATTCCAAAGGCTCCCCCACCAGGAACCGAACCCGGGACCTCGTACATTAAAGGCGCACGTGCTAGCTACTAGGCTAGCAGGGAGGGCTGGGTGTAGCCACGGTGGGGCCCATCGGGTCCAGGCCCTCCTAAATGATTTCCTTGACCCCCAATGACCAGCTTTTAAAACATCATCATAAGATTACCTCGCTTCAGTCATTTAGAAATAACAAAGTTTACATATTAATAATTTATGGTAAATTATTTATCGATCCTTACCGATCGAAAAATAGTATGGCATCTCTTCCTTGTAATTAATGACCAAATGCACAACTTGCTACTACATCAGCTGCAATCGATTGATCTACTGCTCCTGTGCGGATGTTGTCGAATATGAAGCATGAAAATATTTTATATAGGCCTGTTTTAAAATTGTCAGTCTATGCTAATAAAATTATTATGGTGTTTCTAGTCACGAATAATAAAAAAATAATATTTTTGTCAGGAAATCTTAAAGAAATTAAGTGAAATTCGAAAGAAAATCAGTCGTATGTACGTAGGTTATGTGTACAAGGGCTTAACTTGAAATAGTTATGCACAAAGGTATAACATTTGGTTCGAGGCAGTAGTTCTTGGTACCTGGTACATAATATTTATGGAGAAAAAGAAAAAAAACTGTTTTTAGTTTTCCGGACGGAAACCAAACGTTCCGTTTTTAAGGCCTCAAAATCACTAGCTGCAACACTATTATTTTTGGTTTTGTGCATTGTAGCTGGACCCCCTCAAAAACGACGGGTCCTTCCTAGATAAACCTGCTGGCTACATTCCTGGGGGAGGGCAAACCACTGAACCACCGCGGCCTCCCACCAAAGTTCTTAAAACATCACAAAACTATCCTTGAATTTTATTAGAAATACCTAATTTATATACAGCAATATCCTCTAGTACAAACTATGACAGTAAAAGCAGAGGTGAATTTGGTACTTGTATGAAGTTGTCCCACAGCTTCACCCATTCTGAAATTATTCAAATTCAAGTTGAGTTTGCATGAGTGGTAATGAAATAGCTGGAAAAGAATCTGACGAGCTGTGATTGAATTTTACTGAATTTTTTAACAGGTGTTCGCACCTCTGAATGAAAGTGTTGATTATTTTAAACATTTCGGGCATTGTGCATAGTCGTTTTAACGTATGATTAGCGTCATACTAAGGGTCTGACTACTGCAGGGAACATATGTTAGTCGAACTCTTTAGTATGACACTAATCACGCGTCAGAACGACTGTGCATGATGCCCTTCCAGGTTAACAATTAACCTGTTGTTGTATGAATTATTTCTTCTAAGTACAGAGCGTATAATCCAACATAAAACCTACCATCACAGGAAACCAGCTAAGAAATAAAAGCACTGTGACCTTCTGGGAGTACTCTTAAGGACTAATCATGACGCCTAATGCTATTTTCATGCAAGAACGGGACTTAGTTTTCACTCCAGGCCAGTAAGTATTTCCAGACAGTTATAAGGTATAACTTGGTTCCATCATAAAAAAAAAAAAAAAAAAAAAAAAAAAGTTTAGAAATCTGGAATCCCAAAATTATAAAAATCATGTTTAAAAACAAAACAAAAAATCTTGAACTTTTAAAATTTAGTACTGAAGTAAGAAAAAAGAGGAGACCAGGGAGCTAATATTTCTTTTACTTAAATAAAAAGTAGTAATATTCGACTTCAAGAAAGTCCTAATATTTTCTAACGTAAGGAAATGAAAATAGTCCAATCAGGAGCGTCATTTCAGATTTTGCTTTGGGGGGGGGGGGCAAGACCCCTTGATATAAGTAAAATTTCGCGTTTTTCACTGATTTACTACTATTCTATTGATAAAATCTATATACATCTCAAACTCAGAGGGGGCAAATGCCCCTCCCTGGCCCCCTAAATGACGACCCTGAGTTCAATACTAATGCCAAAACTTAACTTGCAATCTAATCCTGTGAACATCGATTTGATCCGTAGAACCAACTGTTTTAACTTTGTTTATTTGACAAATAATATCATCATAAGCAATCTGATGCCAATACAGTATATTTTCTCCGAATAGAGAAGGTTCCACACACCATTAAACATACACAAATCTCTTCGCATTGACCCTTTGTGATATTGTAGTGTTTTCTTCTTTCTCTTCTTTCTTTTATCTTTCATCACCAGGAGTGGCGGCTCTTGAAGGCTGGCAGATCGGTTAAAAAAAATAATTCTACAAATTCAGGGGAGATTTCCTTTTATACTCAATACACTCGAATCCAAGAATGAGACCTTAGGTAATTCTTCACAACAAAATTTTGATTTTTAGCAATGTAATTTTCTTTCAAGAACCAATACTTGTGTTTAAGTAATGTCCTAACCGTTCCCCATCCCTTCCTCCGCTCATTTTAATTATCAATAAATATCGCACGCCGCCCACTTTCCAAATTTTGTAAACAATTTGTCAATTTGTGTGATTGGAAAATATTTTATAAGACACGAAAAGGGGTTTTGCATCTATAGTTATGTGTTATAGATGCATTTTTAGTAATTACCTTTTTTTTTTTTTTTGTAGTGGAAACGCTTCACTTGATTTTAAGGCACTCAGTGGCGTAAGCAGGCCTTGAAGGGAGAAGGGAACCGACGAAAAGAAATTTTTCATTATATTTTAGTTTGTTTATTATTAAATACGGATTTGAAAATATCCCTAACGTTTGGTAGATCTCGCACTTCCATTCCCCGACATTTCGCCTCTGAATGAGTTATTTGAATTTCACTTCAACACATTTTAATGCATTATTTCTTTCTTTATCCACACTAATTCTGCCACTCAAACTAAAATTTTAGTTGACTATAAGAACAAATACATTTTTTTTTTTTTTTAAATTTAAATTGAGATAGCAAGATTTATCGTATTAACGTACGTAGGTCAGTATTTCAAACCTTTATTTCAGATTTGGTTCCTTTTTTTATTATTTTTTTAACTATATGATTCAGTGAAACAAGATGATGTCCTTCGGTTTAAGTGAAAGTCAGAACCTACGAAAGAAACGTAATGCATTTCCTGAATCACGACTTAAGTGAATATCGCTATTTTATAATCTCTTCGCATTACAATGATACTACTACTACTACTACTACTACTACTACTACTACTACTACTACTACTACTACTACTACTACTACTACTACTACTACTACTACTAATAATAATAATAATAATAATAATAATAATAATAATAATAATAATAATAATAATAAAATGAAGCCTATCAGCCACGCTCATTTCCTTTTTAGTTTAACGTCCCACAAATTTAGGCTGAAGGAAACGATGATTAAGGCAAGTAAATGATGAACGAAGAATTGGTGGAATGAGAATGCAGGAGTACCCCGACAAAATACATGGATGTAATGTTGTCCATCACAAACTTATTTGGTCGGGGATCGAACTAAGAACTCCACACACCAGAGGTAAGCGCTCTGCCAGTGAGCTACCCACACTCCTCCCTTACACATTCATTTGCCGAGTATAAAAATGTCTGGATATCGTAAAGTTTAATATATGATTCGAGATGGTTCACCAAGTGAGAAAAAAGTTGAGAAGATTTCTCTAGGCCAAAAGAAGGCAGATTCAAAGGAATAATAATAAAATTATTTGATTAGTTGAAGTTTTGGGTTCCATTTCAGCACCGAGGTTGTAAGAGACGTGGATCTTCAATTTATGATGGTATCCGAACTACCACAATGCATTCAAATTTGAAAGTTTTATCTCCGGGAATTAAATTTGGACAAATAATGATTGAGAAGTAGTGGCGGATCCAGAAGGTAAAAACTGGGGGGCCAGCCAGAACCCACACTATGATAGGCATATCACGAGTTTATTATAAACTTTCAAAAACATATAATAATAGATTCAATTATTTTTGTCATTCAAAAAACTGGGGGGCATAAGCCCCCGGTTCCGGGCTAGATCCGCCACTGTGAGGAGGAAACGTGAAGAGCCCCGAGAACAGCTACATATAGACACGAGTATATACTAGAGAAACGTACACTACATGATCTGGTATTGAACCGGAAGTCCTTTACTCGAAGGTTTCTCAACCTGGGGGTCGCGAGAGTTTCATGGAAGTCGTGAAGATAATTAGAATCTAACACCGGAAAATATTTTTAAGTATTATTTCGAATTTTGTTCTGATAGGGATATTTTTATTTTTATACATGCTGTTAAGAACAACAGAACATACGTCTACTAAACATTTTCACCAGGTGCAAAGTTGTTTAAAAATCAATTTAAATGAAAGAGGTATGATATCAAACAAATGAGAACTGCATATTGCAGAAAAATTGAAATGCAACAAAACCTGCAGCTAATGAGATATCTGAGCGTGGTGTGATTTCACTGGTGCGACAATGCCCGATTCAATCTTCGTGACGCACACTATTAAAGTCATTTAAAATACTCAATAACTTCTTTTAACAACTGTCCAAATTTTTAAAACCAAAATTAGAAATCGATTTTTTTTTTTATCATATGACCCAAAATTAAGGGAGTTATGAAGTTTTAAAATTTTCAAATGGCATCCATTTTGAAACAGTATAACGGATAGGATTTGATATTTGTAATATGAATCAACTGACCAAATTTGGTTTTAATCCATTCGCTTTTAGGGAAGTTACTGTAATCCATTCACTATATACAAGAAATGGATTTTACTACTAGGTCTATACAAATAGATGGATATTGTGAGATCTTCATACAGGTATGTCAAATAGGTATACAGTGTCTTCCAAAAATCCTGCAAAAAAGAAAAAGCTGTAACTTTGAAAGTACTACTTACAATTTTGTGTTTTGTTTAGTGGAAATGTTAAAAATTTTTGTTGGCAACAATGAGTGGATGTAAACGTTGACGTCATAACTGCAAATCATGTGACAAAGATGGCGTCTACTCAAGAGAAAGCGCAGTGTGTGGGGTGGTTTTGTGAGTTAAAATCTAGTGTTTTGGTGAGAAGAAAATTCCGACAAAAATATCAGAAACAACCACCTGCAGGTTCAAGTATCAAGAGATGGTACGATAAGTTCCTAGCTACCGGAAGTGTCTTGGACTTGCCTCGTAGGGGAAGGCCAACAACCAGTGTTGATGTGATTCAGTCCGTGCAGGAAAGTGTGTTGCGAAGTCCAAAGAAATCGTTGAAACGCAGATCCTTGGAGCAGCGAGTGCCAATGTGAAGACAGAAGTTTACAAGCAAAAACCGAAAGATGTTCAGGACCTTCGGAAGAAGATACGTGATGTCATTGGGAGTATTACTGATGGAGCACGTCGAAATGCCATTCTTGGATTCCCGAAAAGACTTCAGCAATGTTTGGACGTAAATGGTGCTCAGCTGGAGGTTTGGCGTTGAGAAAAGTGCTTGGAAACAAAATTTCAGACTTTCTTACAAGTCCACTAAAAGTTTTGTACAAATACAATAAATGATTACAAAGTTACAGCTTTTTACTTTTTTGCAGGACTTTTGGAAGATCCTGTATTAAACACCCCACAGAAACTTATTACAAAACAGAAATCATAAGGAAGGTCGCTGGCAAGAGGATGTGATAAAATGGGGGTCGCGATTGGAATTAGGTTGAAAACCACTATATGTGAACGCAGTATTATTCGCCAACTTTGCCCCTTACTTGAATAATGTTTGAATAATTTTAACAACAGTATAGGTGCTTGGTTTCCTATAACAGTTTTTCATAGCGTTCTAAGTAACTGGCACATGCGTACAGGCGTTCTGTAGGCCTATGCTTAATCAGAAATCAAACCATAAAATACTTTATATTTTTAAATCGCCAGTTCAAAGTTTCCAGATTGTACCAGATTCTAGGAAAGGGTAATGAAACACATTATCATATGATCATGTATGGGTATGAGTGTGTGTATCTATATATATGTGTCACAATTTCGAAGATAAAAGAAAGCAGATCCAATTCCAAAGATCGCATTCATACGATAAGAAAATCGTAACTGCGTCAGAACTCTCTGTCTCCCTTATTACTCACTCTTGGGTTTCTTGATATTGATAAAAATGACAAGATATTTTTGCAAAAGAAATGTTAATGTTAACCTTGTTTCACCTTGGATTTTCCCACATAAAAGAGAAAGTTAACACATGAGAAACATAACTTAGAATTTTCACTCAAGAGAAGAAATGTGAGTATATTGTGTATCATAATGAATTTAAAAGTCATTTCGAGAGAACAATTAGGTGTGTTAATTGTAAAAGTTGTAGGCTTATGAAGAGATGTGACTTGTATCGATCTTAAAAGTATTATATTTAGTTTTTTTTTTTTTTTTTTTTAATAATCAGGTTATTATTATCATCATTCACTATTGTTGACAATTTTATTTATCTTATCTTCGAAACTGAAGGTAAAAGTATTGTGAAAATCCATAAAATTCTCAAAATAAGATTAGAATTAAGGTGGCCAAATTTTTAAAGGACTAAAGTAAGGTTTCTCAAACTATTTCTTATCACGACATTCCTTTTATCGCATCCACTTACTTGCGAACCCCATAGTCATCATCATCATCATCATAGGTATTCTGCCGTTATTGACAGGTCACTGCCGCAGTCGAGAAGCTTCCATGCTTCACCGTCTTCCTCTAACCCAGCGTTTCCCAACCGGTGTGCCGCGGGGAAATCGAAACAACTTATTAATTCTATAGGAACCAAATTGCAAGACATAGGTGAAAATGTATATTTGTATTTCACATTACTATGAACTTCTACTCTACTATAAATCTACAATTTAAAGTTTCATACTGTGTTACTTTTCTGTACATTTTTAATGTTGAAAAACGTGTTTATCATTGTCATGACCATTATTGCTTCTTTATTGTTGCAGACTATTTCGTAACTTGAAATTTTAACATATCATTCAATAAATTCAACAAAGCAAACATGCATACAAATTACCTACATTTGTGTTTTAAAAGTATAGGAGATTTGTTTATTTGTTCGTTATTTAGTGATCTTCCCTTTTAGTGAAAGGTTAGATACAGTTTTCGAAAGAGAAAGTGGATTTTTAAAAACCGGAGTCATATATTTCATTGCAATTGTTTTCTATTTTAAAATTAGAATGAAAAATAAGCATAATGATTTACCACGGGGGAAAATCAGTGAACCAGCTTTTTTCTCTGTAAGAAGGAGATCAGTAATCACATAAAAATACCACGGTATTTTATATTTACAAATAATAGTAATTTTATATATATATATATATATATATATATATATATATATATATATATATATATATATATATATATATATATATATATATATATGGGTGTGCCGCGAGAATTCAAGTTACACTTGTAGTGTGCCGCAACATGAAAAAGGTTGGGAAACGCTGCTCTAACCTTTTCGTTTTCACGTACGGTTTTTCTGATTTGATATGGTTCGTTAATTGTAGTCTCCTTCGCCTTCTTCCTCTTTTTCCTGTCACTATATACCCCATAGTAAATTGATTATTGCTGCCCATCGCTTACAGTTTCAATATGCAGTTTTTTTGTAATTTCGTTCCGCTTTTATTTAAATCGTTTTTCAACGAGCCTTTATTAGTTTAATATCCTTTACTGTATTTGATAAGCATGGAAATAAAAAAAAGTCTATGAAAATAACCTTTACTAATGATTTCCCTTACTAGATCCTAATTATATTGATCTTTGTCACTTCCTTTCGCGATCCCCATATATTGCTATTGTGAACTAGAAGTCTGCACGGACTCGGGCCTCGGGCCTGGACTCGAGCCGTAAATTTTTAAATATACAACATATTTCTCGGGCCTAACTTTGTAAATATGCTGTACAACGATCTTTATTGAACCGTTCTTTCTGGAGAACTTTCAAAGCACAACTGCAAACTTAAATCTCTAATTGCTCTAAATAAAATACAATTTTGCGTTAATTTTTACATTTCTGTAATTCGGGCTTATTTCAGGCTCATTTGATTATCACACGAGCACGGGTCGGACTCGGACCTAAATGCTAACACATACTTCGGACTCGTGTCGGGCTTCACATTGTAAATTCACGGGCCGGGCTAAAAATTTTCGGCCCGTGCAGACCTCTATCGCGAACCCCTAATGGTCCTAACCCCAGGGTTGACCTATCACAGTGTTTCTTTCAGACAGGTTTTTGGGGGCAGTACCTCCTTGGAACTCTGAGAGTGACCTTTGCAGGAGATAAGAGTAATACGTACTAGAATAGTACCAACAGTGGGAGATAAATATTTTCAGAATACAATAAATAAATGTTCATATTACTACTTTACAAGTAATCTGAAGCTCGTACTCCAGCTATTTCCAATATTTTAAGCTTTTCCCCCCCTCATATTTAGAGGTTAGGTGTTACTTTGTGTTGGACAGATAAGTGACAATTGAACGGCTTGTTGCGCGTACTTTAGAAAAAAAAATGTAAACAAATGTAAGATGTAAGAAAAGTGTAGCTGTAGGCTTTGTTAATACGTAGTTTTAGAGTGCCCCTGGTACATGTTTTCTGAAAAAAAAAAAAAAAAAAAAAAAACTGACACCCAGAAGCAAAATCTGGAATGAAGCTACTGAGCTCAACAATAATGTATTGCTAGTCAGTAGCAGTGTTGTCTGGTATGGGGATTAATTTCTTGTAGTAGGTAATATACAGTATATAAAATACTTTGTATACCCTATTTGATTTGTTAATTACAAAACGATATGATTTTGAAAAGAATTAGCAACAAATTTGCCGTTATTTTACTTTGTTTAATTTGAGCTTCTTCATAGCTAAACAGCGTACGCGTCTTTAGGATGGGAGACAAGGATTCAATTCCCAGTGGGAGGGCATGTGGTTTGGATTCCGCATTAAGCTGTAGGTCCCTATCTCATGTAGCCTCGCTGTTGACAGTAGCGTTAAACTGAAAATCAAATCAAATACAAAAAAAAAACTGTTTGTGCTATTGTTTCAAAAAATGAACTTATTGTAGTTAGTCTGTATTGTTCACAGTATCTATAGACTGAAATAGTGTGACGTCGCATCTTTTTCCTTGCCGTGGTAATCGCCACTAAATACCTAAAGGACCTAGATGAATAGCGAAAACAGTGATGAAATATTTTGAAATTGTAAACATTAAAGTGAATAAAATATTTATGTTTCCTTTATAAATATTTTAATCAGTGAAAATTAAAAAAAAAAAAAAAAAACAGAAAAAGAAAAAAGAAAACAAATGTACTCATCTTGTTCATAATCAGATATTAACCTTAAATAATTCTGGAAAATGTTTAATTCATTAATATAAGTATCAAAATATTACATACCTGACCAGGATTAATGTTTAACAGTTATGTAGAATATATGCTGAACCATTCATAATTGAATGTTTTTTTTATTGTGCTGTTTCTAAATGCTTTTAAAAAATGATAAGGAATATAAGAAAAGATCTTACCTATATCCACTGACGGTCCGGATTGAAAATGTCCAAAGGCTTGGTTTTTTCCGCTTTCTTTTGTAATATTGTAGCAAGACTGGACATAAGGAAAGTTACTGTCCCAATAGAATTAACATTGTTTAAAAAGATTTTTTTCTTTTAAGAAATCGTATACTTTTACAGTTTTCCTTCTGCCGACAGTTTGTCAATCTGCACATTAGGGAATTTATATTGTGTATAATTTGCTTGTTAAGGTGGGTTACATGATAATGACGTTTACATTAATTATTTGATTTCTACCTTATTACTTAGAGATGTGGCGCTTTGAGAAATAAGTTTCTTAAATATTAGTCTTTCTTTATGAATTTTCTTTATTTTATTCGTAGTTCCCTAAACTCATTTCCATATTTTAAATCTGTACAATTTCTCACCACTTTATTAGTCGCTAAAACATTTTATAATTGTAAATAAATTTACAGCCTTTGTCCTTGTTTGTACTAGACTGTACTATTCTCTTCATGCATTTGTATATGTATATTTATAAAAAGCATGGCAATAACATGGTAACGGAAAGGAAATGAGATCACTATTTCAGTCTATTCAACATACTTCAATGTAATGATAGCCATGAAAGTAAAATAACTCTTCCTTTTAGGGCCTATATCCTATTCTGCATTTATGATGCGTAGAGCTTTTTTTTTATTTACTTTACTCTTTATTGTTGTTTCCTACAATCCAACCACAATGATCAGTAGCTGCCTTCTATTCAGTGTTCTGTGCAGTGTACAAAGTAAACATTGTACTGTCTAAATAGCGAACGTAAACATTGTACTGTCCAAATACTTTGCCTAAAGTTTGTTCGGTTCGGTAAAGGGAATTCCTAGGGCTTGTGCATGTTGCCTAGGCAAAGTAGGTAAAACCGTAAGCCATTGGAATTATTCGTAAGGAGACACGAGGTAGGCCTATACAAGGTTGGAAACCTCTCTTATAGAGGATATACGTTAATGAGAGTCAATTAATTTCTGTGCCATCTCCAAGGGTGCCGATTTCTCTGTAAATTTGGGAAGGGGCCATTCAGATGCAGAAGGTGTATATGTGAAGATTTTAAGACAAATTGCACTTAAATTATGCCAAATATTGTATATTCATAAATACAATAGGGGGGACCACTTGAGCTTTAGGAGGGCCCGGGCCCCCCTCGGCCCTCCCAGGATCGGCGCCCTTGACCATCTCATGTAAGTAGACTAGGAAGCGTAGCAGGGGCGGATCCAGGACGGACTTCTGGGAGAGCGGTGGGTTGTAATACTGCTACTTAGAGCTACTTTTAAGAGCGTCAAAAATAAACTATATATTTTATTTATATATAAAATAAAAAAGTTTCCTCTTCTGGGGTGGGCGATCGCCTCGATCGCCCTCCCCCCCATGGATCCGCCCGTGAAGCGTAGTGGTGGGCACACTGGAGACTAGGTGTCGATTCCTAGTGCAACCGCAATTTTCTCACTGCGAATTTTCATCGAACAAGTATAAATTCCATCCTTAGTTTTTTTTTTCTAATTCTATACATGAATATTTCAATATAGAGGTGAACTTGAGCATTTGATTTCTCCGTTTTTATAGATAATCCTGAACTTTTCCTATGATGGAAACTAGAGTGCTTACTTCTGATGCGCGGAGTTCCGAGTTCGACCTCCGGTCAGGGGCGGATCCAGGAAGGACTCTGGGTTGTAATACTGCTACTTAGAGATACTTTTAAGAGCTCCAAACTCTGACATGGGTTTATATATATATATATATATATATATATATATATATATATATATATATATATATATATATATATATATATACAATAAGAAAATTTCCTCTTCTGGGGGGAAGCAATCGTCCCGATCGCCGCCCCCCTTCTGGATCCGCCACTGCCTCCGCTCAAGTAAGTTTGTGGTGAACAACAACGTGTCTATGGGTTTTCGCGGCTTACTCTCGTTTCCTTCCACATTCTCATTCCTCCAATTCTTCCACCACAATTCACTTACCTTAATCATCGGTCTCCCTTAGACTAAAAGACGTAATCGTGGGACGTTAAACTCAAAGATTTGTTTCATTTCATTTCATTTTTTTTTCTATGATGGATCCGAATCTCACTTACAGGTCTAATAGAAACTAAAACCTATAAATTATGAGACGAACATCTGTCATTTACTGCTGAGTGTGTGCGCACTTCCAAAAAAAGTAATAAGGCTTTTTTTTTTTTTTTTTTTTTTTTTTTTTTTTTACATGCTGCTACTTTCTATCGATGTGTTGCCAACTGTGATGTAATGAAGTACATTGCGAATATTAAAGATGCACAGACGATGGTGTCTTAATTCAAGGACACTACTGAATAGAAGCGTGACGGACAAAAGGAAAAAGGAAACACGGAGGGGAAGTTAAAGGGGGGAGGTGATTAGTACATCCAACAACAAAAGTACCATCTCTAATTGTAAGTGCATAAAAAGAAAAAAAAATTTGTGGTAATTTTTGTGTGGGTGATTTTGGCAAGTTCTTTTTGGCACAAAATAATAGAAAAAAAATGCAATAGATTAATCCAGCGTTTCTGAAACTTTTTTCAAGTGAGGACCATTCTTATCAGTGAGAATATTCTATTATTTCGAATGCTTTTTGTTCCATTGGAAAAGCAAATTTACGACTTTCCCTTATTTTTTGAATTTATGCTAATATCAATACCTTTTTATAAAAATAATAGTATTAATTACAATTTCCTTAATTTTATACTGCTATTAATTACAGAAAGTGTATATTAAGTTTTTTAAAAAGAAATAATTGAAGGCTATCAAAATATTTCATATCATACAGTAATAGTACGTCTTTATAAGCTACTAGCAGAATACTCGTTCTTCGCACAGGGAGAATACATTTCATTTTGGATATAAAGGGCTGAATTTGGATTTAAACGGCATCGGAAGTGTCACTGTTCGTCTCGGCAACCCCGAAAATTATGGATTTGACCAGTGGTCGAAGTGAGACGGTATGCGGCCTCTGGTTTTTCAGTGATGAAAGCATACCGTCTCTCTGTTTTTTAGTAATCATGACATACCGTCACGAAAGAGTAGATGCTAAATACCTTTAATAAATCCATTTTATACACAGTAATTGACGAATAGCTTTACACGTAAAAATATTTTATTTCTTATGTAGAAATTTCTATGTTGACCTCACCGACATTTTTCTTATCTTTTTCTTACCTTTTGTTTTTAAAATGTGATGTCTTCAAAGAAGTTCATCTAGTTTATATTTTGATGTGCCTTATTGAGTTGTTTCTTTCGTATACATGTGTATGTCTTGTCTTAATTCATATAAATGTCGTATTTTGAGCATGAGCGAATTTAGGGGTTGTATGCTGTGGGAGCGATTCTTCCGGGGGTTTGGAATACCTCTCAATCTAGTCGGGAATCCGGGAGCTTTCCAACAGGAAATTGTTAGTATAAAAATTCTGTTTTTGAGCATTTTCGTGTATGATTTTCTATAATACAACAAACAATTTAAGAGGATTTTTTTTAGAAAATCATTGGCGAGAAATCGAAGTGTCTCCATGCCCCCACCTCCTTCCCACAACTAAAGAGAAGCTCTCCAGTGGTTTTCAGTCATCATGTAAATAGAAATGCAATCTTTATACCCTCACTGTATTTCAACGTTTAGATAGACGGTATGTCGAGTTAAAATCGTAACAAAACATGCTATTTTCCCACTTCGAACACTGGATTCGACCCTTCCCTCTCCCCTAAGTTGCACCGTCAAAGTGAAGTGATAAAAACTAGGGATGATATCGAGACGAGACGAGACGAGACTTTGCACAGTCTCGGTCTCGTCTCGGTTGATAAATAACGGTCTCGGTCTCGTCTCGAGTAAAAAATCACCGTCTCGGTCTCGGTCTCGTCTCGGTCAGCAGATACTTGTCTCGATCTCGGTCTCGGTCTCGAGTACCAAATCTCGGTCTCGTCTCGAAAGTCTCGAAAGTCTCGAAATAAATACTGTGAAATTAAAATAGTGAAAGTATTATTTCTCGTACAGTCTGTCGTTTCCGCTTATTTTTTCCTTTCATTTTGACTTAGAATTATGGTATGGGTACCTCTTCGTAGCTAATTTGCTAATGCTAATGGTTTCCATGCGCGTATTCCAGGTTCAATGATCAGTGGGTATATCAAGCTCAAACCCTAATAGAACCCATATTTCACTTTTAGCAATAGACTTTGTCTCCTGTAGCCTCAGAACTGCGTATACAATTAAACTCTATTAAATTAACTCCAGTACTATACAGTAGTTTATTTCCTTCCTTTGAATCAGAATTGTTCAATACCTCCTAACGGATAACGCAACACATAGCAGCACGAATGTATTTAATCGTAACGAAATTGAAACTTTACAATTTCTCATTTATTATTCAATACATTCTGCTTTGACTATCATTTTAAAAACAAAATATAACGTTCATTATCTTAACAAATAGGGTAAATTATTACTACAATATACGCATTTTGTTTGAAATTGATGAAATTCTATATTACCGTTTCACATCTCCGTGTTTAATTGACATTTTATAACACGAACGTCCTGAACTTTGTGGTGGGAGCTACTACACTCATCTTTGCTATGTGAGGTCTCGAGTTGGATCACAAAACAAGTTAGATTCAAAGTCCGATGTTTCGCATAGTTCGCGTCTCATTTTAAGTGCATCTGTTTCTTATACAAGTTCATAAGGTTTTAATGCATTACGTAAGCACATATCCAGTGCCGTAACATAGATTAATCTTATTCCTGAGCTCTCAACGGTGCATGCAATCTTTATTCGAGAAAACTAATCTTGCGTTCATTACGTTGAAATTTTATATTGATTAAAAATTACTTGCGAAACATGGACATACATATTATATAAGTATATAGGTAATTCGAGTTATCTGTATCTATTTTTCTCACTCGCCAAAACAAGTCATTCTTAACTTTCTAGTTTTCTTTTGTATTAATTTTCGTAGTTTTGCTGCAACATGATGGATTGAATAGTCAAAAATATTTTTTTTCGCTCTATGATTTTCATTAAATTTTGGATCCATTTTTACCCTACCTTATCTAGTAAAATTTATATATTTAGTCTTAGTTGAGGAATTGGTTTTTCGCTTCTGTAAAATTACGAAATTATGACTTGGTTTGGTTTACCTCCGAGGTCCAGATATAATAAAATCATCACCATCATCATAATCAATCATTATCAATCCATTGCTAGATGAAGGTATTTCCAAGTCTTCTCCACAACTATCTAAGTTGTGCAATTCTTTTCCAGGTTACTCCTCAGTGATTTTTGATTTCGTCACACCTTCTTGTATGCGGAGGTTTCCTAGGCTGTTTTTGTCTCGTGGTATCCAGTCTAGAATTGTTTTCGTCCGTCGATCATAATTTGTTCTTGCAATACGTCCAGAACACTTTTCAGCTCATATTAAATTATTTCATTAGCACCATCAGTTTTCATTTTTATACATTTGGGCTACAAATAGTTCGAATTTGCTACTTTTGGAGTACAGACACACTACTTTTTAATCTTCAGATCTGGCAACACTGACTGAATGATTTAAATCAACACAATGTGAGGACCCCCATTTGGTCTAGCGGCTAGCACTCTTGATTTCGGTTCGCGTGGTCCCGAGTTCGATTTCCGGAAGGGGTAAAGTTGAACGACTGAAGTGGTTCGAATTCCACTATAATCATTAGCTCCACGTCTCCTTTAGCCGCCCTAGCATAACTGTGGGACGTTAAACTAAACAAAACAAAACGAAAGTGAACACTGTGTATTACTAACTCTAAGTCCTTGAATAATTGCATATAGCTATATGGTATGGATCGAGTTTGAGTTGGTCGGTGGTCGAACTAAAGCAAGTGAAATGTAATCAGGCTGTAATTAGAACTTTTAATTAAGCACGGTCTTAATCTAAAGTGTACACCAGGCCTAAGGCTTAGGGGGAACAACTAGTGTTACTGAAAATATATGAGATACATTTAATTTCAGTTACAATTTGCATTTACATGTAGGCTATTGCTGGAACGAAGACTTAAACATTAACATCATAAGTATGAAAAACGTCGTCTCTTGAAAGCTTTCTTGCACCATGAAACAAATTACGAGTAATTTTAAAATATTTTGCAGTTTATCTACGTAATTTGCACATACCGGTATTTAGAATAATATTTAGCAATTTATTTAAGTAGGCAGCACTGCTTAAAATAATGTAACTGCGACTTCTTGTAATTAAAACCACTAAAAACTATTGTTGTAATGTTATAGAAGCAAAGGAAAGCAATAATCATTATAAAAATTTAATACAAATACGTCATTTTAAGCAGTATAACAATCACTACCAATGTGTTTGGTATCTCTGAAACGATTTGAAATAACAATTATTGTAAATGGCGTTATAAGCATTTAACTCTTTTGGAAGCATCTGCATGATGAGACGTGATATGTCAGCGCGTTTTCGAAGTAAAGTCTTTAGAAACATTTAAATTTTCCGATTCTTGAAACTTTGTTCCTTCATTCATTCGAAATATATTATACCATGATCACAGTATTTGACGCTAAGGTACAGTTGATGCGCATTGCATCTAGTGATATTGCAGAGTATCAAGAAAAATTTCCCAACTTGGTACAAAATTTCAGCATTTTTAATATATATATATATATATATATATATATATATATATATATATATATATATATATATATATATATATATATATATATATATCGCAGATCCTAGGGGAGGGCTATAGGGACTATAGCCCCCCTGAACGCTCAGGTAGGTATGCACTGGATAAAATGGGCTTCAATCTTACTTTCTTTACTACTGGTCCGTGGCTATACAGTATGACGCGTGTTTCAGAATCTGAGGTGCTTCCACAACAATTTTTATAGAGGGAGTTTGACTACGTGCCTATGGTATAAAGTACTCTCCAACTATCTCCATAAAAATTGTTGGATGAGTACTTTAGGATTCTAAAACATTTATTTTTGGATAGAGCACATACTAGTTCCTAAGTGAAGTCTTGACCCTACTACGGTTGGTCCCATAGTTTTGGAGTTATGAACCTTTAAAATTCATTTTTTCCTGTTTTTGGCAGCCTATAACACGTAAACGATGGGGTTTTCGCCCTATGTTTATTGGAACTTTTTTGTTTGTTTTACTCCCAGGAATCACTCCTCTGCTTTTGTACAACGAATTTAGCGCCATACTATATATATATATATATATATATATATATATATATATATATATATATATATATATATACATCCAGGATGGCCCATTTTAATCTTTCCACGGAGATATCTCGAAAACGGTTGAACATAAATGAACCGAACAAAAACTCAAATAGGAAATGCCATGGGGCACACTGAATGGTGTTCTCGCGGCGCCTCCCGGGGCCGCCTTTCATGGGGTACCAGGGCCAAACTTTAAAATTTTAAATGGAAACATGGGACGAGTGATACCTCGTTCCATAGATCTTTAAAAAGTAAAAAGCGTTGTGGCAAAAGATTTTTCATATCGGTCACCGTATTCAAGATGGTCGCCAAGATATGGTGCCTGTATTCTATCTGATAAAACGTCCAGTACCACTAATATGAAAACAGTTGGAGATAAACGAACAGTCAGAAAGTGAAACAGGAAAGGCATGGGGCGCGTCGAGTAATGTTCTCGCAGTGCTCCCAGGGCTGCCTTTCAAGGGGGCCAAACTTAGAAATTTTAAACCGAAATATGGGTCGTGATACGTCGTTGGATAAATCTTGAAACACTAAACAGTGTTGTAGCAAAAGATTTTTCATATGGTCACCATTTTCAAAATGGCCGCCAAGACATGGCCGCCAAGATAAAACGTCCAGTACAACTAGACTCCTAATATGAAAATAGCTGGAGATAAATGAACAGAATAAAACTCGTATAGGAAAGCACAGAGGGTATTTATCATTCCACGGCTCGAGTATAGTGCAACGGATAAAAAGATTATTAAAGTATAATTGACATGATGCAAAAGAGGAAATGATAGAAAATTATCTTTCCGATCTCTGTCCGTAAGTAGGTGAAGAAGGGATGAATGGTAAAATCTCAAATGAGAACCTCACTTTTATTTGCAATAGATATGGTTTGTCTGAAACATTTGTGTGTACAAATGACTGGTACTATAATGAATAAAAATAAGGTGAAATAAGGTGAAATTCAAGTTTAACAACATTTTACCCGCCTCTTCGCCCCTGATAATTTAACGCATTGCGTGCAAGATTTTTGGGACATATCTGCATCAGTATGTACCGTTTCGTTACTAAGGATCACAATAAAATTACCGTTGAAAATTATTCGGAATGTAACTGTGGACATCTCAGTGAAACTCATATTCTATCACATGCAAGAAGACATAGAAGGAAAAGAAGCGAACCAATATCATGCAGACGACTGTTGAACAAAACCAACGTTTGTAAACATTGTTCTAAAATTGCATTGTTCGACAAATTGGTTTCGCATTTCAGTTGATTCATTTTTGCATCAAACCATTGCCCGCAATCAAAATGGAAGGTACCATTTAACAAGAATCTTACATACTTTATCCCATTACAGAGATATTTATCTCTTATAAAAACACATTTCAAATAACTTTGTTTCGTAGATACAATTTGCAAAAACTAAGGCTCTCATTTGCAATTTCTCCGATCCTTCCCGCTTCACTCACGTACGGAGTGAGGTTGGAGCGATAATTTTCTAGGAGTTAGATTTCTTCCTTTCCATTATGGCACTAATACACTAATCATCTTTTCGACTGTTGCAACATTCCAGAGCTATAGAATGATAAATACCCTCTGTGATTTCCTATTCGAATATTTGTTCTAGTGTTTTCATATTAGTGATACTGGACGTTTTACCTGATGCAGATACCATGTCTTGGTGGTCATTTTGAAAACGGTGACCCATATGAACAATCTTTTGCAACAGCACTCTTTAGTTTTTAAAGATATGTCGAACGAGGTATCACTCACCCCATGTTTCCATTTACAATTTTGAAGTTGCGCCCTGGACCCCCATGAAGGGTGACCCTGGGAGTCTCCGCGACAATATCAATCGATGTGCCACATGACATTTTCTATTTTAGTTTTTGTTCAGTTCATTTATGTTCAACCGTTTTCATACTAGTGGTACTGCACGTTTTACTGTATCTGATAGAGGCAACGTGTCTTGGCGGCCATTTTGAATACAGTGCCCGATATGAAAGATCTTTTGCCACAATGCTTTTTAGTTTTTCAAGATCTATCGAACGAGGTACCACTCACCCTTTGCTTCCATTTAAAATTAAAGTTGGGCCCCGGGAACCCATACAGGGCGGACCTGTGGCACCGCGACCATATATATATATATATATATATATATATATATATATATATATATATATATATAGAGAGAGAGAGAGAGAGAGAGAGAGAGAGAGAGAGAATTGTATTTGCATCAGCAGTGGATTTTGTTTCGGGAGAGGCTTGAGGAACGAGTAAGAAACATTTGCGTTGTACGTGCAATGCAAAAAATTATCACAAATTTATTTCAGGAGGGGTTTGAGCCCGATAACCACCCCCTAAATACGCCACTGTACATCAGTCAACCGTTCTCATATTATCTAACACAGCAATGATACAAATTTTGAGTGAAGGCAATTTTAGTATCTATCAATATCAATATTCGAGACGAGACCGAGACTTTCGAGACTGACCTCAGTCTCGTCTCGGTCTCGTCTCGATTTATAGAGGTTTGTCTCGGTCTCGGTCTCGTCTCGGTATTTAAAAGTCCGTCTCAGTCTCGGTCTCGTCTCGGTATATAAAAGTCCGTCTCGGTCTCGGTACCATCCCTAATAAAAACCATCCCAGGTTAGAAACTCATCTATGTTGAAAATTTGATCGAGATCGGTTGGGTGGTTCAATAGTTATTAAGTCACAAACATAGTGACTTTCATTTTTATATATGTTAGGCTAATGGAAGAAAATTAATATTAAGTGTTTTTAAACGAAATAAGTGAGGGATATCTAAATATTTCATATCATAACAGTATCTATTATGATCTAGTATAGCATTCTTCATCAGGTATTAGAATTTGAATTCTCTTTACCTGATAAATTCTATTACATTTTTGTACACCCATGTCCAAAATTATTTTCGCATATCTATAAATATGTTGTTGTAGGAATAAAATTTGATAACGAATGCTCCCGGTATTTCTTATAATGTTAGTATGTGTATAATCGGCAAAGACATGTATGTGACAAATTTCATGTCAAAAAAGCAGTAAATAAGAACAATAAAACAAAAATAAAATTTTCTTGTCCATTTAGCAACATTTTAATTTACTCATTCTAATTTTCAAATTTACAATTCTTTTTCTATGAAATTTACGACAAATATACATTTCCCAATTATACACATAGTATCAGTATTAAAAGTACCCTGCAAAATCATTATCAAATTATAGTCTTACAAGAAGACAATTATAGATATGCGACAATAATTTTGTACATGACTGTACCTATTTGAGAATCTCAGTTATACTATGTAATACTCAATTTGATGGAATTTTATTTATTTATTTATTTATTGCCATTTTTTTTAGACTAATGTTCAACCTAAGCGAACAATAATGGCAGACCTTGATTATCATTTGTAATTCGTGGACCATAGTTTCAAAAACACTGGATTAATTTATTAATCCTTAACATAATACATTAAGAAGCCTCCCATACATACTAATAGATACTGATAGCCTCCCATACATACTTGCGGTCATTGTGGTTTAGCGACTAATGTTCTTATGGTCCGTGTAACGATCAACTTTGACTGACAGGTTGATAATGAGTTGTAAACCACAAGTAAACATTGCAGTTTGCCATCAGTCAGTACGAAATGTTTGCAAAGGACAACTGAATCAGTTCGAGCACTTCCATTTCCTTATATAGTACTAGCAGAATGCCCGATCTTCGCACGGAAAGGATAAGTTTCATTTTTGGACATAAAGAGGTGAATTTGTATTTAAACGACACCAAGAAGTGTCACTGTTCGTCTCAGCGACCCATAAAACTATGGATTCGACACTAATATCGGTCATTTTCGATCATTCTTAAATATCTCTTCCTTTCCTACGTTGCATGGTCAAAGTGAAATGATAAAAGCCGTCCCAGGCCCAAACATAATTTATCTTGAAAATTTGATAGAGATCGGTCGGGTGGTTCAAGAGTCATTAACTGACAAACGTAGTCACTAAAATTTTTATGTATTTTTTATGTATCGACCCCTCCTCTCCAACCCTAAGTTGCACCGTCAAAGTAAGATTATAAAAAACAACCCAGGCGCAAATCTCATCTATGTGGTAAATTTGATCGAGATCGGTCTCGTACTTCAAAAGTTGTTAAATTTTATTTATTTTTATACATGTCTCCCCCTCCCTCTTCACCACGTTGTACCGTCAAAGTGAAATGATAAGAACATCCCAGGTCCGAACCTCATCTATGTTGAAAATTTGTTCGAGATCGGTCGTTTGGTTCAAGAGGCATGAAGTCACAAATATAATTGCCAAGTTGCCAAGTTATCCGTACGAGTTTCTTGGTATGGGTTTCGAGTTGTTTGACATATTCAGTCTAAGACTGGTGTGCTCCCAACTCCTGCCTCTCATGTGAACTGGTTTGGCGGTACTGAATAAGTTCGTGTGCTTGACGATGTAGCCCATTCTGCAACTGTCGAAGACGTGGTGATATTGAAATGGTTTTAATCATAAGTGCTGGAAGAGGATTGGTTGATTTATAGAGGAAAGCATTCTATGATTGGTTGGTTGAGATGGTCAATGATGTCACCAGGTGCAGTGGCTATAATAAGGGTTTTATTTCCTGTGTGCAAAATTCTTCAAAGAGAATGTTGATTCTTTAATGCTGTAAGAGAATGTTGATCACTATGTCACAGATGATATAAATCTTGGTAAGATTGTCAGAAGTAGATCGTAGCTCGGGAAGTCGTATCTTGATGGAATTTAATAGTTGTGGAATATGTAACTCTTTGAAGAGATCCAAAAGTTCTTTGAAGATAAGTCGGAGTGGGCTGGTTCCGGTGATGGAGATGATAGTTTGGAAGTTTGACCAGTCTTCTGTGCGTATGTAGGTCCTGAAGGAGGTTGTTTTTAAGAAGATGATGTTTCGTATGGAGAGTCCTGTAGTAATGGCAGGAAGTCGGCGTTCTTGAATATCTTCTGTTGAGTAGTTCTTTTGCTAAGAATTTTGTGTGTAGTAAGGCATCTTTGGAAATTGGCTGGCTTTCCTCCTCTACAATTGATGCCAGTCACTGAGATTTCATTGGCGTTTCTAGAACATTGGTATGAGGCATGGTTGCCGGCACACTTGAGGTATCTGGATTGTGCATAAGAAGGTTGTGCACTGTATATGACCCAACCTCTGACATCTGTAACATTGCAACATAAGATCTTGCTTTGTAAGGTTCTATCTTCACTTTATAAAACTCGAGAAAGTCGTGTGTGAGGATATCAGGAGCATCTTTTGTCTTCATTAAGGTGACGAGAAATAATGGGAATAACTCCCCTCCCCTGCCTCTCATTTGGTGGACTGAGAGCACAAGATACCCTCGATTTAACAAATCTGTTTTAATATTTTCAGTCAGTGTGTCAATCGGTAGCTGTCGAATGACTACCTTAAGTATTGGTTCCTGTTTGGCCATTTCCAAAGCATACTGATGTTTGAATTATATGCAGAATACAATTAGAGCCTGATAATCGTCCTGTGAATGACATTTATATGAAATGTGGGTCTGATAGACTGTACAATAAGGTATATCTTTGCACATTGTAGCTGCTCCATGTGTTAATTTATAGCCTTTTCCGGCGGGGTAATCATAAATGGTGAGAGATTTAATGTATCTGCTAATTCCAGATGGAGATCTTGTACTGCTAGCTTTTTCACTGTGATCCTGATTTGCATTATCTTCGGGTGAATTATCTATGTTTCCAGCTTGTAACTCATCTAAAGTATCAAGAACAGCGATGGGTGTGAAACCATTGGTCGTTGGCACTTCCGGTGGTGTAGTTGGTTGTGGTTTAACAGTACGTTTGGGTATTTTGAAAGGACGTTCTTCATGATTTTCCTGACCCTGAAAAGCGCCAGTACCTTCAGCTTGGACTTTTAACGGTGTATTTTCGGTTGTAACATCGGTAACAGATCGTATCGGAAGAGTTTCTGGTTGCCCATAACAGGCTTTATAATGAAGCTGAGTATGTGGTTCTTTACACCATTCACAATTATGTTTATGGTTCATTAGTTCTTGAGTATTCAGGAGAGTTGGATCGTTTGGTACAATTAAATCGTGCGGTGCGTCCTGTTTTGGGATCAGTTAATCGTATTAATGGAATGTTCTTGCTTTCCATTTCAGGACCGTGAGAAGTACGTGTCCGCACTCTACGAAGTTTCTACGATGTATGATACAAATATAGTGACTCTCATTTATATATATGTACAGTATGGCGCTAAATTCGTTGTACAAAAGCAGAGGATTGATTCCTGAGAGTAAAACAAACAAAAAAAGTTCCAATAAACATGGGGCGAAAACACCATCGTTTACGTGTTATAGGCTGCCAAAAACATGAAAAAATGAATTCTAAAGGTCCATAGCTCCAAAACTATGGAACTTACCGTAGTCGGGTCAATACTTACTTAGGAACTAGTATGTGCCCTATCCAAAAATGCGTGTTTCAGAATCCTGAGGTGCTTCCACGACAATTTTTATAGAGGGACTTTGACTACGGGCCTATGATATAAAGTACTCTCTAACTACCTTCATAAAAGTTGTTGCGTGAGTACCTTAGAATTCTAAAACATGTATTTTTGGATAGAGCACATACTAGTTCCTAAGTGAAGTCTTGACCCGACTACAGTAGGTCCCATACTTTTGGAGCTATGAACTTTTAAAATTCATTTTTTCATGTTTTCGGCAGCCTATAACACGTAAACTATGAGGTTTTCGACCTATGTTTATTGGAACTTTTTTTGTTTGTTTTATTCTCAGGAATCACTCCTCTGCTTTTGTACAACAAATTTAACGCCATACTATATATATATACACTCGTAGATCATGAGTAAAGACCATAAACCAAAAATTAGAAAGTACATAAAAACCTGGCAGTCAAAATATAAGAAAAAGATATGGAAATGTCAGAAAGTTTCAATAACGCCATTGTCTCAGCCACAGCTAATATCCCTAAAAGCATAGTGACACATTTACAACAGATGAAGGAAAAATGTCTTTTATCAAAATTATAAAATCAGCAATTTTGGACACATATCATGTGACCAGGAGGTTTTTCTTGGAGAATAACTCTTCCAGTAATCTGTACTTACTAAAGATGGCCGTCAGATTATTAAGACACACTTGATTTACATCTAGATATAGTATTATTATACTACTTATACTACTACTAATAATAATAATATTTACTACAGTGCTGCAAACTTTCAGCAAAAATACAGCCTTTTGTAATTGTATGGTATCGTAATATAAACATATACAAAAACAATTAAATGAAATATTTGAGTTTAACGTCCCACACTTCTGCCTTTTAGGCCAAGGGAGACGATGATTAAGGCAAGTGGGTGATAATGGAAGAATTAATGAAATTTGAATGTGGAAGGAAACGGGAGTACCCCGAGAAAACTCATGGGCACGATGTTGTCCACCACGAGCTTACTTGGTCGGGAATTGAACCGGGAACCCCACGCACCAGAGGTAAGCGCTTTGGTACGTGAAAAAAGAGGAAACTAACAATATATAATGGAAAATGAGGGTCAGCTAAAGCAGCAGCTTTTAGTTCCATGTCGCGTTGTTTACAACATTCAAACTTTTTAGAATCAATATTCTTATAAACGAACAAACAAATAAAGAATAAACTGAAAGAAGTTTTTCTTTTGTCTTTCTTTCTATCAGTTACCTCCCTTACGGGAGATTTATAAAGGAAGTCCCAGCCTTAGGGCCTTGTGGTCTACGTCACTATATTTGTTTTAATTATAAATTGTTTGAAATAAGTAAATGTACTAAAATGGCACGAGCCAATATGGCCGAATTTGCCTGTTTTAAATAAAATTGTTTATCACACTATTAATGTAATAATACAGAAGGATAAGCGGCGCATGAACATATTGAAAATGAAATATAGTATATGAAAATTGTAACAAATAATAAAATTGTCCAAAGTAATGAATTGTAAATAGTAAAAATAGAATAAAAAACGAGAGCATAGCTCCCCAATACTTAGTGTTTACAGCGCCATCTCTAAAGAAGTTTTAAAATTATATATTGTGGAATGTTGCTAGGCAATACACTAAAACAATCAGTCAAATCACGTAAAAACAATGAGTTAACCTCTTAAAATATTCACATTTCCAGTGTAGCGGGGCTAAAATTTTACTACTTTTTACACTATGGTTTGGAACTTTGAAGCCAATGTTATGTAAACAATATTCACTGTAATACATATTTTCAAGTGTCTTTGCTCTGAAAACCCTATCATAAACTTTTCTTTTGTTTGTAAATTCTTCTAAACGCTAATAGTTTTACCTGTCCTTATAAGTATTAAAATAGTAGTTATTTTTCATTTTAAAACGCAATAATGTAATAAACATTTTTGTATACTGTAGATTCAATTCTGATAGTCAAAGTTTTAGGAATACTGTTACATATTACAGATCAAAATTCTAGTTTAGGACAGGTAATTTGTATAAATGCACATAAGATTCTATTATTTTGAAAAGCGGGACATTGTTTAAAAATAAAATCTATTGTTCTTCTAACTCCTTATGTAATAGGATTTACAGTATATGGTGACAACATTTTAACTGTCTATCAAATATGATTCCCAGATTTCCAACAATGTGTGTTTGTTCTATTTGTACACCACTAACTTCATGTTTACTAACATGATATTGTGTCTATATGAGGCGCCTAAAATCAAAAACCGGCAAATCCATCTTTTTTTTTTTTTTTTTTTTTACCGAGATTGAATTATATATCGCTTGTTATATGTTTGATCTAAAGGAATTCCATGAAAACAGAATTTTGTTTAAAAGCTAAATATTTCATACTAAAAAAACTAGCTCAAATATGGGACTTTGTACGCATGTATATGGAGCTTCACTGCACGTTTTGCGAGATTACTCGAAGCTAAACGAAATGGATGTGGCGGAGTTTGATACTAGGCGCCTCATATCAAATTTTGTTTTCATAGTATCGATTTGAAGTAAATTGCTTTTACACCATGTATTTATCGTATCCAAATCTTGCTGTAGCAAGTAGTTATGATATTTGTTGTTGAGTACCCTAAGCAATTTTAATCATAAGCATACAACATGTTTTAATTTGTCTGGGAGATTATTTATAAATATAGAAAATAAAAGAGGTCCTAAGGATGACCCTTGTGGTATTCCATTTCCTACATCACCTGTAATAGAACGTATAGGTTCAATTTTAACTATATGTTCTATTCAATAAGTAGTGTTCGAACTAGCAAATACAGTGGAGACAATATTTGGTTACTCACTAATAAGATTTTTGTGATTTAGAGAGTCGAAAGCTTTTAAAATGTTTATACAGTATATTATTATTATTATTAATTATATGTGATCTGTCATTATTGCATGGTCCCTGGCCCGTAAAAACAAATCTTCTCTGTCTTATCTTCGTCAACCAACCTTTTCACGCTAGCTCAGAAGTCTTGTGTTCTAGTACCATCCATTAAATATGCACATTAATACGTTTTCGAGCCATTTAGAGCTATTTAACGAGGTGACGTGTGGTCAGAGGATTAACTCACAATATTTCTGGACTTGTGTGTCCTTGAAATAAATATACCTACAATTTATAATGTCGGGTCTCAAAAGTTCGGAACTCAGGGCGAGTTTGTAACGATAATGTAATGTTGAGTAAACGTGAATTTAAAGTGAGGGTGATGTCGAACAAGTAACGGAAGAGTGATTCGTGTTGATGATGTGAACGTAAGATTGAGTGAGAGTGATGTCGAACAAAGATATGAGCTTTTGGTCAAATGAACATTGTGTGATTTTGACATGAACATGATGTCAAATCGGTTATGTGAGTCTAAGGTTCAGTGAGCACAAAGCCTGAACACAATGTCTTAATTGATGTTGCGAGCGTGAGCTTGAGTGACCGTGATGTGAGACTGATGTGACGCATGGATGTTGGATTGCTGTTAAAAAGTGTGAGATGGCGTGAGCATGATGTTGAACTGATGTCACTGTGGTGTGCAGTGAATTTCGAAATGATGATGCAAGTGTGGGGCTTATTCAGATTAGGTCAAAATGGGCATCGCTACTACTAGAGTCCACTATTTCTCCGTTTTATCTCTATTGCTGCTTGTTGCTCACGAGAAGGAATCGAGACGATATGCACATTTTAAAATTGTAGACGAAGCTAGAAACATGACAATTCTTGTCTCAATTCATGATTCATAGTATAAAAACTATAAATTTATTAAGTGATCGTACGCATACAGTGAAGAGCATTTATTAATGTTTAAAGATATGCAAGCCATTAAAGAATCCACTCCAATAAATTTGGTTCACGCCTAAATGTTCTTATATCACACCCTTATGGGACCATAAGTGATGCAGAACGATTCTGATAACTTTAGATGATTTTTTATAAAAAGGCATAAATCTTGAACATAAATTTATTAAACGAGATAACACTGTCTCGTTGATAACACTGTCTGATGCTGAATTAACATCGATAATTATGTGCTTTCAATGGGAATCGAACATGAAACCACGCATTTAACATTTGAATACTTGGGAGAACTAAACCAGATTGGAAAAGTTTACAGAGAATTGAAATTTAGTGAGAACACCAATGCCACATGTTTTCCAGCTCTTTTAGTAATAATATTTGACAACTTCGTTTTCGGGGCATTCCGTATCAATTTTGTAGTTTCGATATAGAAAAAACACGAACAGGTCATTCTTACTTACTACTTGAAATTTGCTGTTTGTAGTTAGCAGCTCAAAATGAAAAAAAAAAAAAAAAAAAAAAACCTGAACGAAACCAGTTTAGCAGATCTCATTGGCTTAGAGGACCCAAGTGACTATTGACCATTGCGCATCTAGCTCTATTCACACCAAGTTACCTAGCTGCACTAACAACTACACCATATTGACACTTTTCTTTCGTAAAACAATTTTCGCCACTTAGTTTGTTGGACATTTCGGGTTAAGACAAGAAAAAATAACGTAGCTGAAAATATTGTAAAACTAAAATAGCTAAGCTATACTAAGTTTGAATTTGACTGTTTGATAACTAAAAATGTTATGGGAGCTAAATCAGTTATTTACTATGTCAAATTCTCAGCTAATCAAAATCTTATACTTGTGTTTTCAATAAATCTTTATTCTTAATCTGTGCCCAATGCACTCTTTAACTATCACAAATCCTCTTTATATTTCCACTGCTAGAACCCATATTCTGTACTCCAATATATTCTTATAACTCATATCATAAGCTCAACTTGAAATATCCATCATAATTCTATACCATAATCTATATCTTATTTACACATACTACTACCCTAACTACGTACAAGATATCCTCATGTTTGTGAGCACTTTCAGCCCAATCGTATATATTTCCAACGTACTACTTTCGAAATGACTCTCGTATATACAAAATTTGTCTGTGAGAAAAGACACGACAAACCATAAACTAATGTAATTAATCTGAAGATGAACATGAACCATACACATAAGAATATGATCTTACTGCAGCACTTAAATGTCAAATTATATCTGTCTAATGAGGGATATAAATTTCAACAGATCAATTTACTATCATATGCACTGCATTCCTGTGCATAAAATTTTCCTTTCAAACGTAAGCATGCGCCCTTGTTTTCCTGTTCAATACGTTGACACTCAAGGACATTGTACGCCCCCCATATGGACACAATATTCTCTTGTATATAAAAATCGATTACTTCCACATGTGTGGCTAAGTGTTTTAATAGAGAATAATGCCGGAAGTAGTGCTTTACTATGTCTTGAGTAGTTTCGACAGAAATTATGGACTCTACCATAAAATCACAAGAGAAAAGATTTGAAGCAAAATCCAATAAGAAGAAAAAGGTAGGTGAATCAACTAATCTATTCTGATTGTGTTCCGTTTAGTCGTTTAGAATTTGTTGTACACATTGTATACAGTCGAGTAGTTAGTGTGCAAATCAAGGAGTATCATGAGACTTGGATTTGAGTTTAACGTCCCGTTCAGCAGGCAGGCTACATGAGACGTGGACCTACGGATTAACGTGGAACCCGAACTACATGAGCTCTTGTCGGGAATCGAACCTGGGTCTCCTACGCCAAAGGCGCGTACGCTAACCGCTTAGCCACGAGGGAACTCTTGATTGAATGTTGATTTTGTTGATTTTGATTGAATTAGAAGCGCTCTTTGTGGCTAAATGGTAAGGGTATTCTTTACTTATGACAAAGATCCATATTGGATTCCTAGTAGAAGCTCATGTGGCTCGAATTCCAATGAAACTGTAAATTAATATTTCATGTAGCAATCATGCTTGTTGTCCTGTATGGTTGCGAAACATGGTCGCTTACCCTGAGTGAAGAACGTAGACTGGAAGTATTTGAGAACAATATCCTGAGACGAATATTCGGACCCAAGAGGGAGGGGGACGTGGAATGGTGGAAACTTCATAAAGAGGAACTGCACAGTTTATCAGGTTCACCAAGCAATCTTTCTTAGGGTAATTAAGTCTAGGAGACTCAGGAGAGCAGGTCTTGTTACCCAGGCTGGAAGAAAGTAGGAACGCTTTCAAAGTTTTAACTGGAAATTTAAGCGGTAAACGATCATTAAGAAGACCTGGGCGCAGATGGGAGAACAACATTAAGATATATCTCACAGAAATAGAAATACAGTGTAGAAACTGAATCCAGTTGGCTAAGAATAGAAGTCAATGGAGAGCTTTTGTGAACGTGGCATTGAATCTCCGGGTTCCATAGGCCATAGAGTTAGTTTAGTTAGTTTTTGGTCCTGAAAGAGAATATTGAACTCCAAGTTAACAAAATCGGATATATGTACAGTAAAAGCACTGAGGTCCGAAGCGCTAATTACATGTCACTCACAAAGCAAATGGAAGTTGTGCGAGTAATGCCAACCCATTTTATAATCGAGAATATAATGCCGCCTATGAAGAACGCTGAAACAAACTATTAGCCAATCAAGATGTCCGAAACAATTCTCAGATACCCTCAAAATAGCTACAGCGCTGTTACTCGTATAGCTTCCATTTACTCCAATCACCCAGTTGAACATGCTATATGTGGCCGCCTGTAGCTTTTCAAGAGCTGTTGTGCGAATGAGTACACATAAAATATAATCTGTTCATAATGGTAACGCAGCTTTGAATAAAAATCAACGAATTACATATCGAAATCGCTATATATTGTCGGCGCTAAGCCGAGGCCATCAAACAATTTGGAGAAAATAATTTTTAAAAATTTCCCAGATTTCAAAAAAAAAAAAAAAAAAAAAAAATCAGTAATCCATCCGCCTTTGGCAATCGAAAGTCTGTGTATACTCTGTATAACTATGCATACATACAAAATATGTACTTAGGTGAAAATATCTCAAAATTGTAGATTGATAACTAGTGTTTCCCACGAGATGAGAAATTTCTCGTCTATTCTCGGAAACGAAACGAGAGTCGGCACGGAAGTAAATTTTGAAATCGAGACAAGACGAGAAACATTACAATTCTCGTGTCGTCTCGTTCTCGAGGGCAACATTACTTTTTAGGTGCCTCTAAAACAGGGGCGAAAATAAGGGCCCCACAGATCCTGCATTGCGGGGAAACTCAAGCCATCAGGGGGCTCCCAAATCGTGAAGTGCGACGTAGAGAAGGGATCCCACTCCACGCTGACTGCGCGAAGGGGGTACACCACTACTCTAAAGTTGTAACGACACGAATTCCCTGGTTTTAGTCGACATTTAATTTCTTCGTGAATATAGTTTTCGCCTGTTAATATTGATCCTAAGATATTTGAAAGTACCCACTTTATCAAGAGCATTATTTGATATTTTAACACATCCAAATTTTGCCGTATTACGACCCCGATGAACTTCCATGTATTAAGTTTTCTCAGCAGACTTGTTTGCAGACTTTTACCGTAGAAGAAGCGTTATTACATGAAACACATATGAAGTTTTTTTTTTTTTTTTTTTTTTTTTTTTTACGCTTTAAAAGAAACTGACAGAACTGTACGGAAACGAAAAAGAATACAGCGTGTAAGTAAGACGTTACCTGCCTATAATTGAGTTCCTTGTTTAGATCTTCGCGCGTGCATGACGCGTTACATCTGGAGCATATGTGTGTCTAAGTACACTCTTTTCTTTTCTTTCTTATGCACAAACACTACTAGCTTTTGTCATTATGTTTATGTTCTGTTTCGTACATTTTCCTTATTGTTTCTTGTTTTTTAGTTGTTTCAAGCAAAACATTGTGTAAACTAAACAATTACCACACTTTTATCACACTTACCTAGAAGATGGCCCGGAAGATTTTTTTTTTTTTTTATCGAAACTCGGATCGTGCTCAATGTGCATTACCAATATTTTTTTGCAATAGTTTTCAACCCTAGTATATTAAATTATTTTCCATCATGCCCCCTCTTCCGATGTGAGAAGTCCAGGGTTGGTGATCGGGCTAAACCCGAATATGTGTGTGAAGGCGGAAGGCGTAGGCTACCAGAAATACCTGAACCGGTGGCAGGCACAGAAAACGAGTTTTCTTAAAAAAAAAAAAAAAAAAAAAACGAAATTGTTTTTTCAATGTTTTCAAAAAACAGATTTTCCAAAACCAGTTCCGAGTTCTATCAAAAACCGGTTTGTGTTTCTCTATCAAATCAGTTTTAGTTTTAAAACAGGTTCCGTTTTTCTATCAAAAGCTTTTTGCATTAACTTCCTTGGAAATGAGTGTTACAAGAAGAACAAACAGATACTGGTTTAGGCGAAAATCGCACTGCTTTCAGTAAAAATCCAAAACTCTTGTAGATAAAACTGTTTTGGTGTAAAATTGAATGGGTTTTGATGAAAACAGAGACTGGTTTCAGTGGAAACAGCTGGTTTTGGAGAAAACCGAAATGTCAGGTTTTCGGCTTTCGGTTTGTTACAAATCAGTTTTGCCCACCCTCAGTTTAAACTCGCGAACAGTGATGATGCCACCTGTATAGTTTCTTGGGAGAGGGCAGAGAGACAGACATTTTGGGGGCATTTTTTTCCTCAAAAGGACAGTTTTATATTACTACTACACACCAAAACCCATCATCATCAATTCTGACCTATAATCCACGCCCCCCTATCCACTGACTAAAGAGTTCGTACTTGTAACAAAACAAGGCTGTGAAATTATCAGTAATCGGAAGTTGAATTTCTATGGTCAATCGCTCAAGCACCGCTCTGTTACAATAACAGTAAATCTGACTTTTACGATATAAAATGATAAAATGTTTGTCATTGGCTATATGACGATGAATTTCTATTTAATTATCATATAGAATTATTTCCTTGTTGAATTACAGATACTTTTCAGTAGAAAATAGGATGAAATTTGAAGGTCTCAAATCAAGATAAAGTAGACCAACGTAGAGGGGAAAAAAAGTGTAAAATTCGATTGTGTCTGGAAAATCAAGTAATAAGTCTTATTGCTATTATTACAATCACAAATATCAATATCCAAAAGTGGATCAAGTTCTTTTTTTCTACTTAGATATACTCATTTCAGGTAAGTGGATAAAAACAAATGAGAAATGAAGAAAAATGGAAGCGTTGAAAGTAAAATGTAGACAAACTCACCAGGGTTCAGAAGATGCTCTTTACAATGCACTGAGCAGAGCGGGTCGGAGAGTGAGGGTGGGTCGGTGGGTCACGGTAGGTGGTGAGTCGCAGTGGGTCATGTCTTGTTGATCCACGACCCACTCACAAATCTTGACCTACTTGATCCACGACCTCCTGACCCACTCGATCTCTGCCCAGACGGACGGACACAGTAGTAAATGTACAGGAGTTTTGGTAAAGCAAATTCCTTAATTATTTTTTTTTTTAACGAAGAGAAAAAGAATGAAAGACATAATGATAAAGAAGAAAGAAATGGAAAAAGTAAGCTTAACAAGAGCGTAAGTACACACAACACCGTCAAACAAAAGTGAGTCAAAAAGTAAAGTGAGTGAATAAAACTAAATAACAAAGTTAAACGAAGAAAGCGTCTAATGAAGTAAACTGAAGTGTTTAAATTAAAAAATATATTAAAAAAATAGAGGAATTATTATCCCGTAGAAACTTTCTGCGGTGCTGTCAAAATTAGAACTCACGTTCTTCTCTGTCTGTTCTCAAGTTTAAAACAGTTAATAATATTCAACACATAACTAGCCAACACCCTTATGTGGGTAGAAAAGGAAGGAAGGAACTTGCTCTTGCAGAGCCCATCTGAAGTTTGCGTGCTTAAAATTATAGTACACTCAGCAGTTAATTATTATACATGGAAAGCCGTAGCTAATGAAAGGAGCAAACTTACGTGTGCTACTTAATAGAATCTAATTTACAAAAATAAACATTCTTAATGCGTATTTTACAACTTTTCTTTCTGTCTAACTAAGTTTTACTATCATTAGTATTACTAGTTGCTCCGCCCCAAGTATTCGTTTCGCTGTACACTATAGGCTAAAATTATTTACAATTTTTTAAAATTTTTATTTATGTACTTTTTTTATTTTTTTCCGTCAAATACCTGAAACTTTGTATCATATTTATGCAGTTATTCAATAACTTCATTATAACAGACAAGCATGGAAGTAATTAGGTCCTAGACGGAAGTACAGTAAAACCTCCCTTAACGGACACTTCTATAATATGGACATTTTTTTTTTTTTTTTGTCCCGGCAAAAATCTATATTCTCTTACGGAACAAAACCCTCCCTTTTACGGACACTCTCAGATACGGACGCGGACAGTCCTTTTTCCTTCCAAACGTTTCAATAACGTCTTCATAACGGACAGAAATTATTCTCGGTTCTGTGGTGTATTACAGGAGGCAGAAATCTTTTCTCCACAAGTGTATCTATCGTTAGTGTAGACCTGGTGAACCATTAAACAGAACAGCTTCAAGCTGAACTTGAAATTCTTCTTTGTTTATGCCCGCAATAAACTATTTTCTGGTGGAAATCCTAGAAAACCTTCAATAAGCAATAACACTCACATACAGGGTCAATCGGATGACCAAGAATTCTATGCAAAAGAGCTTCCCTTCCCTAAAAAATTTAGTCCTTTTCCATCTGGGCCTTGCATCTTTCCCGACAATTTTATAGATAATAAAACATTGTTTGTTTTAGAATAACATTTTCAACGAGCAATATTTTCTCTATTACTGTTTTGGAAAAGCAACATTTTCTTTCACTTATGACACTGGAACAACTCTGGGTTGGAGTTTTCCCAGCTTCCTTTTCACTTTCACTAAGAGGATATTCTTTGTGATTGGGGCTGGGTCAATAACCATACGCGTTCCCAATAACTTGCATTTTCATCCATTCCGCCAAAGAACAAATATATTAACACATCCCCCACTAATAATATCATTTAACAGAAATGAATTTCTCCTTCATCTTTCCCAGTAATTCAAGTACGTACTAAATAGAGTATTTTCATATTGAATTTTACGTATTTACGCTCATATATAATGCATTTACTGCATATTACTGCATAAAATTACCATTGTAAGAAATTAAATTTCTGTAACCTCTCTGTAACGGATACCTCTCAATAACGGGCAAGAATTCATGTCTCATTCGTGTCCGTTATTCACCCACTTAAACCTAATATTTTTATAGTCTAGTTTTTGTATACTGCAGATGTTTCTCGGAACCAATTAACTGCATTGTGTAAGTTATTTCTGTATCTTCAATAATATATATCTTGACACATTCTTCTTCTTCTTCTTCTTCTTCTTCTTCTTCTTCTTATTATTATTATTATTATTATTATTATTATTATTATTATTATTATTATTATTATTATTATTATAAGTGAAAAGTTATTTCATGCATGTAGCACTTCTTCTGTAACTAGTTTCAAATTACTTTCACAGAATACATCAAACAGCTGTATCACCTTTCTCCCTTAGTTCATGGTTTTCTGCGTGTGGATGTAAACAAAAACATTTTAAAGACTATAATATTATTTTATTTATCATCAGACTCTTTTAAAAAAGTCCTACATAGATTAAACATATCTAGAAGTGAAACTAGAAGAGAATATATATATATATATATATAAAGAAAGATCTGAGAATTCCGGAAATTTTACGTTCTTTTACGGGGAAGGAAATAAAAATCACCAGTTAGGAACAGGGTTTTTCGTTCACAAACGAATATTACCAGCAATTAAACGGGTTGAATTTGTTACTGACAGACTTTCTTTTATTACTCTTAAGGGACGGTGGTGTGATATTATTGTTTTAAATGTACATGCTCCAACTGAAGATAAGGGTGACGATATAAAAGATAGTTTTTACGAAGAAGTTGAACGGATATTTGACCAACTCCCGCGATACCATATGAAGATTCTATTAGGGGATTTCAATGCGAAGGTAGGACGAGAGGATATTTTCAAACCGACTATAGGGAACGAAAGTTTGCATAAGGAAAGTAATGACAACGGTGTTAGACTCGTGAACTTTGCAACATCCAAAAACCTAATCGTGAAGAGTACAAAATTCCCACATCGCGACGTTCATAAATACACTTGGACATCACCAGACGGAAAAACACATAATCAAATTGATCACGTTTTAGTAGATAGAAGAAGACAATCTAGCATAATTGACGTCCGGTCGTTTAGAGGGGCTGATTGTGACACTGATCACTACCTGGTAGCAGCGATAATACGGGAGAGATTACCGTTGAATAAATGTAATACTCAATGTCCGAAAACGGAGAGATTTAATTTAAAGAAATTAGAAGAGAGCCAGGTAAGAGAGGAATACCAGATTGAAGTTTCGAATAGATTCTCGGTTTTAGAAGACTCGGAGTGCACTAGTGTTGAGGATACTTGGATTGAAATTAGAGATAGCATTAAAAGTTCAGCAATAGAAAAATTGGGACACGCGGAAATACGTAGGAACAAACCATGGTTCGACCAAGAATGCATTAAACTAGTAGAGAAGAGAAAACAGGCAAAATTACGGTGGCTACAAAATCCGAATGAAACAACTACACAAAATTTCGCAGATATCAGGCGGGAAACTTCCAAAACTTTTAGAACAAAGAAACGGGATTTTTTGAAAGCTAAAATTAAGGAACTTGAAGATAATAGTAAAAATAAAAATATTCGGGACATGTATAAGGGGATCAGCGAATTTAAGAAAGGCTATCAACCTCGTGCTTATATATTAAAGAAATCTGACGGAACAGTTCTCACTGATACGGATAGCCTCTTAAATAGATGGAAAGATTTCTTTGACGATTTGCTGAACACGCAGCCAAAAACTAATGTGCGTGGAGAAAAGGAGATACACACCGCAGAACCGTATATTCCAGAACCCAATCGAATAGAAGTGGAAGCCGCTATAAAGAAATTAAAGAAACACAAATCTCCGGGTGTAGATGAAATTCCGGCTGAGTTAATTTTAGCTGGAGGCGAAAAGTTGTGGAACAAGATACACAAACTCATTCTCCTTATCTGGAACAAGGAAGAATTGCCACAAGAGTGGAAAGAGTCAATCATTGTTCCAATTCACAAGAAAGGCGACAAAACTGACTGTAATAATTATCGAGGCATTTCTCTTCTGTCAACATCCTATAAAATCCTTTCAAATATTCTGTTAGCAAGATTGACCCCATACGCAGATGAAATTATTGGAGATTATCAGTGCGGATTTAGACGAAATCGATCAACTATCGACCAAATATTTACCATTCGCCAAATACTCGAAAAGAAGTGGGAATACAATACCCCGGTACATCAACTATTTATTGATTTTAGAAAGGCTTACGACTCGGTTAGGAGAGAAACATTATACAACGTTCTTACAGAGCTTGGAATACCGAGAAAGCTAATTAGATTAATTAAGATATGTTTAAGTGAATCCCAAAGTAAAGTCCGGGTAGGAAAATTTTTGTCCACGAGCTTCCACGTCGAAAATGGCCTGAAACAAGGAGATGCGTTGTCGCCATTATTATTTAACTTTGTGCTGGAATACGCCATAAGGAAAATCAAAGATAGCAACCAAGGCCTAGAGTTGAACGGCATTCACCAGGTTATGGCATATGCTGATGATGTAAATTTAATAGGGGATGATAGGAGAACAATAGAAAGAAATGCAGAGATCTTATTAAACGCTTGCAGGGACATGGGTTTAGAAGTAAATGCAGAGAAAACTAGATACATGGAAGTGCGTCGGGACCGTAATACGGCAAATGGTGGAGGCGTTAAAATATTAAATAATACTTTTGATAAAGTGGATACTTTCAAATATTTAGGATCAATATTAACAGACGAAAATCATATTCACGAAGAAATTAAATGTCGACTAAAAGCAGGGAATTCGTGTTACTATTCGGTTCAAAATCTCTTGTCGTCGCGAATTCTGTCGAGGAATTTGAAGCTTAAAATATATAAAACGATAATCATGCCTGTTGTTCTGTATGGTTGCGAAACATGGTCGCTTACTCTGAGGGAAGAACATAGACTGAAAATATTTGAGAACAGGATCCTGAGAAGAATATTCGGACCCAAGAGGAACGAGAATGGGGAATGGCGGAAGCTTCATAACGAGGAACTACATAGTTTATACGGTTTACCCAACATTGTTAGGGTCGTCAAGTCTAGGAGGCTTAGGTGGGCAGGTCATGTAGCTAGAATGGAAGAAAGTAGAAACGCTTTCAAAGTCTTGACTGGTAGACCCATAGGAAAACGACCATTAGGAAGACCTAGGCGCAGATGGGAGGACAATATTAAGATGGATCTCGCAGAGATAGGAATACAAAGTAGAAACTGGATGCAATTAGCTAAGGATAGAAGTCAGTGGAGAGCTTTTGTGAACGCGGCACTGAACCTCCGGGTTCCATAGGCCATAGAGTTAGTTAGTTAGTTAGTTAGTTATATATAAAGAAAAGAAAAGAAACTCCGGAAGAAAGTGTTTTTACAATTTCCCATATATACGTATGTATGTGTGTGAAATTTAGGTCATAGTTTAAAAAATAAATCACACACACTCATATATTGTAGAAATTATTTACTTCAATGCAAACATGTTTTCAATAGTATTACTTTTCCTCGAATACCACGCCTATAGGAAGCGTACACTATCTGAGCTTACAATGGTATCAAATTGAGTTTGATTTTATTAACATGGATGGATTCGGAACTACCAACCGGGGATGATTCTATGAGTCAGGTATATCATGTAACACCAGCCCTGAAAGTGTAGCTATTCCCCACCACACCATTTCGCCTTCAAGAGACGGATTACAGAACTTTACCACCGGTCCTGGTCTATATGACTTATAGTTAGGTAATGTTCCGATTTCTGTTATTATCTATATATTAAAATGCTACAATACCAATTAAAAGCGTCTGAGTTCCAACCTATAACTTTAGCTTTCAAATCTTTCATTTACGGTTATGTGTAATTTCACGTTTAACCCCTTGAGTGCGTAATTTTCAGATGCGAACCGCTGTAAAAAGTGTAGGTTTTTTTTTGAAAACTGGAAATTTGTTACCTTTTAATAAGTTTTGAACCTCTCAAGCAATCACAATGAAATTTTCGGCATTATGATCTTTGTTGCTTCTAATTAGCTACTATAACTTGTCATTGTCGTATTTGTGGTTATCATCATCATCATCATCATAATCATCATCATCATCATCATCATATGGTTAGGTTACTCAAAATTTGGGAATGCCTCAACAGATCAAGCCCAATTTTTTTGTGTGGTCTCTTGGGGTTCCTAGGTGAGCGCAAACTCGCTAAATATTGTCGGGAAAAGATTACTCATACTATGAGCAAGTATATTCGCCATACGCAATACAAAATAGCCAAAGCAAAATGAAAGCGTATATATACGCCATCCGCACAGCAGGTGCGTCTTGAAGACACGAGTTAACTCGCCACCCACACTGAAGGGGTTAAAAGAGACAAACATTTTAAGTATTTGTACTTTAAATAGTCTAAATTAGTTAACTATATCTTTTTCATAAAGTTTATGATATAAAATTATTGTTCAAAGCCTTTGTATTTTAATAAGCATTCTGTAAAATCAATGCATGTTAGTTGTGCTTCCATCTTCCGAGTTCTTTTAAACTATGTTTATATGTTTGTGGCCTTCCTTTCGACAATGAGATCTCGGAAACTACAGGCTCTAGAAAGATGACGTTTTCACTGATCGATTGGAAATTTTGCGTAGATTGTCCAGTTCTAATTGAATATTTTTTTAAAAAAAACATGGCCATTATTTCTTTATTACATTTTTTAAGGGTACGTTGGAAGCGTTGACATTAAAAAAAGGCATCATATCCTATGTGTTATACATTCCAACACCACAATGTTGTATATTGGGGTTGTATATGTCTCAGGCGTTTGTTCCATGGCAAAATAATAGTGAAAAAGAAAGATAACCATTTCTCGAGTCTTAAGATAACTCTTTATTTTTTGAGTATTTTGCCCAATGAACACCATATATAACTGACATTATAATTAATTGCATATGTAATGTATTTGCTTATTACATACTGCATGCAAGAAGAAAGAAAACACTGGTTATACATGAATTAGAAACTCCAAACGGAAGTAGGCTCAAATCTTGCAAACGGTGCGAGATATTGAGAAAAAATAATCGAAAAAATCTCCCCTTTATGGTACCCCTTGCCGTTTTTTTTTTTAAATCAAGACGTCTTTCACTTGTGTCTGTAAAGGGACATGTACATATGTTGTGAGGAATGAGAAGGAGGTTTATGCTTATATGCGAATGATGCGCTGTGTAGAGAGCGCAGATTCAGCTAGTTATTATTATTTGCTTTTAATAACACGTATGTAACCTGAGATTACACACACTGATTGATCAACTCAAAAACTTTTTTTTAAACATAATTATTACAAATGTTTAATATGAAATCCACGAGTTACACGACACACATCTAGTCTATAATTGAGTTTCTGCCAAACTCCTCCTAGCATGTCAGGGTCGATATCGGCCACAGCTGAAGTGATGCGCTCATACAATTTAACTACATTTGTAGCAAGTGGCGGCACAAATAGAACTATAAATTTTCTATAAAAACAGCGCTGGTTCTAGACATTTCTTAAGTATAAGCCGACAATATTTAGGCGCCCCCACCTAAATCATAATAAAAGATTAAAAATTTGTAATGAACAGAAAATGTTCAAGTAATTGTTACAATTGCAAATTTCTTGAATATCTGTGGTCTTCCTGTGAATGCTAACGAAAAATGGCGAAATTATAACTAATTGACTGTGCATAAATACTGAACTAAGTTCCAGTTTTAAAAATTAATATGTCTTTTATTAAATAAGCACAAGACAAACTTATATATATATATATATATATATATATATATATATATATATATATATATATATATATATATATATATATATATATATATATATATATATATATATATTGAGAGTAAGTCAAAAATTATCTGCGTTTTTCATTCTACAGTTTATTTACATAAAGAGTTATACTATGCACATCATTTTTCTACGTAGTCTCCCTCCTTATCAATGCACTTGGTCCAACGGTCAATGAGCTTAGGTATTCTTTCCAAATAAAAGGTTTTCGGTTGGTCCTAAAGCCACTTTTGCACCGCATTTTGCACGTCTAAATCTGAGGCAAATCGGCGACCACGCAAAGCATCCTTGAGTGGCCCAAACAACTGAAAGTCAGATGGAACTAGGTCTGGGATGTAAGTAGGGTGTTCCAATAACTCAAATTTCAGCTTGTTGATGGTTTCAATAGTGTGATGAGGCGTGTGTGGCCGTACATTGTCATGCAACAACAAAACTTTCCTCGACAACAAACCTGGGCGTTTGTTGAGAATTGCCGGCTTTAGGTTCTTTTCCAACATTTCACTATAATTCGCACTGTTGATCGTCTTTCCCTTTTCCATGAACTCTGCCATTATGAGCCCCTGTGAGTTCCAAAACACAGTTAACATAACCTTTTCTGCAGATGGCTCAGTCTTGAATTTTTTCTTCGTCGGAGATCCAGTGTTTTCACTGCATACTCTGGCTCATAGTGATGAACCCATGTTTCATCGCCAGTGGCTATTCTGCTTAAAAATGCATCACCTTCGTTGTTGAAGAAAGTGAGTAAGCGTTGACAGACCCTAACACAAATGAGCTTGTGTTCTGCAGTAAGCTTTCTTGGTACCCACCGTGCACAGACTATGAAAACTAAGCTCGTCGTGGATGATTTGATAGGCAGAGCCATGACTGATGTTCAAAGCAGCTGCTACCTCATCGATAGTGATTCGCCTATTCGCCAGAACCATCTCTCGAGCTTGCTGAATGTTGTCATCTGTAGTGGAGGTTAATGGCCGACCTGCTTCCTCTTCATGCGTTACACTTGTTCGACCACTTTTAAACTTCTCGAGCCACAAAAATACAGTTTTACGTGATAGTGCACTTCTTCCATATTGCGATGATAGTCTGCGATTAATGTCTGACCCTTTGACACTCTCCGACCAGAGGAATCGGATCACTGCTCGTTGTTCCTCTTTGGTGCAAACTTCTAATAGAGCAGTCATGATATATCCGTAACAGAAGGAAGAAATATGGAGGAATTAAAATCACACTTTCACAGCATTTCCACAACAGTACAACAATAAAATATGCGAGGACAGAAGACAAAGTACGCAATGTAAGAAAAGTTATGACAAAGAGCTTCAAATCTAACATTAATACAAGTTTGAATTTGACAATGAGGTATGCTCTTACGCTTCATTCAAAGCATATTTACGTAGTAGTTTCTAGTGATAGACTACCATTATGATGAATACAGAGGTTGTTCAGTCAACATTTGGTCAATTTCGACTTAGCTAAAAATTTAGAAGAATCCATGGCGCCAGGTCCGTATAGGGATGTAAAATACCTGGGTATTTATTTCAGCGGGTAAATACCCGGGTATTTACCCAAAATGGGTATTTTAGTGGGTATTTTATGTTTCAATTACCAATAAATGAATTTTATCGTTGTCAATGAAAAATATAATGATCATTTGTATCACCTGCAACAGAAGCACTAAATAACCACTAAATTAATCATTTTTTCTAGCAATTAAAGAATGAATTTGATATTTATTAAGTAACAGTACGGATTTCCTAGGCACTTTTCATTATTTTTCTTTCTACTTACACTAGATTTCCTTCTATTATCCTTGGCAGAAAATAATTGTCCATCTATCCCGTAAATCCTTACCTTAGTGTGCCCCTGAGGCGTCCAATCAGTTGCACAGTATAGAATTCGATAGTGGAACAAACCAACATAAAAATATAAAATTTATGACAGAACATGACGATGACCAAAGAAAGTGAAGTCAGTTGTCACCAAACTAACCATACACTATTATTAAGTATTCTGTCTGTCAGCAGCTCCTGGTATTAATGGCACAAAATTTAAGTTCTTCCTTAGGTTCGCGTTTGATGAAATTGCTTTCTCCATTTTTCTCGATTTCTTGATTTCTGAAGGTAATGACAATTCCTCACTCACAGCGAGCGTCTGAAGCCTAGTGTAATTGACAAACAAATTTTGGAGGCAGTGTAAATGGCTTCCTCGTCTTATTTTTCCAAGCAACTTTAACGAAATTGTAATCCTTTTTTCCTTTGATATTTGTGTAAACAGTGCTTGCAAGTGATGTCCATGTTTGTATTAACAACATCAGTTACGCTTCCCAGTAATGTCTTTACCGATGGACATCCGAGGATGTCAGAACAAAGCAAATGGAGATGAGCAAGATAACCCAAAGATAATATATTACAATACTTCTGTTTTACTAATATAAAAGCTGCTCTCATGTTATACGCTTTGTCTCCTATGATTACTAATTTTTTTTTCAGGGTTTTATTGTTTACAGAACATTCATGATCTCTTCAGACAAGTAATTTGCATCTTTTGACAACGCGAAATCAACAAAAACAGGTTCAGACTTTGAAATGACGAAATAAATGATAGATTCATTTCTCAAGTTACTCCAACCGTTACACTATAAATGTAGATTTGGAGAATTCCTCTAACTTCATTTAAACTTCCCCTCGCATTTCACTGTATTGAGCTTCCAAGTAACTTGTAACCAGACGATACCTTGATGGGGAGCATACGAAGGACGAATTTTCTTTAAAAAATTCAACCCCCAAAGAGTGACCAAGAAGTGACAGGGGACACCCACTAATGTGATCGCGTTGGCAAGGCTTTCGTTCAACACTTCCTGTAAGACTTCGTTACCCTTCTATACGTCGGTATTTGTTTAAGAAACGTCAATATTGAGATTCTATCAAAAATCCTAAATAGTAACGTTGAACCTAAGAAGCCATAAAAGTTAAGGAAAGCCTGTACATGTGATGGAAATTGATGTAATGTTTTTTATTTCAGCATATTTTCATATAATAAGTGCGACTACATCAAATATATCGAACTCATTTTCTCCTTTCATGACAAAACTACTCTAAAATGTCCTTCTAAGTTCGAAACTAGTAGACATAGGGCACACTTTTTTCATGATTAACTTGAAGTACATAATATTCGACTCGGAAAGATTTTGATAATTTTGGTTATCTTTATTCAACTAGTTATAGCCTCTGATATGTAATGCTTTAGATACATGATCCAGCTTTCGTTTATCTTTTATTTATGTGTCGGGTGTCTGAGTTGTTTTCTGTGAAACATTTCTGAGTGTTTTAAAATTTCAAAATTTCACGTTTCAGGAAAAACTGTTGGATTGAAGGACTCTCAAAACATCTGTTCTCAAATGAAAATACACAATAACTTGATAGGGTTCTTGAAAATTGATGGCGTTTTGTAGACTTTACATTTAAAAGTGGGGCTGTCTCCCAAACATTCAACACAGGGGGTTTATGTACGATTTCTATGTTTGGACAACCTAAGGCTTGAAATCATACTACGATTTTTTTTTTTTTTTTTTAAGTCTTGGTGTAAAACTAACCCAAGTTTAAAAGCCGTTCATACCTTGGTGAAGAAAGGGCATAGACGGATAAGTAAACCTATAGTAAAATAGCCCCAGATCAATCTTGAGACGACAAGTGGGTGGTAATGTAGGTACCCCGAGGAGATATTAATCCCTCAAGTTTCAACTCTGATTCTGATTCTCCATCTGATTTGTTCGTGAGCGATGACGTAAAATGTGGTGTGAATTATTTCTTAAGATTGGCTTGATCAACGTTGATCAAACTTTGATGTACGTATAGGTATACACGAGAGCTTCGTCTGAAAAATGTAACAACCACCCCCACCATTTCCCCCTTTCAAAACATTCGACTCAATATTTTGATCTCTTTACCTATGAAGTTCTTCGAGAAAAATTATTTTAAAAAATAGGTTTTAGATATCGCTTTAACCTAGAATAACATATTATGTCCAAAATTGTACCGCCGGTGCGCCATGGTTAAAATTGCCTGCAAACCCGCACCGCACCTGAACGGGGACAATTGGTCATTATTTTTGTATATTTATAGTGAATGAATGAGACATCACGCTCGAGAGACCCCAAAATACAGAAAAACGTCACCAGCACGGTTAACAATTCTTAAAATATCATAATAATTGAACTTTCGTAAAATATCCATTTTTGGGTAGGTAAATTCAAAAGGGGTAAATACCCATTTTTTATTTACCTACCCACTGGGTATTTACCCGACCCACATCTCTAGGTCCGTAAGTGCTCGATGTTCCCCTTGGTTCCTAACAATAGCCCCACAGCGTAATTTCCACTGTAATAGGCTTCTCTGAAGAACTGGGAGGGGAATCTTGTCCCATTCCCTTTGCACAGCTTTCCAAAGTCCTTCCACAGTTGTCACACGCCGTTTTCCCAAAGTCCACTTCAGCAATCCAAATCCACAATATTTCATAGGACTTGCATCTGGAGATTTAACAGGTACCTCATTGAAAGGTATCACCTGTATACCACTTGCCTCCTCCATCTCCCTGTAGAATGCGAGGGACGATCGTGAGATGTGTGATGAGGCGTTCTCCATGTGAATGGGCACCAGATTGGCGTCATTTCCGTACATTGTTGGAATCTCATGCTCGTAGATCGGCCGCATGATCTGCTCCTGTAAATACTGCGAATTTATTTTGCAGTTCTTCGCCACCCTACGAATTTTCAGTTTACCTCGGTGACAGTAGCCAGTAACGACCATGAACCCTTTTGGGAAGGATTCTTTACAGACACGGATCCACCTTCTGAAGTTCTTGGCGCCTTTCTCTCGGTATATGATGGCTCTCGGTTTGCCGCAGTCGAAAGGTAAATCCATGCTTCATCGAGCGTTACGACGTACATCCACCTTTGTTTTGCCAGATGCCGTTCGTACAGCTTCAGGGCGTTACACTTTCGTTCCTTTTGGTGGGCATCCGTGAGAAGATGGTCGCGAGCTTTCATGACTTTTTCCAGCTTAAGTTGATGGTGTAACGTCCGGCTCACAGTCCCCAAAGACACGTCAAGACGATTATCCATACACCTTTGTGTTGACGGATTTTCTTGCATTGCCATTTTGCGAAGTTTCCTCTGCATGGTGGAGATGGCCTTGGTGCATTCCCGCTTCCTAGGCAACTTCGTTGGAGATCCAAATGGTGGAGCTTCGTTGCCCTTGTACTTTTTAATAACATTTTTATTCCACTTAAACTGATGTTGCAACCATTCTTCTTGCACTGTTTTCTAATGACAGAAACACTAAAGTGGGCGTCATAAAGAGCTGCAACATAGCCTTCCCAAAACCGGCTTAGTTTGGGCGGCATTTTGGTCACAGAGCGGAAACCCACACACTTGGAAACAAATTTAAAACAACACTCACAACAATGGTCCTGTTTTGTGCGTTATTGTCGTCCGCGCGGAAAAACAACTCCGTTCCCAGGGAGCCGCTGCACAAAACTGCAGAACGCCACAAGCCAGGTCGGGTGAGTCCATTCTGCCCGGGAGGAACGAAATCGGCCAAACGTAGGCTGAACAACCTCTGTAGCTTAATTTCTTGTTTTCTTTGTTACTGAAAAGTTACGTTATAAAGACATTTTTCAGTTTTTCAATTTTCAAAAAATCTCTTATTATTGCATCCGTACCCATTTCATTGAATATGCCATTTTCAATGGATTCTCCATCAAAGCTAGTCCACTTAACCGTTCTTGAGATGTAGTTGATCTCAAATAGTTCTTTATTAATTTTAGCTGAATTTGTTTGATACACAACTAATGACAAAAGCGTGTGCCTTAATTGATATTTAATTTGTCTTTGATCCAGTGGCAAAACTTCAAAATCAGCCCCCCCCCCCTACGGCCTATAAGACAATTCAGTCCTTTCATGTCTCTTTCCAGCATGGACGTTCGAAATCAGGGAATGAATAACACAATTTAAACACAAGCAGTGGTGCACCCAAGATTTCTCTTCTGGATCCGAATATTTTTCGGAGTAGCCTACAAAATGCAAATAATGTTGTGTATTTACCTCCTGAAATTGTACTAATTTTCTTAAAAGTTTTGATCTATCCAGAAACTTGGATCACCTCCGTCGGTGCATCCCTAAACACAAATAACTAACAATAAAATATCTATACTTTGCATTAGGACCACTACCAAATGTTTATAAATATGGCTGCATCTAAATATAAAGGTAACCAAGAAAGTTCTGTCGCTTTTTCATCTACCATCACCACCTTTGAACACCGGTATTTCACCTAAGACGTACCTCGAAGATAAAAAATGATCCCCATCACTATCGACGATCTTCTGCCAACGTTCTGGAAGGCCACGGATTCCATCGCGATAGAACTTGGTGGGCCGTGAAGCGAAGAAGGTATCAAGTGCATTTTGCACCTCTACTAGGGATTTGAGCATGTGTCCCCTAAGGTGATTTTTCCAAGGAACGGAACAAGTGATAATCGGACGGCGCAATGTCTGGGGAATATGGCGGATGCAATAGTGTTCCCATCCAAGGCGTAGGATGTGTCCCGGGTCATCCTAGCCACGTGAGGCTTAGCATTGTCCTCTAACAGGAGGAGCCCTTTGCGATTCAGAAGTGCTGGCTCCAGAGTTTGAGTTTTTCTTGAACACGGCTCAACTCCTGACAGTACACTGTTGCATTAATGCTCAGACCAGTTGGTAGCAGTTCCCGATGCAGGAAGCCCCGACCAATCTACCAAACACAGAGGAGGACCTTCCTGGTGCAATGCTAGTTTCGGCTCTTTTGGAACCGGTTCATGGGATGGTAACCAATGATGACGGGTGTCGTGAAGCATCGTACAGGACCCACTTCTCATGACATGTCAACACCCAGTCCAGAAATGGCTCCGTCCTCAGACGAGACAGCAAAGAAACACAGGTGTCTGCTCGCGTTTCCTTCTGGCCCGGAGTCAAATCATGTGAAACCCATCGACCCACTTTGTAATGCTTCCCAAGTTGATGGAGGTGCTGCCGAATGGTTTATCCACTCACACTAAATTGTAGTCCCAGTTTCACATGTCTGGCCACTGTTCGCCTCAATTGCTGCATGAAGATCTTCATTTTGTACATGTGTTGGTCTTCCTGCACGTTGTGCGTCTTCGAGTTTTCGACCGCTGCACTGTCCATGTAGTCACAACACTCTCACCAGACCTGGCATATCTTCTACCCCGTTGCAGCGGCATGACTCTCTGTGAAGATCCCGTGTTCACTCTGTCCTTACGCAAGTTCACGGTTTAATGGAACTGCCATCACACGGTAATATATTGGATATACCCATATCAGGAACTGACCTTTGTCTTATCTCCATTCGTATTCAACTCACAATGTGAGGATCAATTGACCTCCACAAAAAGCGACAGAACTTTCTTGGTTACCTTTATATAATACGAGAGAACGCATTGATAATAATTGTAACACTGTTTTAATACAACGAGCATATGTATACGCTGCTGTGACTGACAATGTGGTTATATACGAATATACTGCGTGAAAAGTAATTGTAAACAAACAAATTTTGAAATACATTAAATTTAACTCAGACCGTTAACCGAAGAGGCCATATCCATTCCATATTAATTTAACAATTAAATTACTGCAATCAATTTAAATTAATTTCAAAAGCTTGTAGATTGCAAATGTTTCGTTAACAGTAACTGCTATTGACAACTCCCCCACCTCAACATTTGTATGATTATCACTTTCGAAATTTTGTTCAGAAGTCGAAAGAAACTTTTTTTTTTTTTTTTTTTAGTGTCTTCGTTTGCTTTTCATCTTCTTTCAAGTTTCATTGTTTTCTTTTCCGATAAATGCTCACTTGGTTTCTTATCGTTGGCCATTATTATTACATGAAAAACAAAATACTACTGAAAAGTGAAAACATATATCATTAATAATAATAATAATAATAATAATAATAATAATAATAATAATAATAATAATAATAATAATAATAATAATAATAGCATTGTTACCGGCGCCACCGTATCTTTCTTTCAGTGATGCCAACCGCAAATATTATAAAATCCCATCTCGAGAGTCAGAAATTCCCATATTTGTCTTGAATTTCCCACGTTGTACTAATTCTAAAACTAAAATTACACAAAACGTGAAAAATGAAACTACTTTATGTCATACATTTTCTTTACTATATAAGTAAGCTACGTAAATTTCAATCAAATACATTTATCTGATGAATAAAAAAAAAAAAAAAAACTGAAAGTGGCAGGTGAAAATGTTCGTGAAAACAAGTTAATTTTGTCCTCAGGTTTTATCATTTCCATAATTCTTTTGTCTCATCATATTCAAATAAACGTATGAATATTAGAAAAACTTTATTCTCGTGTCGTTCTGTATAGAACGTTTTCGAAGTTAGTTGTTTTTCATTTTCCATTTTACTTTTTCCCGTTAATTACATTATTTGTATTTTTTTTAAAAAAATACTAGAGTACAATTTACACTTCTTGGAGCTTGCTTTTCGAGAATCACACGTTATTTTTGCACTAAGCATACATCTTCTGTTAACAAAATTTGAGAATTAACGTTGATTGCAAGATTATTGAGGAGTCATTGGTCTCCCCTAATGCCCATAGAGAATTTTGCTGCTGTCGATAAAATATCCCATATTTGCTGCCAATTGCAACGAAAATTCTCTTTATCCCTTCTCGACAAATTAATGTAAAAAAAAATCTCATAAAAAGGAACTTTCCCCACGGGTTCACATCACTGTATTCTTTACGCACTGGAGTGCATATAAATATACCAAATGTGCGTTGGATGTGAAGGCTATCTCTGCTATTATTGAAATCATATGGCAGACAAGAACTTAATTCAATATACTAAATAAATATAAGATAAAAGAAAATTATGACAAAGCCTATCACCATACCAAGTTTGATTTCCTTCAGATGAGTTCGATTGAACTCGTACATTATAATACAGTGTCCTTGATTTTTCAGAGAGAATCGAATGAAGGGCGATAAAAGAAACAGACGTTTATAAAACAATAAACATAACTGTTGATAAATAGTGAGAGGAAAGGAATATATTTAATTACGTTGATGATATACGGGGATCAAAACTTTTTAAAATAGTTTAATATTATTCAGTTACTTTTACTTGCCAATTTCACTTGTGTCAGAAGCAGAAGAAATGTTAAACTGACTGGAACTAATTGGAAATAAGTGGTTGGAGAAAGGGTATAAACCACATAGGCCTATCTACTTAATAGTTCCATGGATTTTCTTATGAAGCATAGTTCTTCTTTTCTTAATTAAAAAAAATCATTTTTATTATTATTTATTCAAATATCTTTTCAATTTTACTTTATATCTCTTCTTCATGTAAATGACTTTACACTTTGAACTTAATGTGAGTCCCAGATATTTTAGTTAAGTACTGGAGCACAAAGTACTGGACAGTCATTAGTAGAGATGCACACGAGACGAGTCGAGACAAGATTTTCCTGACAAAATTCGAGTCGAGAGACAGCTTTTCCAAGAGAGAAATATACATTTTTCGAATCGAGACATCACTTTTACAGCACATTTTTGAGACGAGACAACCACAAATCTTGTCTCGTGGGCATCCCTAGTCATTTGGCACAACGAGAAGGTTCTGGTTCCTCTTTAAGTTTTAAACTCAAATCCAATATGCCGGCTTTCAAGATGGCTGTCTTAATCCCTTGTGTTAAACTATATTTGCCCGTTTTTACATAGATATCTCACCCACAATAGGTTAATTTCAAATTTTCTTCACCCGTTATTTATTTATTTAAGTGTTTCTACACTTTTGAATCAATGTGTATATAATATGCATCAGATTTCATTGATTTTGTTGTGTGTGTGTGTGTGTGTGTGTGTGTGTTGTTTTAGTAAAACTTCAATTACAGAAATGTGTATGTTTTGAAAGCAAGGCGAGAATAAACTCCTGCAAAAGTAGCTGTTAAAGCAGGCGTTTATTCCGTTATAACTTGTCATGTCTTGTTACAGATATTTAAGAGGAATATTCTGACGTTACAATCCTCCCATAAGACTTAACATTTAATGACAAACCACACCTATCATTGTGACTGACATCTGAAATGTTGGCAGACCCGTTTTTTCTGTCAGAGATTCATGTAGGTCTCCGCTTTGTTATTATTATTATTATTATTATTGCTACTCCTCTCTTTCGTATGCTGAATGAATAGATTCCGAACGGATGGAAAGCAACTAACTCACTTTTCAAACAACAAGTGTAATGGCATGAATACTTTATTATCACGTGCCACCGAACTCAATTCGTTTCCTGTCTTTTTTTTTTCTTCTTTCCTCGACAGCTTTGATTTAATTCATTCCAACTTTGAATATACGTCAACTTTTCTTTTCTATTCTTGTTTTTCGATTTTCACAATCATTAAAACTGGATTTTTGTTTGAGGTGAATACGTAATTTAAACGAATGATTTTTTTTTTTAACATGATGACTGAGTATTTCTTGTACCGATCACAATAGACACTTCTCCTTACTTCTTACGTTTGTCATATAATCTGTTTCTTCCAGGGGCGTCATTTAGGGGGGGCAGGAGGGGGCAATTGCCCCCCCCCCAAGAGTTTGAGGAATACATAGGCCTATACTTTAATCGATTGCCTACTAATATACTAGTACAAAACGCGAAAGTCTTATGTTGGTGGTGCTCTTGCCTCCCCCCCAAGCGAAGTCCGAAATGACGCCCCTGGTTTCTTCTATAATTTTGTGGTAAAAAATTTAAAGTGTAAAGAATGTAGAGATTGTGATCTTTCCAAAGAAAAAGTAGAGACATTTTATACAAAAGTATATAAAGAGATAACTAACTATTAATCCAATGTTCTCGGGATTGCTGCCAGAGTGAGTGTTGCAGTGCTGAGCTTTCGTTACCATACAGCGGCAACATCTTCAGAGCTGAGCTTTCGTTACCATACAGCGGCAACATCTTGAGAGCTCTGAAGATGTTGCCGCTGTATGGTAACGAAAGCTTAGCACAGCTACACTTACTCTGGCAGCAATCCCGAGAACATTGGATTAATAGTAGACGCCAGCAAAGCTTCAAGATTATATAGATAACTAACTAACTCTATGGCTATGGAACTCGGAGGTTCAATGCCGCGTTCTGACAAGCTCTCCACTGACTTCTATCCTTAGCCAACTGTATCGAGTTTCTACTTTGTATTCCTATTTCTACAAGATCCACCTTAATACATCTGATCCTATTTCTGTATTATCCTCCCTTATGCGCCTAGGTACTGCTCATGATTATTTTCCTATTTGGATTTCGAGTTAAAACTTCGAAAGCGTTCCTACTTTCTTCTATTCTGGCTACATGGTCTGCCCATCTAAGCCTCCTAGATGACCCTACCAATGTTTGGTAAACGATATAAATTATGTAATCCCTCCTTATGAAGTTTCTGTCATTCACCATTCCCGTTCCTCATGTCGTCTTAGGATCTTGTTCTCAAATACTTTAATCTATGTTCTCCCTTCCGACTAAACGACCATGTTTCGCAACCATAGAGAACCAACAGGCATGATTATCGTTTTATATTTTTTAAGCCTCAAATTCCTCGACAGAATTCGCGACAACAAAAGATTTTGAACTGAAAAATAACACGAATTCCCTGCTTTTAGTTGATGTTTAATTTCTTTGTGGATATGGTTTTGGTCTGTTAATCCTAAATATTTGGAAGCATCCACTTTATCGAAAGTGTTGTTTGATATTTTAAGTATATAAAGAGATACAAAGTAAAAAATACAAATTATTAACGTCCACTGATACCTTAACCCTTTCCGCTCGATTGTCGCGCTGGAGTTCAACAGACAAACTCTTTTGAGCCGCTAAGCCCTTTCAGAAGCAAAAGTTTCTTGTAGAATCTCCCAAAAGTGTTTAATTCTGTCTATGTTCTGAATAGTTCATTTTAGTTTAGTTCACGAGTTTTGGCAAATCTGTTGTTTTTAGTCCCAGGATTATGGTCCGAAGCTAAAAAGGACTATAATAATGAAACGGAATAAAATGGTGGCGTGAAAAAAGTTGGAGGAAACAGGGGAATCTCGAGAAAACTATGAACACGGTGTTTGTCCCCCAACAAACCCCACTTGGCGTGAGCTGGAATTGAACCAGCAACCACTGAACCACCGCAGCCCCCACCAAATTTATTTCTTGAGTTTAGTTGTTAATTTGTTTCCAGTGTAAAATAAGCTTGTAGCTACATTCGGAAGTCTTATTAAATAATAAATAATTAGTAACAAATAAATATTCTTGTAATTACTGTTTTGATACTCGGCTCACAAATTGAAAAGTTTCCATATTGTTTGATGCTAATGCTTTTTCTAGTCCTTAGAATTGTTTTCTAATATCCTCCAGTACTTGGAATCTATTTTGTCTTCACTTTATTTTCTTCTTTCACAGCAACTTTCATCATACAAAGTAGTTCGTGAAAAGATGGCCTCTGAATTAGATGGCCTGTTTCGAGCTCCCATTTCGCGCAATTATTTTATTTCTTATAAGTGATATTTTAGCTTCTTTTTCTTTAGTATTCAATTTTATAACGTGGACATACTTGGCATCAATGTATTTATTATCTTCAATTTATTTACTTTGAACAATCTATTATCTAATGCAGGAGAATTCGGACTTATGCCCGCGCCATTTTGGTTGTAACTTGTTCCGTGGCTTATGAATATTTAGTAGAATTTCTCTACTTTGGGACAATAATAGTGTAATAGTCGACTTAGACACAGTGCTGCGACTCTAATTTTAAAACCACATTGATTTTACTGAATGAAGGAATGAATGGATGAACTTTCATCATGCCACTCAGAATACGAGTTGTTCCCAAACAATATCTCAACCATATTTTTCTTTTATCCGTATAGATTCTAGTTATTCGTGGTTGCTTTTCCGTTTCACTCTGCTAATTTCTCCATCCTATTGAATATACATATTTTCCGTTCAATTGTTCATTAATTACTCTTGAATAATGTCCATGTTTACTTTTTTTTTAACCTCACTTGAGGCTTTATATCTTCAGGTGCAGATCTAGGTCCCAGTTACTTACTTAGTTTTGTTACAAATAATCTTTTGTAACATGCTGCTTTTAATGTAACTAACAAAATAAAACAAATTGAGCTAAAAAGTTAAGAAATTGAAGAAATCTTACTAAAAATTTAAAAAAAAAGTCGTTATAGAAAGTAAAAAGTAATTCTGTTTTCAAGAAAATTACATTTAAAATCATTTTCTATGACTAAAATGAAAACCATGGGAAGTGCTTTCATATATTTCTATTATAAACAAATTGTATATGAGAGAGTTTGAAATGCTTTTAAATTTGGTCATGCTTAAATAAAGAATGTTTTTAAAAGTAATTTTCTTGGAAATAATTTTTTTTTACTTTCTACAACTTTTTTTTTTAACTTTTAGCACGATTTGTTTAATTTTATTTATTACTAGCAGAACACCCGTTCTTCACACGGGGACAATAAGTTTCATTTTGGACATAAAGTACTACTAATGGGGGCTGAATTTGGATTTAAAACGGCATCGCAAGTGTCACTGTTCGTCGCAGCGACCCCGAAAACTATGTAATTGACACTCTTATCAGCCATTTGCGATCATTTATATATATATATATATATATATATATATATATATATATATATATATATATATATATATATATATATTTCTCCCTCCCCTTTCCCCAAAATTGTGTGGTTGCCATTATTCATCTCAGCGATCTCGAAAGCTATGGATTCAACACTAACATCGGTCATTTTCGATCATTTTTAAATCTCTCACTCCTCTCCTAAGTTGCACTATCAAAGTGAAATGATAAAAACCATCCCAAGTTGAATCCTCATCTATATTGAAAAATTGATCGAGATCGGTCGAGTGGTTCAAAAGTTATGAAGTTACAAACATAGGCACTTTCAATTTTATATATTGGGTTAATTTTTAACGGAAGTTTTTAAAATTATGATAAAAAGGCCTTGTGTCCATCTTAAACACAAACTACAGACACTTTTTTTTCTTTTTTTTTACAAGGCTGTCTATAATCTTTATTATAAATTAACTAGAAATATTACAGTTTCGGAAGTATATCATTTCCTTCTTCAGACTAATTCTCCAACTGAATTCATAAATAATATTACATCATTTATATAAAGGATGTAATATTATTTATGATTTCAGTTGGAGAATTAGTCTGAAGAAGGAAATGATATACTTCCGAAACTAATATTTCTAGTTAATTTATAATAAAGATTATAGGCAGCCTTGTAAGAAAGTGTGTGTAGTTTGTGTTGAAGTTCTTAAAAATATTTTATTTTCTATTGTTTAGTCATAATTAAATACATTTCTATTGTTGTAGAATTCTGTTTGTTTCCTTTCCTATATGTTTGCCGAGATGTCGATGTGTTTGCCTACTTGAGGAAAAGATCCAAAACACACATAAGAAAGGAGTTTCTTGTTTACCAATCGCACCCCATACTTAGACCTATGTCTTAATTTTCCTCACAAAAATATCTTTTTTTTTGCGAATTTTATGAAAGCATGAATTATATATTTTATGCTTATTATTTTTACTTTATGTTATAATACGTTTTCATATTCAATCAGTTCTTGAAGTCTATCTTGTGTTCACAGTCTAAAATGTTATTTACAAAGATCCCCTGGATGGTATACTGTGATGCCACCTTCAAAGAATTTTTGGTTGCATAACGGAACAGGATAGTTAGTAGAGAACAGAATAACTTAAGCTCACATATAGGAACTAGCACATGACTCCGCGTGTAACTCGGGAGAACATTTTCCGTTCTTGCTAATGCAACTTTCACATAGAATTGGTCTGAATTGAAAATCTCGCTCAAAATTCAAACGTCTCGTATGTGCATCTTAGGGAAGCACCCCTGCTTCCTTTTACTTCCATCCAAGATCAAGCACCTAAAAACGCTTAGACACGTTTTTAATTATTTTAGACGAAAATCCAAAACACCAAATTCCATGTCTCTAACCGAAATATCGATATCTTATTATAATACTTGTAATTCTAACCCTTTTATCCTGACCATCTTATTTTCTTCCCTTCTATTCCAAATACCCAGTTTTATGTTTCTGATCTTCAGACATTCTGACATGTAGATATTTTATTCCCCCTTCTCTATTGAATTTCCAAAGATCTTTCCTTAGTGGTACTTTACGTCATAAATCCTATGCATCGTCCAAATTTGAAGTTACTAGTTTATCTAGCTGTTTGGCCTGGGTATTGGATCAGTGAACCAGTCACTCAGGACTTCTTAAAGTAAAAAAAAAAAAAAAAAAAAAAAGGAACAATAGAAAATTGTGCTGTCATCCGCCTGCATTGTATGACGTCAGGAAATGAGTTTAATTAAAGATACAAGACTTGAGGAGACAGTTAAGTTAAAGTGCAAGCATGTATCATGAAAATGGGTCAGAATGATAGATGATAAATCTTAGTTCTCCATCCATCCATGAATCTTAGTTCTTTTCCGTCGTACTTTACAATACCTAAAAATAAATAAAGGTAAAACAAAATCTAAGGTTCTGGCCGCCCTTTAATGTACGTTCAATTGGGTGGTGATTTGGCCTGTGCAGTAGCTTCTAATACAATTATTTATGGTTTCTGTACCGCAGTTTACCACCTCTTAATTCAAACATCTTTCCAATTTCCTCATGGTGCTTTGATTTAAAACCAAAATCCAGTGTCGTCTTTTGAGGCAAGTCACATCGCCATAATAATAATAATAATAATAATAATAATAATAATAATAATAATAATAATAATAATAATAATAATAATAATAATAATAATAATAATAATAATAATAATAATAATAATAATAATAATATCGATACACCTAAGGGAAGAAAACTGTATACAAAAATTAGTACATATTTAAGCTATCTTCCCGCAGCCTGGAGCGACAACATTTTAATTTTTACCAATATAGCTTTCCCCAAAGACCACCACAACCAAAATTCATATGTGTTAGACCCACGAAAGTCTTTATATATATATATAACTTCAGGAATTAGCAGTACATTACTGGGTAGAGAGCTTTGCCTTACATTCATATCCTAGTTTATTACAGCGTAAAAGGAAAAAAACATAACGCGGATTCAACTGCATACGACTAATACTAATATAGGACGCATACAATTTACAATATAATAAACAGAAAAAACATAAAAAGAAGAAAAAAGGAAACAAGGTGTAGCATTATCGTCTGCTGATTAAGACAAGCTAACCGGTCAAACCAGCCAGCCAGCCAGCCGAAAACATATTCGATTCGTTTGTCAAATCGTAGACAGTTAGTGCAGCGTTTTGTTTCTTGTGTCATGTAGCGCACAGGTCTTCTCCATCAAGAAAGAAAGGCAAAAAAAGAAACCGAGATAGATAGATACTATACAAAGGCGAGAGGAGGGAATAAATGGAAAGAACAAGTTATGTGTGTAGATGCTAAACCCAACCCACTTAACCCAAACGAACCGATAGAATTCTCCACGGCGGCAAGGTGATCAGTTGTTTGTGTAGTCTCCCCGCGTGGCCCTGAAATCGCTTCACTGTGTGTGCCGTCACTGCACTGGAGGTTAATATGTGTAGCCAAGGAAATCATCTGTCCCTCTATGGTGTTTGGTGGATTATCTATATGTGGCTACTGTATCCCACACGCTGTTGGAAGGAAGGAAGGAAGGAAAAGAAGAAGAAGATGCTGTAACTGATCAGATTCGATTCCTTCCTTTTGTTTTTCGCCGTTCACTGATAGCGGCGGTGTTTCTCTAAACAAGCTTCTGGGATTGAGTTCAGTGCTCTCGTGTATGTGTGTATCGGTATATATATTTTGTTATGGCGTTACGGTGTTGTGTACACCAGGGCCAATCACAATGTTTTTTCCCTGACCCTCGTGATTGGTGGACACCTAGATATCGATTCAGCTGGGTAGGATTACAGGTATGTTATAGATCCACTCATTACATGCGTTAATATTATGTACTTTTAAAATATAATATACTCATTTTTTTCTGTAAAAGAGCAGCCCCGCAAAAGATTGGAAACTTTACGGGTAAAATCCATTCCTTCACCAAGAAATAATAGTGTCTGACAAACTCATTCAAATGGCAAATGTGTAACTATAATAACAAAGTAGGAATATCATGTAGCCTGTATGTATGATGTGAGCGTGATTCTCGTATAAGCCTCCATCAGAGAAACACTGCATATATACAACACCTAATATACACTGGTGGTGTAAGGTATTTTATGAAGCAGTTACAAACTTTCGCCTAGCCTGCAATTTTGGCGCCCTAACTCTCTGCTACTCGCTTTCTTCGCCCGGTGACGTTCTCTCAGGTTTAATGAAAAATTCACAAACATAAGAAGTCTATTTAGAAAGCTAGTTTTCTTTTTTAAAAACTGAAATGAAAAGAAAAAGAAAGAAAGAAATTATATTATTTTGCAGTCGTAGTATGTACCTAGGCAAGGGCGGATTGAAGGGGGGCTATAGCCCCCCTTGACCCTCAGGTATACACTGGGTAAAATTGACTTCAATTCTGTTTTACACTGGATAAAGCGGCAAACTATGGTTTAGCCCCTCCCTTGATCATATCCTGGATCCGCGACTGTACCCAGGTGTACTGTGCTATCTTTAATCTGCAGACATTTTTATCAATATTAATTAAATTTAATGAATGTAAATTTGTAAAAGAAAGGTTCATCGTGACGCCTAGTCAGTGTTCAAAATTTTCAAACAAAATGCCTAAAACTTGGTCGAACGCATTATCTTTTATCAAAGTGATTATAAGGGCAGCATTTGCACGAAAAGTCATATGAGTAGGCCTCATTTGTACGAGATTTCATAGAGGTATCCAAACTAAAAGAAAGATAAATGAAATGAGATATTTCATTTTAACGTCTCACTATTATGCCCTTTAGGTTGGGAGAGGCGGATGACGGAAGAATGTGGGACAGAACGGCCGTACCTAGAAAAAACCCGCGGATAATAATGTTGTCTATTGCAAACTTTACTTGGTAAGAGGATCGAATCAGGAACCTCAAGCTCTTTTATCACTGAGTCATCATTGCCCCCAACTAAAAAGAACAGACAAAAGTTACAATTGAATATAATAGCGGTATAAGTTACCTGGTATATTATTAAAGTTTGATTACACTCATTTGCAAGAATTATTTTAGAAAATAAAGAAACAAAGAAGCTTCAATTTTTTTTCAAAATTCTTAAGATTCTTCATCCCGGTGAAATTAAAATACCGCTAATTTTACAGTAATTATGTGATATCTTCAAATAGATAAAAGATAATTGAAATATGGAACAAGAGCGCCCTAGACAATATTATTTTGCGTGAGGTACCGTTATCACAAGTCACCTAGTGGCTTTATGTTTTCAGCTGTTTAGAAACGCGAAAATAAATGACGATTTTCAAAATGGCTCGAAATCGAAAGCAGATAAGTGAGTCGTGATAACGGTTTCTCATGTAAAATTATATTGTCTAGGGCGCTCTTGTTCCACATTTCGATTATCTTTTATCTATTTGAAGATATCACATAATTAATGTAAAATTAGCGGTATTTTAATTTCGCCGGGATGAAGACTCTTAACATGAGTGTGAAAAATGTGTTTTCGCAATTATCATTGATTTTAGAGTTTTGGTGTCAATATGGCTTTTCTTATTCCAGGACATATTCACAGTGGCTCAGTGTAATAATAATAATAATAATAATAATAATAATAATAATAATAATAATAATAATAATAATAATAATAATAATAAGAAGAAGAAGAAGAAGAAGAAGAAATAAGAGCTAAAGTGAAAAACAATCTGAGAGAACGTTAGCTATTTAAATCGCACGAATACGGTGGAAGCAATAATTTTTTCGTCGGTGGTTGTAGTGAGTGTTCCGAAGCGTACGTTAGGCTGGCAATCGTGAGATGAAATCCATTTGGGTGTTCGAATCCCCTCTAGTAGCATGGGTGAATATTTTGACTGTCCTCAATGTATCTGCGTTTGTGTTCCTGTCGAGTCCGGTAGTCCTGAACAGTGGAAAAGAGAGAAAATAAGTTATGAATTGCAAAAAAAGAGAAAAAAGAAAAGAAAAAAGAAAGAAAAAAGAAAAAGTGGTAGAGTGCTCAGAGCTCACCTCTGGTGATAGGGATTCTTGATTCGATCCCTGGTCACCCGAGTTTGTGATGGAAGGACCATATTCCGTGAGTTTTGTCGAGGTTCTCCTCTTTCCTCCCACATTCTCATTTCCGCCAGTTCTTACATAAACTTCCTCTTTCATTAATCATCAGTGGCGCTCGAAGAAAATTTTCTAGGAGGGACCCATCTCCATGGTTGTTATATTATGTCTGATATTTCTGGTATTTCAGTATGTCTTACAAATATAAACTTATGGAAACATAGACTGCACCACTGTATTTCTCGTAAAAGCCTGCCCCAATTTGATATATTACATGTGACCGCCTTCCTATTAAAAAGAAAATAGAAGTTAAGTGAGACACAAGATAGCAGCCATGATAAGCATACCCTCAAATAGATGTCTACTTCCCCCGGTGTCGGTTAATGTGGTTTTGGTTTTCATCCGTTTACCCGTTTTACAAATAAAACGAAAATTTCAAATTTAAAACACATTGTTATGGCTTGTTCTGGTCAGTCAGGTTTTTCGCCACTGCGGCCATCTTTATGGACAGAAGCACTTTAAATTTTGCTTACGCTCGTTTCTTGATATTCTACATTTCTCTGCCAAGTTGGCCAAGAAACTAAATTTCGACATCGATAAGTTCACTTGTAAGAGATGAAAACTATGAAATAGTGGTACAGAACCTTCTTTAAAAATTGCGAAGCGCAAGGGTGAAACATGTATTTTAAAAATTCATTCACTGTATGTACTGACATTTGAGTTAGACCATATATATATATATATATATATATATATATATATATATATATATATATATATATATATAGGCTCTACATACCTTGGTGCAAATTAGTTATAAACCCGGTGCCCCACAAAATGTTCCCAATCGGGCCCCGCACCACCTAAGGCCGGCCTTGATGTATATAATATGTGTGTGTGTCTTATTGTACGATGGAAGCTGATGAAAGAGCTCTATATTATTCTTGATTTTTTTTTTTGGCAGGTAAACAAGGAATATTTCGGGGATTAATCTACCCTAAAGATTATAATAATGTATCTTATCTTTTCTCTTGCATGTATATTCTCAGTCCTGCAGGAAGTTTTCATTTCTTTCTTGGAATACATAAACGAAGACTGGTTCGGCTTCTCCTTCACAAATCTTTGTCGACAAGTTGACTTCCTAAATTACTTCTCATAGAAACCATCTAGAAATACACTGTACTGCTGAAACAGAAACCATCAACTAAAGAGGTCATAAATTTTGCCATTCCTCGTGTTTGAAGTTCCCGTTCTTCACAATGAGTTCCTTCCTCCCGCCCCTGTTAAGAAGTTCAAAGTAGGTCTTCAAAAGAACTGACTCCCGCTGAGAAGGAAAGTGGGATGAGGAATGACTATAGTGCCATCTAGCAGTTAGACGGCCAAGTACGTGAACACGAAAAAATCTGATTTCTGATTTCTGTAGATTCAATGATGAAGGATATAATTTCTCATCGATTGTGTAATGGATGTATTTGGAAACAGCGAAAAAATAGTACAGTAGCGCACAAATACAAAGATAGTACTCCATTCTCAAAAAAGTCCGAAGTTTTTAGCTCTTTTCCTTACTGTAAAAAAACAGAAGATTTTTCCCCCTAATTTTGATCATTTTCTTATGGGAATTTGGATTATAATTATCCGTATTTATAAGAAGAAAATATCAGGCACAGAGTTCAAATTGCACCTTTAAAATGAGATGCATCATATTGAGTGAGCTATTGAGACATTTTTGCGAAACAACGAAGTGAAACCATGATTTCCCTAAAAAAATGATTGAGATCCCATGTTAAATTGAACACCAATATTCCGGCCGCTGTGGCTCACTCCTTCTCCCTCTTAATATACATGGTTTGCTATATTACATTTATATTTTCGTAAGCCATGAGGGCACCTTTGGGCGCCCATGTTAATTATCCATCTCATTCAGTCTAAAAGAGCAGAATTGTGATACGTAAAATTAGAAAATTCATTCCATTGTTATACGGTGGTCATGAAACTAAATACGCACTCTACATTTACAAAAGCGGAACCAAGGACTATAGACCACACAGCCCCCCCCCCCTCCCTACAGATTCAAATTTACACAAAATAGAATTAAGTTGTGACATTTAATGGGCAAAATGAAACATGAATATACCGAATATACCTCTCTCCTTCCCTTCTAACTAAAACCAGATTCTGTACCTACAAATGATTGCTTATAAAACATTTTTTTTATATTATAATGTTAAAAACTAAAATATTTTCTTCATTTTTCGGAAAAATCAAACAATATACAAGTAAAAGTAAAATGTTTTAAATAAAATATTAAAAAACATTTTGGTAAAAATAATAAAAGTAAGAAACAAACATTATAAACACGGAAGATTTTTAAAAAGAAAAAATATGCCATTTCATAAACAATCCTATTTTCCCAAATCCATAATTAAAAATAAAAACATAAAAAATAAGTGTATAAACTCTAAAAATTTTACAAAAATCATCATATTACAATTATAACTCAACCTCAACGCATTCACACAACATCGTTTACAGTGGTGCTTTACAGTTTCAGTGATAGCGGTGTGCAGACTTAGCTGTCAGTTAACTGTGCTTAATCATGAACTTCAGCCAAGTGTAAGTACGCAACCATAAACTCTGTGTGTTATTATAATAAAAGATGCATATGGCAATCTTAACATAAAAACAAAAATATGTAACCACGAATAATTCAAAATATTACTTATTTTCTATTACTGGGGGTTACAGTAGAGAGATATAGATATAGATATAGATATAGATATAGATAAATAGATAGATAGATAGATACAGATATATAACTGAAGTCTGTGCTCAAGCGAAATGCAGTAATGCCTCATAAAATTATCATCGAAACTAATTTTATAGGTATTAATTTGTTTGTCTTAGCACAGAGTCCAATTTTTAAAATAGATGGCAATGAATTATTTTCTACTTTTAAGCGCTTTATTATTATTATTATTATTATTATTATTATTATTATTATTATTATTATTATTATTATTATTATTATTATTATCTGCTTTTTAACGCCTTTATTAGTTTCTACTTTTTAGTGCTTTTGTTCAAGTTGGTTAATATTTTTTAAAATAAAATATTTTATTAACAAACCTATTGGAAAACCTAATATATTGGAAAATGGGTTTTACTCATCTTCACGAAGTTTTACTGTGTATAAGAATACCCGGTACATTTCACAGCTATTCCAATATTATTATTATTATTATTATTATTATTATTATTATTATTATTATTATTATTATTATTATTATTATTATTATTATTATTATTATTATTATTATTAAAAAATTTAGGAAGGATCAAACACGGTGTATTTCTTGTTATGCAGCAAAAATTATTTTCCATTTCCATGTTGGACAGGTCTCCCTTACTACAGCTTTTGAATAATACGGAAAACAAATGTTCTGACGAAGGCAATATGTTACCGAAACTGTAAGAGATGGGAGCAGGAAAATTCGGTGTAGGAAAATCCGGTGTAGGAAAATTTGTTGTAAGAAAACTCGGTGTACAGAAAATTCGGTGTACGGATAACTCGGTGTGGGAAATGTTAGGTGTAAAGAAAGATTCGTTGTAGTAGGCCGTAGGATTTATTAAACACTCAACTTTAAGGATAAATGAGCGTATTAGTTTTAAGTTCAAACTTTGTAGAACGTACTTTTACTGTCTACTATAACAAATTTTGGAGGAGAAGTCTACTGATTGGAGGAGAAGTCAACTATCTGTACAACTATTATATGAAAAAAACATTCTTCTTTAAATTGCCGTTTCCACTAAGACTTTTTTGATCAATATATTTTTGCATCTGACATATGTATATACAGAGTGATTTTTTCAAAACTCACGGATTTCATTTGGCTCTAGAATTTCTAACTGAAGTCCGATTTTCATGCGGTTTGTTGCAAATCATCAAGGAAGGATGGGAGATTTATGGAACTATGTTTACTGGTTTAAATTCATCCGGGGTAATATCGAGCAGGCCGCAAGAAAAACAGCAAATATTCGCCATTGTACGTTACAGTTCGAATGAGATATTGAATATTTGAAGCGAAATTGAAGAATACAAATTAAGTGTTAGTAAGAATACAAATTAAGTGTTAGTGGTAACTTACATAAATCACATGTTAAACAGAGATTTCTTGGGTGACTTAGAGTCGGTAACTGACATCTTCCACAACATCCGCCAGCGGGGTTCGATGCTTCCCTGTCTTACTCAGAAGCGATCCTGTTTCCTACAATTTATTCACTAACGACTATATTATGTTCCTGTCTGGGGCAGAACGTGAGGTAAAATTGCGTGTAAATGCCCTTTGCGTAGCAACAACAGATCCCGTTCTCCAAAAACTTTTTAACGATAAAATCACGTTGCTCCAAAGAGCACATTATTGTAACTGTGTCCTGATCATATTGATACAGTAGTACAGCATAATTCTCAATACAACAGCCCAGTTTCCTGTTTCTTATTGACCGTCGCGAGGTTGCCAACTAACGAAGAAACTCAAATCTCAACACCGCACCTCACCTAATTCCAATTCGGTACAGTGGCGAATATTTGCTGTTTTTCTAGAGGCGTGGCCGATATTACCCCAAATGAATTTAAACCAGTAAGCATAGTTCCATATATCTCCCAACGTTCCTTGATCATTTGCCACAAACCTCATGAAAATCGGACTTCATTTAGAAGTTCTAGAGCCAAATGAAATCCGTGTGTTTTAAAAGAATCACCTTGTATATGTTCTATGATGTACTATAGGAAAGGTGTTTTTAGTTGTTCCTATAACTATTCTCTGAACTTATAGCTATAATTGTTTTATTTCTGACAAAAACTGTCAGCTTCATTGTGTGATGAAAAGTAGTTTATAGTAATATCCCGCAAAAGACATGAAAGATATATTGGACTCAAGGAAAAAAAAATGCTTTTCTTGAAATAGGTAATAACATTTTATTCGTTACATTTTATGGTTTTCGTTTTCACAATATGAAGTGTCGTAAATTATCATAAGTGGTAATATTTAATATGCATTACACCGAATCTGCCTTACATCTAAATTTCCCCACACCGAGTTTTCCGTACACCGAATTTTCCTACACCGAGTTTTCTTACACCGAATTTTCCTAGACCCGTAAGAGATTACTACTACTACTACTACATCTACTACTCTAAGAACAAGACATGTGTGTTACAGAGTAGCCTTTTTTACGTGTAGAAAAAAATGTGGCAATGATGGCACTCATAACTATTTTGAGTTGAGTTGAGTTGATTTTAGTTTAGCGTCCCTTTCAGCAGCGAGGCTATATGAGACGAGGACCTACTGATTAACGTAGAATCCGAACCACATGAGCTCCCCCGGGAATCGAACCCGGGTCTCCCACGCCAAAGGCACGTAAGCTCATTTCTAATTTGTACCCAAGGTAAAAGAAAAAAGTATTACAAAGTGGCGTATTTACCAGCACGTACAGGTAATTAAGCCAAGTCTAGGATACTACTAGAAACCTGTAATAAAACTTGCAACTGCTTACATCGTCTGTATTATACGAACTCAAAATATTACTATACAACATGGCTGAAGCAAAAAATAGAATAACCAAAATGCAAGATGAAAATAAAAAGATAAAATGTAAAAACGATAATCTCCAAAGTTGAAATGAAGTTCCAAATTGAAAAGTTTTAGTCCATAAGAAGATAAACAAACAGTGTCACTGTACTGTGACTTCAAAAAAACTACACCGATATTATATGGAACATGTGGGACAAATGAAAACATCTTTGTCTTCTGCAGTCAGTTCTGCACAAGCTCTGGCCAGTGGCGGATCTAGCCCGGAGGGGCATAGGCGCCCCCAGTTTTCAGGATGGCGAAAATTATTTAAGCTATTATTTATCTATTTTTAAAACTTTATAGTAAACTCATGATATACTTGTCATAGTCTGTGTCTGGCAGCCCCCCCCCCAGTTTTTACCTACTAGGTCCGCCACTGACTCTGGCGTATTTCGTTGCACAATGCTTGGTATTGATTTAGTAGCCATAGAATCACAAATACTGAAATTACATTTACAAAACAAAGTGTTCCTAGACGGACTCGAAATAAGGCATACATTGCTGTAAACAATCGGCAATGTTCTGAGTTATCACGGTACTAATGAAGGATTCTTACCTCTATTGAAATAATAACGTCCTTCCACAGAACCTTCCCGAAGCAAACAACTCTGCATGGCGTGGCGGTCTCAGCGCTGTCTTCCGGAGTATTCGCTGGAAGCGCATTTTAGCAGATTTCGTCAGAGACGTCCCAGCACTGAACACTTGGCGTATTTAGCTGCACTGGCGTATATACCTGCAGTTACCTTATTATTATTTCTCCTGCTACTTCTACTACTATAACTACTACTACTACTAAGTGTTTTGTTGGTCAGATTATATTTTTATTTAAGTTATTGTAGTTCCGAGAATGAGCAATAATGTTGCCGACGAGGTTTTCTCTAATCGTCTCATAAATTTTGTTGAAGTTTTAGTTTCGTCGTGATTTCCGAAGAATCTTTTCCAGTTTCGTCTCGATTCTCGAAAAACATATCTCGTCTCGTTATACAAAATGTATTTCCTGATTTTTTTCCCCTTTAATTTCATATAGAAGTTATCAGAATCGTTCTGCATCACGAAGTATCTACGAAGGGTGTGATATACTTGTAAGAACATCGTATGTACTATTGAAGTACATCTGTTGTGTAGTGACGTGCAAATCTTTAAACTTGTATACTATAAATCATTTAACGCTAAAACAGTGTTTCAGATATGAGATTTGGGTAAACTAGTGTTTCCCATGAAGCTCGTGCAATTTCTCATTTTGTCTCGAGTTATTTTGGTTGCGTTTTCGAAACGAGAAATTTCTCGTTTCATGGAAACACTGATTAGAAATATTCAGATATAATGATATTTAATAATCCCCTCAAATCCCCTATAAATTATAATGTAATTATTATGTATTATTTTTTTTCTTACCAATCATTTCTTGAATTTTAAACGAAATTAAGGGCAGTGCAGAAAACACAGCTTTCAATCCCACGATAGCCATAGAGGAAGACATCAAAAATAAGTCGACATTAAGTATATAAGAAAGAAATATAATGTGCGAAAGCATATAAAGCAGAAACAGTGTTTCCGGAAGCAGCTTTAAAATGAATATGTTGAAAAGAAGCTTAAAATATACTTCTGCACAATGTCATTCGACTATACGTAACACTTTTTTAAAAAAACAAATACACGAATAGTAAACATGGTTGAGTTATGGGCAAAAATGAATTTTAAAAATTTTATAGCCAAGTCAAAAATAAAGACGCGAGAGGAAAAATTATTGTTCCCTCTTCTTTAGCATAAATAATTATCTTATATATAAACTGTATGGTTTTAGTACATACGAGAAAGAAAGTATTTGACAGTTGACAAATTTTCTTTTGCCAATAACTCGGGAACAAATGAATTAATTTAGATCTTTTTGTTGCTATCCTTAGAATGGTTGTAACTTGATAACTTGCCAAAGTCGGTCCTCTAATAGGTTAATTTATTGTTGAGTTACTAGAATAAGAAGACATTGTTTCAACTGAAGAATACTTTCTTTCGTGACTTTATCTTCTAAAGCAACGTTTCTCAACCGGTGTGTTGCGACACATTGGTATGTCGTGAATACGTGTCAGGTGCATCACGAGATTTTTAATGTCTTCTAAGATGTTCTGCATAGAAATTATCTTCAGAAGAAAATAAAAAAATTATCGCCAGTCGATTTGATTTCACATTTGTCTTCTAAGTTTAAGGTTGGTTTAAAGGGACAAGTTTTGCCGATAGATGGCACTACAGTATTTGTATCTCTCCCATGTATTTTTTACCCTTCACGAAAATTCACGATATCCCTTACAAATTTCAACCTAGAGACTTCAAATTTTTAGAAAAGGAACTTCATAATCTATCGAAGGCAATAATCCGTGCCGATTTTTTATTTAAAATTTTCTTCAATGTTGAAATGGCTTGATTATTAAAAAAAATATTCAAACCTTTAACAATACAACTGTTTCAACAATAAAGAAAGTTCTAAAAAAAAAATGGCACGGATTGTTCCCTTTAATAGGTTATGAAGTTACTTCTCTAAAATTTCGAAGTCTCTAGGGTGAAATTTGTAAGGGAAATTGTAAATTTTCGTGAAAGGTAAAAAATACATGGGGGAGATACGAAGACAGTAATGACATCTATCGACAAAACTTGTCCCTTTACACTAACCTTAAAGCTGGAAAGTTTTGCTTTTAACGCTGTTCGTTTTTCTTTGGACAGTAACACTGGACATGAGAGTGTGTCTGTCAAGAATTACTCCACGCATAGATGTGCTTTGCAAAAAATCGTCAGAGACAAATATCTCACTAGTTTTAAGTTTGATGTCATCTTATACATATTTCTGATGGTATTATTTCTTTTGGTATATTCCTGCTTCAAGAGTCATAAGTTTCTTTTATGTTAATATGTTTCTATTCAAGAGTCTTACGTAATTTGCTTCTGAGATTTGTATCTCATAGTCGTTCCATAATGAATAAAATGTATTGTATGTATTTTTATGTATTGTCTTTCTTGCATTTAGGGGGAAAAAAATCACGTGAAGGGGTGTCGCGAAAGTTTGAAACATATTTTGGTGTGCCTCAAAAAAGAAAAAAAAAGTTGAGAAACGCTGTTTTAAAGTAACTTAATTTTAAACCTGAGCATATAAAAGTTTCAATCTCTCTCTCTCTCTCTCTCTCTCTCTCTCTATATATATATATATATATATATATATATATATATATATATATATATATATATATATATATGTAACGAAAAAAAAACTGTCCAAAGATAAGACATAATGCGAGTCAATAGATTGCATTGATCTGAAGAATGCTACATGGATGAATGTAAATAAATCCTGATGTGTATAGTTTTAGAGAAAATCTAGAACAACAGTTTTTTTTTTGGTAAACCTCGAAATTAACTGTACAATGATCACACGACCTATTAAGATGGGACGGATGCTTAAGTATACATTAATTAAATGAAATCGTTCAGTTTAACGTCCCACAGTTATGCTCTTTAGGCTAAGGAGGACGGATAATAATCAATGGAAGTGAATGATAATGGAAGAATCGATGGAATGAGAGAATTGGTGAGCTAACGGGAGTAACCGTGAGAAAACCCACGGACACGATGCTGTCCACCGCAGTTACGTAGTCGGGGATCGAACCAGGAACCACACATACACACACCAGAGGTAAGCGCTCTACCATTAAACAACGTGCCCCTGCAAGTATACACTAGTGATACGACAGTATACAACATGATGGTTTGAGATATAGCCCAATATTGTGATTAAAAACGTAAAATTTAATTTTTATTCAACCATAATATTGCCGAGAGAGATGCGACATATTATCAATCGATAGATCATATCGTGCTGAACAAAATGACATCAATGATGGTAAATTCTAATCCGTAGTTTTTGACAAAAAGCAAGAAAAAATGAATATTTATGTAGTTAAAAGTGCGTTCTTCGTAGCCAATCATTTGATAGTTATATTTTGCTGGAATAGATTATCTACAAAATTAAGTATACACTGTATATGAAAAAATATATGACTTAGTATTAAGTAGCAAGCCTGTATCCAGGTCTAGGGTGGTCTAGGGGGCCGCCCCCCTAAATTTTTGCTGCCCTCCTAAAAATATTTCACGGTAGGCTCTCAAATGAACTATAATATAGTGATGAACTATCATATGCTTAAATCGGGCCACCCCTAACTTCAGCCCCTACATTTTTGGGCTGGCTACGGGCCTGTTAAGTAGCTGATTTTGATTGATTTCTTTGAGGGAGTACGGTGCCTCAGTGGAAGAGCGCTTACCTCTGGTGCTTGGGGTCCTTGGTTCGAGCTCCGGCCAAGTAAGCTTGTGGTGGACAACATCGTGCTCGTGGGTTTTTTCGGAGTACTCCAGTTTCCTCCCACTTTCTCATTCCACCAATTCTAGCAATCATCATTCACTTGCTTTAATGGTCGTCTCTCATAGCATAACAGCCATATAAACTCAAAGATTTCACAGATTTTGATTTCTCCAAACGGAGACACACAAACTACTTGTAACTAGCTTTCCGTTATTAGTTCTCTGACAGCAGTTTCATGTCTTTTAACATTAAATATGGATTAATACTATAATTAGTTGCTGTGTCGTATTGGATATAAAATAGTTATTGCTGCAACTTTCTACAGTATGCTTATCACTTATAATTAACAAAGCATTTTATTTTCTGTTTTTTCAAGTAATAATCATTCAAAATGATAGAAACTAATGTTCCCGTTACTCGTTTATTTTATCAAGGAATAATAATAATTATTATTATTTGTTATTTTATTCCTCTCGAAAAAGTGTGTCTACGTTAAATTCATTGAAAATGAAGAGAACAAGAAACTGAATTCTTCATTTGAAAACATAGCTGGAGAGCATAAAATAGCATACTGTAAATATTGTAATTAGTAACACTTGAGCAGGGGCGGACCCATGGGGGAGGCAGTTCACCGGGTCCGCGTTCCCCCCCCCCAAAAAAAACTTCCTAATTCAACATACATTTATACATTTTCTCAATAAAACTAAATGATTGAAGTAGCATAAAAATGTCTTACTCTTCATCTGTACTCTTTCTCTTATAAAACCAATGTAGTTCTATCATTTCCTCCCCTGAAAATATAGTTGGAAGTACACAATTACTTACATCTTTTCGGGTGCAGAACAATATCCATTCAGTGCTACATAGATGTAATGGCTTGTAGTATTGGAGTCGCCTCCAAAACTTGGACTCCTCCCAACTAAAATTTCTTGGTGCGCGCCTGCACTTGACTAACTCAGAAGGATGATGATTTTTATAAACGGGAAATTATTTGGAGGAAAAAGTGTTAAGTTTCCCAATTGTGGAAGAAAGGGGAGCAACTGGATTGCGCACACTCTAGATCCCAAATTGCGCACAAATCTCTATTGGCCTTTTTGAACACAGATGTTTGACCAACGTTGCCACAATAGTAGCTTTAAAATCTGTGCGCAAACAAGGTTTTTCTGCAGGATAGGATAGAAAAGAAATTAGAAATAAAATCTATTATCTGGTACTAAAAGCAATGACATTCGAAGGAATCAGCGTAGTTTACTGAAAGTTTATCAATTTCACTGTTTTGATTAATTGAATAAGCAAAAGTTTATGAAGTAAAATCGCACACGAAATCTACCTAACTCAGACCGCGGATTCATGTAGGCTCGATATAAGTGTTTGTTCGTTGCCCTGAATATTTTTCAATCAAGATTCATCCAAATGGAATCGACATCCAGTGATGTTACATTCTGGAAAGACCTCACTGATAGCTTCATGAGCTGCAGTTGCAAAGTCTACATGGATCGATTTTAAATTTATTCCAGGTTCTTAACTTCTTATCATTTCCCATATAGCTTTGAAAGTTTGCTTATCCCTCTCCGGCAAAAAAGCATAACATAGAGGCAGATAAGATCTAGTTTTGTATGCGTGAATAGTATACACCTGATGAAAATGACGAAAAGCATATGTAAAGGTACCATCAGCGTGAAAGTGAACATCATTTGTCTCATACGTAAATCTGAAAAGTGAAACGAGATTAAATGTTACTTCAAATGCATTAAGTTTATTAACACTAATACTACAAATGTAACATTTTATACCATACAGTTGTTCTTCATAGTCAAGCTTATACAAAAAAAAGCCAACAATATTGATATACTGAAACTAGGGACATTCCATGTGAAATTAACCAATGAAATGACAAAAACTGATCTGACCATCTTAGATTTTTGTAAAAATTGGTGCACAGCTTTATTACAGTAGGAAATGAAAAAATCCTAAATATTACCTCTCTCCTCCTGCAAGTGTCCCCGTACAGGGTGTTCAAAAATGTCAAAAGAGGGCATTATTAAAAATTGGGTACTGTGATTATTAAAAATTGTCATAAAATGGCTAATATGCGCACTAGAGACATGAAACAAACACTATTGGAAAGCTTAAAGACCACTCTACAAGTTTTACTATATTAAAAAATCCTGTAAAATAAAAAATAACACTTCAAAAATTCAAATTCAAATTTGAATTTCGCATAGAAATGTTCCTGCGAATTTGTTCAAAATTGTCCAGATTGTAATCTTGCATGTGTACTAAAACACCACAAAGTTGTATTTTGGGTACTCAATGAAATCCGATTCAAAATTCAACATAAACAAACATTGCACAATATTGACCATGTGAATATCTGGGTTCATATCGATAACCATTTGCCTGTAGCTATTTACCTGCAGCATCAAAGTAATTTATATTCAATTTCATTTGTTTCTTGATGTATTCATTTGAATTTACACAATTATTCACCTTTCGGGTTATCTAGAGAGGTATTAAGTTTCCGAACAGTACTCAATACAGGTCATTATTCTTGTTAGTCAGGCAGGATTGCTGTTACAAAACTTATTATGAAAGGGAGGGATATATTTCCCTTCTTTCACAATATTTGTATCAAATGTGTTACGAAAAACAGTGACGCTGTTCACAAAAACTTTACACACTTTAGCACAAACAATTAGTCAATAAATTCTTTTTGGTATTTCAATTATGCACTTCCGCATGTCTGTGACAGCCATCCTGAAACAAAGGGATGAAAATAACTTGTATCAATGTAGCCAATATAAATTTAGAAACATCCATACTGACTAACAAGAATAATGACCTGTATTGAGTACTGTTCGGAAACGTAACACCTCTCTAAATAATTCAAAATGCAAAGATTGAGGCAGAATGAGACTGAATGCAGAATGCGAAGATTGTGGCTAAATCATGGCAAACAACACAAAAATCGAGTTGTGGCAAACAACATGCCACCAGGAAATTCAAGGGATACGAAGAAATTCGTCTCTCTTCTCCTTCCTCCTCTCTCGCCCCAGGAATACAAGCCCTCCGATCATTTCCTACAGCAACTGTTAGTTTAATTTTCACAAATTTGAATCGTGTTGTCCACGAGACTATAATTTCACGAGTGTCATTGGAAACAATAGTTTACCCAAGTCTCAGATCTCAAACATTGCTGGGGCCGCGGTGCTCAGTGGTAGAGCGTTCACCTCTGGTGCTTGAGGTCCCGAGTTCGATTCCAGCCCCTGCCAAGTGAACTTTGTGGTGGACAAACATCGTGTGTGTGACTTTTCTCGGGGTTCTACCGTTTCCTCCCACTTTCTTCATTCCACAATTTCATTCATTACTCATCATCACCGTCTCCTTTAGTCTACTCATCATCACCGTGGGACGTAAAACTCAAAGATTTCATTTCATTTCAAACATTGCTTTAATGTTACACGATTGATGATATAAAAACTACTAATTGACAAAGTGATTGACAAGACAAGACGAGAAAAGCTGTATGAGTTGAGTTGATTTTGACTTTAACGTCTAGTTCAGCAGCGAGGCTATATAAGACGGGACCTACTGATTAACGTGAAATCCGAACCACATGAGCTCCCGCCGGGAATCGAACCCGGGTCTCCCACGTCAAAGGCGCGTACACTAACCGCTTAGCCACCGAGAAACTCTAAAAGCTGTCTGAGAATCCAGACATGACAAGAAAGAATTCTTCGGAAATCGTGACAAAATGATTTTTGTTTTTTACAAAATTTACGGGACTAGAAAACCTTATTCCAGTGGCGGATCTAGGAGGTAAAAACTAGGGGGGGAGCCAGAACCCAGGCTATGATTGATGGAGGGATCATGCGTTTACTATAAACTTTCAAAAATATATAAATAATACAGGGATGCAAATACCCACTCGCCCGGAGCGAGTGCTTCATCGATGTGGGCGAGTATTTAATATCATACCGAAGGTACTAAATGATTTCTATTGTGGTATGTGGGCTAGTAGCTTGTTTATTGGGCGAGTAAAATTTTGTTGCTTATTTGCATTCCTGAAATAATAACTTACTCAAAACACTGGTGGGGAAGGGGGCTAGGACCCTGGGTCCGATGTTGATACGTCACTTCCTTGTTTCTCTTTTCGGGAGCAATACTAAATATGAAAAAAGATTTGTAAACTGGTAACAATATTGCTTTTCGTCTGTTAATTTCTCGGCTCTGTTCTTCTTTCTATCTCTCCCCTCCCGCCCAAAAAAAAAAAAAAACAGCAAATTAAATCTGTTGACGGCCCTGGGAATGAATTTTTGTCCTTTTGATTATTTAAATAAAGAAAAAAGGGAAAAGAAAAAGAAGAGAAACTAAACCAATGATGACCTCGCTGTTTCTAGCCAAACTGCTTCACCCACGCGCCCGTAACAGCAGATCATATAGACTTAGAATTTATACTTGCAAGTTAGCATCAGTTAACTTTTTTTTTTTTTTTTTTTTTTTTTGTCTAACTCAAAAGTTTCTTGTCTTCCAAAGCGTAGGTATAACATTAAAATAAAAGAGAAAAAGAGAAGTAAAAAGACCCTGGACACAAAATGTGATCTGGGGCAAGGAGACACAGTAGACGTACACCCCTCTCTTTCCCGCCGCGCCATGATGCCTGCCTGTTTTCACTTGCAACAAGTTACATGTAGACTTATGTGTTTTTGTGATATCAAAATGCAATTCACGATTTACCAATCTAAAAGCAACAAGCAACTAGCAACAGCTCTTTCAGTATCATTGGCCGTGAAACGTTTGTCTTTCTCTAAGCTTCCGCGAACATAATTTTTGAAAAGAAAAGAAAGAAAAACGTATATAATAGTTTTTTGAGATTATGTTCACTGTACTGTATGGCAGAAACCTGATTCTAATAAAAAAAAACGAACGGGGGCGGATTGATAACTTTTCTTGTTTCCAGTTGAGGTCAAAAAGATGAAGACCTTCCAGTTAAAACAATCACCTAAGTTGACCCCGCCTCTTGGAAACAAATGGGCGTTATCGAAATATGGAATCTTTTATTATTATACTTACGTTAACTTAAAAAAAAAAAACAGAAATTAATTCTCAATCTATGGATCATGGAGTATTTGATGGGTCACGAAATTCTATTGCATAAAGTGTAATGAACAATAGCCTAATGTACTGTGTACGTTGTATGTTATATGCTAAAAATCAAAGTTGTGTTTTATTTATTTATTTATGTGTGAGTCAAAATACCTTTGACGTAATTTTACATTGGACCAGTGTAAACATCCTCACCAAGATCTATGAACCGCCTCGTTTAAATTCTCCTACATGTCCCTTATGAAAACAATATCTACTACAGTATCTTTCAAACTTTCTCAATGCTTTTAATCTGCAATAATTTCTCTCATTCCCATCAGGGCATGTTATTAAACATAGAAAACAATCATCTTGAAAATAATAAAAATATCAAAGTATTATTATTATTATTATTATTATTATTATTATTATTATTATTATTATTATTATTATTATTATTATTATTATTATTATTGTACACTAGTAATTTTTAATCGAAACATTGATATATTCGACAACAACAAAAGATTGAAGCAAAAATTATTAATTATAAATACGTATGTGTAATGAATCTTAGGAAACTATGATTGAACTAAATGCCTAAATGCCTGCTGTATTTTTCAATAAATCAATAAATATTACCTTGTCTTCAATGTCGCCCACAGTCTGTAAGCAAGAATATATCACTTTGTATGGCATTGAGAAACAGAACAATTTCAAGATTTAAAAAAAAAAAAAAAAAAAAGACTTTCATATTAGATATAAAATTAGTGTAAAATGTATAGATTAAATTCCTTTTCATATTTCAATATTAAAATATTGAAGTTTATATATGCAATTGTATTTAAAGGAAAAAGAAAAATAAAAGTAGTAAATAAAAAGTTATATTAAAGAACGGACACATTTTATCAAAGTAAATATTTTCAGTGCAGTGATGCAATTTTTCGTTTTACAGTGTGAAACTCCGGTCGACTTCAACTGGAAGTACGGAGTACATATATAACTTTTGATTTTAATCTAATCTAATCTAATATAGATAAAATAAAAAGTTTGTTTGTATGTTTGTCTGTGTGCGGCCTGGGGACCAGACGATTGGACCGAGTTACCAAATTTTGGTCATGGGTGCCTTGGTTCAGGCCCCAGACCAAGACAAAGCGTTTTTTTTCTTTAATTTGAACCAGGGGGTCTAGGGGAAGCGTTTATCGGGACGTGTAAAAGTAGTAGAAAATGACTTATATTGGTGTCCAATTCATAGTTTTCGCGGTCGCTCAGATCAATGGTGAAACTCCGATCGCATCACCCCATTCGGCAGCGGGCCACGGGTCACCGGGAGGATAACGAAACATGTAAAAATAATCCAAAATGACCGATATTAGTGTCAAATCTATAGGTTTTGTGGTTGCTGAGATCAGTGGTGACACTTCCATTAACGATAACTTGAAAATTCAGCTACCATTGTATGCGGGCCGGGACTCATCTGCAGGTAAGGGTTACTCAGACATGTAAAAATAATTCAAAAGGATAGATATTAGTGTCAAATCCATAGTTTTGGGGGTCGCTGAGCTCAATGGTGAAACTCAAGATCTTGTTAACTTTGAAATTTAGCCCCTATAAGCTAAGGAACGGAGGACCATAATGGAGGGGTCATCGAGACATGTAAAAATAATCCAAAATGACATATATTAGTGTCAAATCCATAAATTTCGCGGTCGCTGAGATGAATGCTGATTGTCCTCATCAGCTGGAGGCCAGAGGCGTTTTTTTTTTTTTTTTTCAAAATTCGAACCAAATGGTCTTAGGGACGTTTACTGGGATATGTAAAAGTAGTAGAAAAAGACCGATTTTTTTTATTTCGTTCAGTTTGTTTACATAGATATTTTATTTGATCCATGCGAAGAATGGGTATATTCAGCTAGTAGAAGAGCATGCGTGAAGATAGAAACAGTTCCTCGTATGCTAAATCAACATCAAAAACGCATTACTTGGTATTTCTTTCTGCTTTACTTCTAGTATGAATATTAATATTGAAACAGAAGTACAAATTGAGATCCATCACCTAGGGCACCGATCCTGGGGGGAAGCGGGGGGCCGGGCCCCCTATTGTATTTATGAATATACAATATTTGGCATAATTTGAATGCAATTTGTCTTAAAATCCTCATGTAATATACCTTCTGCATCTGAATGCCCCCCCCCCATTTACAGAGACATCGGCGCCCTTGTCCATCACTGTCGGTTGCAATAAAGAATTAAAATCAGATGGGAAACATACGCTTGCGTTATCTGAATCCATTTAGAATAATAAAACTGTTTGTCGCTATATATTTCAATTTTAATCCATTATGCGATCAGTGTTGTAACCACAAATCGTAAATTTTCACCACTTCCGGTTTGAATACTCATTGCTGGGACGCAGAATCTCATGTTGAAAAACCGTTGTCGATATATCTTAACGTTTTTGCTCTATAAAAAGAAGTATTGAATCCGGGAACACTAGTAAATTTCACTTCCGATTTTGGTAGACTGTTTCGGGTGGTTATGGTATGTTCTCTTGAGACACTGAATCGATTGTTTTTAAAAAAAAGACCTTCTTGCTATCTATTACAGTTTTTGTTGCATGAACACCAACATTGAAACCGGAAACAGTTTGTTTCTACCACTTCCGGTATGAATAGGCGGTTAACGAAGAAAAATGAAACCTATTCTTGGAACCCTGAGTCGATTGCTAAAACAATGCATCTCAATATCTTTAACTGTTTATGCTCTAGGGAAATCAGTATTGAAACCGGAAGTATCAGTAAATTCGAACCACTTCTAGTTTCGATAGAGTATTATGGGTAGTAATGATAACTTCTCTTGAGACGCTGAATCAATTGCAAAAACAGCTTTTTGATTACTTATTACTGTTTTTTCTATGAAAATCAAGATTGAAACCGGAAGTAATAGTAAATTTAAGCCACTCCCGGTTTTGATACAGTATACAGGTAGTCGTGATATGTCTTGAGACGCTGAATTGTTAAAAAAATTCTTGCTATCTGGTACAGTTTTCGTCATATGGTGATAAAAGTTAAAACCGGAAATGATTAATTTGCACCACTTCGGGTTTGAGTAGAGGCATAACAGAGATGATGGAACCTTTCCTTGGGAAGCTGAATCGATTGCGAAAAATTGCTTCTTGATATCTTTCACCGTTTATGCTCTACGGAAATCAGTATTGAAACCGGAAGTAATAGTAAATGTAAACTACTTCCGGTTTTGGTAGTGTTGTGGATAGTCATGACTTGTTGTATCGAGACGTTGAATTATTTGCAACGAGAACAGATTCTCGCTATCTGTTAACGTTTTCGTTCTATAACGATAAACGTTGAAATTGGAAATGGCTAATTTGAACCATTTCCGGTTTGAATAGAGACTTAGCAAAGGAGATGTAACCTATTATGGGGACGCTGTGTCGATTTAAAAAAAAAAAGAACTGCTTCTCCATATTTCTTAACGTTTTCGCTCTGAAACTTGTCGACAGACAGACAGACAGACCTATGGACATTAGCATTATATAAAACTTCCGATACGTGTGCGTACGGTTGCATAGTTTGGAAGTAGAGTAATATTTATAACAATATGCCGGTATTTCATCTGAAAATAATAATAATAAGTGCTTTTTCTGAGAAAAATGCCGGTATTCACTCTGAATATGTTATTACAGCAACTTCTACGTTTTAACATGTCCTGACATACCATCATTTCTAATTTCATTTGTCATATTGTTAATGCAAATAATATTAATGCAAATATTTGCAGGATGTACAATATAAATAATGGCTAGAGAAATACCTATAAAAACTTTAAGAAAAAGTGCGGGCACGATATAACAAAGGTTCCCGAACTCATGAGGTAAGCTCTCATAGAGAATGGAACTGATGCTCATTTGATATTACAGTTACAAAAATATGATCGTGACGTTGAAATAAAAAGAAATGAATTTGTATTCAACGTTCCACAATTATGCATTGAAACTAAGGAAATGATCAGGGCCGTAACTTGTAGAGGCAACTGCACCCCAGGAAATCTCCCCTACCGTTCGAGGGTGCCCGTTTTAAGACAACATTTTCTTACTCCATATACGATACGAACAGGAAATTATAAATGAAGCATCAAACAGGTTCAGTACATTACATAACAAAACAGCACACAAAAGGTCAATAAAACAAACAAACAAAAAAAAACAAAAAAAAAAAAACAGTCGTGAGCCCTTTACCGTAAAAAGTATCTGCTATTAGGGGCCCTAGAAATAATATTTATTCGTATGGCTTTGAGATTTGTCAATATTGTCTCCTAAATTAATTTGTCATGTATGAAACGGGTCCAGGAGCGTAACTAACGGTCCCGCAGACCTTGCCGTGCGGGAGGGCCCACAAGCTCCGGGGGTCCAAAAAGAGTAAGAGAAAGATGGAAAGAGGGAGCCTAAAAATCAGAAAAAAACAACTTTTCTAGGGGCTCAAATACGCGTATTAATGTTAGCTCCCCCCCCCCCCAGAAAAAATCTAAGTTACGGCTCTGGAAACGATGATGATGATGGTGAATGAAATAGAATGTAGAAAGTGGAAGTAGTGTTCTTCACGATATGATACGATATAAGAAATTAGGTTTGTCGTTTCGTCTCTAGCCTATTCTCGATAAGTTTTCCTTGAAAATTTCCCCGTCTCATTTTTAAATTTATGTACAAAATTCATGCCTTATTCGTATTTTTGTTAATTTCATCTAGCTGTTATTAGAATCCTTTCGCCTCACGGGACGTTGAAGAAAAGGTGTTATATAACAACTTTTAAACCACATTTATTATTAGGCTGTTTTGTATAATAGCTTTTGTATCTTCAAACACTGGCCCAAATCACGGGGGGATGAGGGGGACATGTAGGCCTACTCCCAATCTTGGAACTGGGTGGGGGACTCTCCCCCCAATAATCCGATTTGAAATGTGATTTTCATCTACATTGTGGATGTGGATTATTGCGGATGCCTTAGTAGAAACATACCAATTATAAAGATGCATATATTCCGATTTTAGAATGTGTTCACGGCACTGATTTGTAATACTGATATGTACCACTAATTCATCTACATCGCCTGATATATAATATACAACAGGTTCACCTCAGAAATCAGATTCATCTACCCTAATATGAGTCTCATTCAATCCCCCCCCACCTTCAAGAATAGACCTCAAATCTGCCCGCCTCCAATGTTGAAGACAACTCTGCTCCCTGATCCTCCACAGCATTGTTTTTCAACTTCATAATATTTTTGACCATTACTAAAAAAAAAAAAAAAAAAAAAAAAAACATCTTATCACTCGAAGGTTAAAGGAAAATCATTTTTGCCTTTTTTGGTCAGTATTAATTTTAATTGTAATTTTATTCTATTCCATGTGATTTATTAACCATTGTCTTCTACAAAAATAATATATAGGAATGGGCATGGGAAGGGGGGCCCAAAATAATCTTGCGGGGGAGCCCGACATTTTTGCGTTACGCTACTGGTCTGATATGAGCGTGAGTTTAATTGAGGTAGTTCAAAAGTGAGTACTTTTGCCGCATCTCCCTAAAAAAAAGGCGCTGTTGCTGATAATAATAATAATAATAATAATAATAATAATAATAATAATAATAATAATAATAATAATAATAATAATAATAATAGAAACAAGAGAACGACTGAGACTAGAACGGCGAACAGAAGAAGAGAGAGAACAAAAGCTACGGTACTCGTGGTGTCAAAATATGAATCAAAGACATTGAACTGATGTAACGGTGCCGAGTAATTGAAAATTGTGAAATGGAAAAGCTACTATTATTTCACACCCTCACGAACATCTTCACAGAAAGAAACAAGAAGTAAAAAAAAAAAAAAAAAAAGAAAGAAACACATGAGAAACAAGAGATAGCATTGTTTGTTTGTGTTGCATACAGGTGTTGCAGAACAGAATATGTATGTAGGTCGATGCAACACCATCATCATCAACAACAACAAACTTACCTGTAAGCCATGAGCAGTAACTTTTCTTTCTTTCTTTTCTTTCTTTCATTGAAGAAGTTACTGTTTATGGCCTTTGATTTTCATCGTGAGCTGAACTCTTTTTAACCGAACGTTCTATACCTAACCAAGCTCTCAAGGTGATTTCTTAGTAAAACTTAATAATTACATGTGTTGCCAGGTAAATTTCAACCTTCACACAAAATCAAAGTGACAAAAGCTTCACCTACACCTGCAGTCAAGTTGTGAATAGAGATAATTTTCCAGCACCTTTCGTCCCCCCCCTTCCGGTTTTGTGGAAACTTTATCCCTTTATTCCCTTCAGTGGCGTACGCGAGGGGATTTACGAGACATAACCTCTTCTTGAGCAAGATATTATGGAAAATTAAGCATTTACTATATTAAGATATGTAAAAATCACGCATAAGATTGAATGCTTGAGTCCACCCTTGATTAATTTCTGCATACGTTACTAATTCTTTTATTTTGCCCGGCTCTTCTTTCGCCTTCTTTTACTTTACACTTAAAGAAAAATATTTCAAATTTCCAAGTTATCTTGGATTAACCCTTTAACTGGTTATGACGTAATATTACGTCATGGCATATGTGCAGTGGAAACGGCTACGACATAGTACTACGTCTTGACTAAAAAGTCACTAATGTTCAGTGGCAATGACGAAGGTCTTTCCTGAAAACTTTTCTTCTTACTTTAAGTCGGAAACAAATCCATAGATGCCTCTATATGGCCATAATGCGCAAATGACATTGACTTTTGGAGTAACAGATGGCACATTATTGCTTGTAAGAAGAACATTGCTGCTGCTGTAACAAAAGAAGCAGAAACTGCATTCAAAATAGTAGCAAACGTCTTGGTGAAGCGGGGACGTCATCGTAACGTTCTTTTGTTTATTGTTGTTTGTGTGAAACATACATCATTGTTTCATAGTCCTACGGTTCTTATGGCTACGATGTAATACTGTGTACCAACTGAGGGTACACATTTCCAGAAAACTGTGCCAGTTTCAGGGTTAAATGTCTTGTATTTTGTGTGATAATTTTAATAAGATAAAGCAATTTGTGATTTCTCTGTTTCAAAGGACACAGGTGCAATTTATAAGGTTCACCAACTTCTTCACAGCCAGAATAAGATTCATGATTTGAAGGCAGAATTGCGGGCACCTTCCGTAACGGTTTGCCTCAACGCAACGCAAAATTTGCGATAATCGGCATATAGAGTATATGATGTTTTTATTTTTGCGTTGCGTTGCTGTGCACAAAATATTGCGAAAACTGTACGGAATGAACCCTTTGTTTAGTATCTTCGATTACAGATATGTGATAGCTACCATTAAAATCTTGGAACAAGCAACGTTCAGAAAAAGAAGAGTGGGCTGTCTACTTTCATAAGATAATAGGTAAATGGTTTTACCGAGGAAAAGCCTGAGTCTAGTCTTCAGAAGAACCGTTGTCGAATTTACAACATCTAGAAATTTTCAGTTTCGAGGGAATACGAAGTTCGCTCCATTGGTCTCTGTAGATGCGGAAAGAAACTTTACCATCCACGAAGAAGTTTTATCTCGAAATAGAAACGTACATCTATACAATAGAAATACTGTATATGTGTATTATAGAGGTGTAGATGGATTATATTAGTTTTCAATTAGCCAAAAGAGCAGTTGTCAAAATAGTTGAGGGAAATTGTAACTTTTTTATTTTACTTTAGTATATTTTTCCGTTTATTTTTCCTTTGTAAACTGTTCCTAAAAATCCTAACCCTTATCAATTTCCGTCCCCATCTTTTCAAGCAATATAAAGAGAAGGAAGAGGAAAGGAAAAAAGAAAAGAAAAATATAGAACAGAGAAAAAGCCATGGATGTTATAAAATAGAGGATCTGCCTATACAATAAAATTGTGAAGCTATACGTCACAGTTTCGCCATCCTTATTCCGCCCGCACCGCCCAATAAGATTACAATGTTTTGAGCCAACATTTATTGCGGAAACGAAAGTAGCCGATCAGACGTACCGATGCTCTTTTTTTTCTTTTATATATGGAATTTGTTGTTAGTATAAAAATAATGACTGCTTATTTAAGTAGTCAAATATTTTTTAGATGGTCTTTCGTTCTACCTTTGCTCGTTGAAGATGACCGAATTTGTGAGCCCGGGTCTTGGTATCGAGATCAATAACTGAATATCAGCCCAGAAACCAGAAACCGGAAAGTCTGTTTGGGAACTACCCAGCAAATCTCGCAGCAGCCAGTCCTGGGCACAGACTTCAATCTAGCTCCGAGGTCCCATATGCTAAGGATCATGCCGTGATTAGTACATGGCTGCTCGCACTAGCGAGAGGCTATCTATCAGAGTTATGAAAGCAGAATATGAAGAAATGGCCAGTGCTTTGTAGTGCAAATTAAATTTCTAAATTGTCAGGGATGTGAAATTCTTATCAGTCTGTGTGAGTCAAAACATTAGTCCCAATGAGAATAGCAAGCCTTAGCATGTGTCAGAGTCCCAATGAGGGTAATAATCCCAAGCACACGAATCTAGTGAGGTTGATGAGTGCAAGATTAAGGTATCGCAAACCACATTGTGGACATTTTTCTTTACTTACTTGCTTTTATTTTGCTTACTTTTACTTACTTTTGTAAATTTCATGTATTGTTAATGCATTTTTTGTTTGGTCTTTCTGTAGGAACCAAAATTTGAAACAGTCACTAAAGAAACTGTAGAAACATTCCAAGGAGGAAAAACCCAAAGGAAAGTGGTTGAAAGGAAGACAGATGTCTTGGATAGACTTCCGGCAGAATTCCGTAAATCCCTAACCGGTCAAGAAACTACCAGTAAGTATATATATATTTTACTTTATTATTTGGAAACTTCAAAGGTACATTTCAATAATGACAAACGTGGATTTCGTTACACATTACGAAACTACGAAATAGGACTTCTATATTATCGAAATTCAATTATGAAGCTGGAGCTGATAGATCCTTCATTTACTGTAACCTAGAAGGGTGCAAGTTATTAAATCTGGTACGGGCAAATGTAGAACCTATAATGCAGCGAACGTAGAGAGTTAGTTGGAGGACATGTACGTACCCACGTCTATAGGAAATAGACTGTCATCTGGAGTGTTGACACTCCACGACGTGTGTAGAGCCTGTCTATCTCAGGTGTGCCCCCGGAAAATATGCGAAATGTACTCTGGCCTCACCCTCTGATGGAGGAAACCCTTCGTTTGCTTAGGGAAAAGAGGTGAATGATCTCAGCTGTGTTGCCAATTTGCCATTCAGCCGTTTGGTCTAGACGAGTGATGATCGTAAATCAGTTAAAATGGCTAACAAGATAGAGCACAGCGAAGTCGGTGAAATAATTCATTATGGCAACGCTTCGGCATCCTATAAATGAAAAATCTCGGCCGCAGCAGTTTGTCCCTCCTCTTTGAAGGGAGGTACAGGAAAATATTGATAATAGCGCCAGAAGGGGCACAGTTGAAATAGGAAGGCTCTATCTAGCCTCTATGCATTGGCGTCAGCAGCACATAAACTTTGGGAGGGGGAACAGCTACCATGGGGACTGGGGTGTACGGAATATTCCCAGGAAAGTAGGGGTCCTTTCCCGAATTTTTTTTTTTAAAAATAGTCTTCATACATTGCATTTTAAAGCATTTTTGACTCATGAAGCAAACAAAAACAAAAAAAAAGTTTTTATTTTGACCTTTGATAGTATAGTTTTTTTTTTTTTTTTTTTTTGCAAAATGTGGTACTAAACAAACATACACAACTTTACAGTTTCTTTATTCAAACAATAAAATGCAACCTTGTTTCACAATTTTAGTTAAGCTTAGAAACAATAGTTTTGAAAAGAGGTTTCAGAGCTATAAGCCTACAACTAATGTAAATGACGCTCCACAATGTATAGTTTAAAAATTAATTGGAAATTATGTTTCTGTTTAGCTAAACTAAACTCCTTTTGCTGTTTGCTATCTAAATAAAAACAGTTTGTAAATTTACAGTTAACTTCGCCTTCACCTTCATAGGGCCAAACAGACTTCTTTTTTTTTTTTTTTTTTTTTTTCATAAATGGAAATAAACTTTGGTACTACTTTTTTTCATATCCACTTTGTCTACCATTGTTTGTGAACGTAGCAAACTGCTACATGGTTGAGGCTCTTTTGGATCATATTTAACGTAAAATACTTGAAATATTGGGGGGACGAAAACCATTTTACAAATATTTGGAAGAGGCACGTCCCCGGTGGGATTGACGCCCGTGCTTGTACAGTCCGCTGCAAAAAACCTGCAACATGAGCATGTAAGTTTATTGTGAAACTGCGCCTAACAGCGCAGGGAATCAACATAACGTCTAAATGTCTCGAATCACGTTAGGAAAAACTTCGGTGTCCTCCCCTACATACTTATTTTGGAGTAAAAGACTTCGTCGTTTCACAATAAACTTACATACTCATGTTGCAGGTTTTTTGCTGCGGACTGTACGTACAGCAGGACGCTAGGTATAAAAAAAATGTAGTGAGAACTGGGATCGAACAAATGACCCCAATCGCGAGAGGTTCGCGCTCTATCACGGAGCCGCTTCAGATCACAATGAGGGAAGTAAAGAAACGAATAGTTATAGGCTAACATTATATACCTGTATGTCGAGAAATAGACTAAGTAACACTGTTTTAAAAACAACAGTTTATAAAGTATTTCTTGAATGTGTTCGAGGAATAGGGATGCGCACGAGACGAGTCGATACAAGATTTTCCTGACAACATTTGAGTCGAGACACGGCTCTTCCAATAGAAAAATATACAGTTTTCGAGACGAGACATCACTTTTACCCCACCCAAAGTTTTACAACACATTTTCGAGAGGAGACAGCCACAAATCTTGTCTTGTGCGCATCCCTATCGAGGAAATGCCATAGCTTTTTAGGTAGAATTAATCAATCAGCTTGTCTCAAAGACAATAATACTTTTTTTTTCTTTTTCGCATATCCTTTTTAACAGCATCGCACTGTAAACCACTGAATACAAACAGCAATAAATTGTAACAACTGACAAGTTATCAACATATAGGCCTATATTTTAAAATATATTGAAAATGAAAATCTGTAGTCTCCGTAGAGAAGTGAATATTTAAAAAAACAATTTATTCATAGTTTGTATTCTGTGCTATAGCTACAGCGATAGTCAGTTGTTTCCTCTAGGTTAAGAGCTGTGCTATGCAGCTTGACATTTATACAATGGTTAAATAAATTACGCTGTAAGGGCTCGGGTCTCAACCTCTGGCTCATTAGATAATATATTGTGTGTTCTTTGTGTTGCATTTAACTTCACAAACAGTGAATTTTATAGTCTATTGTTGGTATTTCTATAAAGAAAGGAGTACTACACAGAGTGAAAGTAATTGTGTTTGACTCTTTTTGACTTTTATTTATACAGTTAGTTTTTTATGTAAGTTCATTTAAATAACCTTAATACATTCACAGGCTATTGTACGTATACTGTGTTCCAAATAAGTAAAAGTATGGTATTCTAACAGCAATAAAGAAGTACTTAATGTCTATAGATGCTAATCGCAATAGTTTTGCTCAAAAAATCTTGACCACCTCCGTTGCTCTAGAAGACGATATCCTAGGAATCGTAGTAGAAAATTCTAATTTTTGGCTTTAAATAAAGGTTTTAATTGGTCAATGAAAATCCACATTTGTTTGATTTAATTCTAACTGATCTAATTTGTCAAAGAAAATCCATATTTATTTGATTTAATTCTAACTTGGCCACGAAAATCCATATTTGTTTGATGCTAGCTGGTATAATTGGTCAAAGAAAATCCGTATTTGTTTGACTTAATTTTAATTGGTCTAATTGGTCAAAGAAAATCCATATTTGTTTAATTCTAACTAGTCTAGTTGGTCAAAGAAAATCCATATTTGTTTAATTCTAACTGGTCTAATTGATCAAATCAAGTCCATATTTGTTTGATTTAGATCTAACTGCAGGTAACAGAAGGGCTTTTCAAAGAGATGGATGGCTTTTTTTTTTTTTTTTTTAACAAGACTGTATGTATAAGTTATTTGGTAAGTTATTGTCTTGCATCCCCTCCATCTCAACGCTCGAAGCAAATGTTTGAAAATGTTAAAAGTGTCGTTCTATTATAGACTTTGTTTCTGAGTCATCCAGGAGAAAATCTGAGATATTTAATTCCGTTTCATATGCACAACTTTTGCGAACATTTGTAGAACTTCTCTATTGCGTGAGATCACTGGTTTGATCCCAGCTCACACCAAGTAGGCTTCGTGGTAGACAAACACTGCGTGCATGGATTTTCTCGGGGTTCTCCTACTTTCCTTCATTCCATCATTTCGTAGAGTAGTTACACACAGTATTAGTAATGTTGTCATGAAGAACCAGAATGCTTCTCAGTCGGACTTTCTTCCACAAAATTGTGTCCTGGAAGAATCAAAATAACTAGAGGAAAGAGATTCTGCTCCTCTGGAAAAACTATTTGCTACAGAACGATCCTGACATATAGTAATTTCTCTTAACTTCGAGGAAGCGTTAGCCAATTTCGGGTGAGGCCGGTCGTATAATGACCAGAGGTCATTTATTTATTTATTTTTATTTTATTTGTACCTATTACAATATTTGTATAAATCCCAATTACAATAGGCTTACATATTAATAAAACATCAGTGAGTATAATATAAAAAGAAAAAAAGAGAAAAAGAGAACAGATAAATAACAGTTAAAAAACACTGATAATGTAACTCTATAGCGTACAAGATAATTTGAAAATATAATATTCAACTTAAGTATTTTCACAACAAGGCTTAGTATTTACTCACACGGTGCTTATATTACAATAGATTTAATTGTTTTTATATAAGATGAAAAAGATGATGAAAAATCTAAATCAATATTGGTTGCCGATAAATTATTGTAAGTTTTACACATTCTCATTAGCGGTGAATTCAAGTATGCTTCGGTTTTAGCTCTTGTAAGATGGAATGGCGCCCTGTTACGAAGATAGGTATTTTTTTTTACATTAAAATGTAATTTACTCAATAATTCCGGATTATCTACAGTACCATTTACTAACTTGAACAAAAAAAAGTAACAGGGAAATCTCCCGTCTTACAGATAACATAGAATAGTTAAATGTATTTAATAATTCCTTATAAGATGTTTTCTCTGATGGAATTTAGCTTATAAATTTGATAATACAAATATCTCAAAAATTTCTTCTGAATACGTTCAATTTTCTTTTCATAGCACTTGTAGTAAGGCGACCATATAATAGAAACATACTCAATTTGACTACGAACCATACTGTTAAATAAGGTTGTATAAGCTTTAATCTGTTTAAACTCCCTTGTATTTCGTATTAAAAAACCAAGAGATTTAAATGCATCGTTGACGATATTGTCAGTATGTTGTTTGAAACATAACTTACTATTTACAAGTATACCTAAATCGTCTACTTCATACACTTTTTGTATAATGATATTGTTAATTTTATAGTCATGATCGTAATTAGAGACCTTTCTCGAAAACGAAATTGATACACATTTATTGATATTAAATGGTAACTTATTTTTAATACTCCATGCATAACAGTTATCCAAATCTGCTTGCAGTTGTGATATATCATTACTATCTCTTATCTCCTTATATATTTTCATATCATCTGCATATAATAGACATTTTGAATATCTAATGACAGTAGGTAAATCGTTTATAAATAACAAATACAATGCAACTAAGTTTCAAACCGCATATTCACTCCAGCATGTATTACACAAAGGTGTCTCCAACGTTATGACTGAGACTCAATTAATGCACTCAGGCTTTTGTCTTCTCTTAATCCCCTGCCTCCCTCTGCCTCAGCTTATCTAGTCTTCCACTAGTTAATACGCGGCCGGCCTTAGGTGGAGGAGAAGACTATGCTTCCCCGTAAATAAACCTCAAAAGAAACAGTGTTCTCGCCAGTTAACTCCATTTTCAGCTTGTGTCAGTTCAGTGGAGAAAGAGTATTCAAATACGACGATTGTTCCAGCAGTTTGCACCACCTCACTTTCACACATGATAGGAAACGAAATCAAAATGTGAGGGGGGGAGAAGGCTGTTCTGGGACACTATTTCCTAAAGGACGTACCCAGCCAGCACAAGAGTGATATGTAATCGAAATTTAATTTACATTAACTTCGGGGACCATCGGAAATATGCCTACAAGAAATATTCCGTGTGGAAGAAGTTTTTATCCTGAAGAATAATCACATATTTGAAGAAGTTTCTTCACGGCGGCCTCCGACATTAAAAACTTTTGGTTGCTATGCATATATATAGGCTATATATGATTTCGTTTTTCATTTGTTATCTGTGATGCATGTAAATGAAGCATTATCGTCAAAGGATTGTAGGATTTATCGCACTATTGCTATTCACCCGTGTTAGGATCATTCAGAATTAGAAATAAACATTAGCATTTGACGCCAAGCTAAATGAATAGATAGGCCTATTCTTGAAGCTAAAAAAGAGAACAAGTTATTTCAAGTGTTGGTATTTAAAACAAAACGCTTGAGGAAAGGATTTACAGTATATAAACGCTAAATATTTTGACACTTCACTAAGACTACAAGTTTACTGGCTTAATGAATAAGTTTATAACAAACTAAAATTACTACTTTAATCTTTATCCTTTGATACTCCAGCCACTCCTGCTGATAACTAAGGTTTTTTTTTTCTTCATTGGACTAATTTTCTTCAATACATCCAATTTGTTTATTCTGCTTATTTCGAATTCTGAATCATTCTAACAATAACGAATAAAGATAGTAAGACAAAATCTTACTGGTTCTTGAGAGAGTTTGTCAAGGAAGATCTTTGGGGGGATAATGATTCAGTATGTTAACCCTTAAGAGCCTGCTTTACTAAAAATAATGCAAAATTTACAATTTTTCTTTTGCTTGTTTATTCACAAGTGAAAGGAGATAATGATATGCAACGCACCACAATCATAGATAATGTTGTTATACAACAGAAAATATGAACCTGAAGAATTTTCAGTGTTGCCATCCATAGAAATCACAGTGTTGCCAGAATAACAATTTCCCTAAAATCTAAGTTAAAGCAGCGACTAGAAGAACGAACTCAACTGCATTTGATTACGTATCATGTTGCTTTGGTTTCCTGTGAACTGCTTTTTAAATAATAGTTGTATTTAGTTTCTAATAAACAAAATAGTTTTAACATACAGTTATTAAAACTAAATAATAATGCCATTTAAAAAGTAGTACACAGCAAACCAAAACAACACAATACGGAACCAAGTGCAGTTGAGATTGTTCCTCTAGTCGCTGCAATAACTTAGATTTTAGGGAAATTGTTATTCCGGCAACACTGTGATTTCTATGGATGGCAACACTGAAAATTCTTTAGGTTCATATTTTCAGTTGTAGAACAACTTTATCTATGATTGTGGTAAGTTGCATATCATTATCTCCTTTCAATTATGAATAAACCAGCAAAAGAAAAATTGTAAATTTTGCATTATTTTTAGTAAGGCAGGCTCTTAATCCCTCTGCACGAGAAAAATTATTTCGCCGTAAAATTTATTCCTCAACAATGGCAACACCGTATTCAATGCACACAATGCGGAACTGAAAGATAAAACAAGCGAAGGCATATGACATCAGCAGTACCAATAACAACCTCAAAACATAAGACCACTAGTCGTTTAAATACGCGGCTAATTTTGCTCGGTACTCGTGCAAGCTCATTTAGATCACTTGTAATAAATAAACCTTGTTTTGAGTATTTTTCTTTAAAAATCCGGGTACATGTCTAATTTTAAAAGGCCGCCGGAATGCATTTTGCAGAAAGAAAGATGATGATATGTCCGGAAGAAAGAAAATGCTTGATAATCCTGTATCGTTGAAATCAAATAGTATTCTTTAGATTTGTCCAGCAATGTGATTAGAGCATGACTCATTATTTTACAATTCATTTCGTCATAATTTATTTTCATAGTAATTTTAATTTATAGGTAGAACCGTTAGGAAGATAACTATCGAGTTCATGTTGGTATTATTTTTTTTAAATCTCGCATCACTGATAAGTCACTGAGCTTCCGAGCAATGTAATGCTGTGAAGGAAAGAGGTACGGAGAATGAAGCTACGTATGTAAGCGCTCTGGCACGCACTATATTTATATTAACTATGCTAGTGGCATCTATTGTGCGTTACTCAAACTACTTGGACTTGATGCTTGTGTCTCCCGTCAGTAGATGACAGCACAGAAAACATCTGATTCTCATCTCACAAGGAACCCTAGGTATCTATCAGAGCCCGATTTTCATGAAATTTTGTATATAGAGAGAGTACCTCGGGAAACTCGCACAGCCAAAATTGTAGCTGCAGAGTCCAAGACGTTGGGACACTAGGGCCCGAGAAAGATCAAAAGTGGAACCTCAGTACATTAAGGACATGGTGAGAAAATGCACGTTTTTCTTTAAAACTAATCGTTGTAACGACACGAAATGAGCATACATGGATACGAGATGGTCGATATGATCTGTTAAAAGTTATAAAAAGAATATCCACCATCTTGAAAGAGGCCATGTTGGAAACTGGTGCGATTGGTGCAAATGAGAAGAGGGTCACCCGATGCATTAATTTGAACGTAAATAGCCACAAAAACCTGTTGGTGAAGTCTGTTGTGGGATTACATTATTCCTGTGCTTCTAGTAGAGTGGTTTATGTACAAGATGAGCAAAGTGTATCTTATGACACTCGAGCAGATGCAGATTATGGAGCGCTATGAGTGGGATCAGTGGAACTAGAAAACCGAGCGAAATATAATTTTAGCACTACATCATTTGTGTCAGAGTCAACATGTAGTTGGTGTGGATGTGCTGATATGATGGGTTCAATCTTTATAATAATATCATGGTTGACATTAACTTGTAACTTTTTATTAGACTTAAATTAATCCGAGCAGAAGTCAGAACGTCATATCAGTCCACCTATAGCGCTCCATACCCTCAATCTGCTCGAGTGTCAGAGGATACACTTTGCTTATCTTGTACATAAACCACTCTACCAGAAGCACAGAAATAATATAATCCCACAACAGACTTCACCAACAGGTTTTTGTGGCTATTTACGTTCAAATTAATGCATCGTGTGACCCTCTTCTCATTTGCACCAATCGCATCAGTTTCCAACATGGCCTCTTTCAAGATGGTGGATATTCTTTTTATAACTTTTAACAGATCATATCGACCATCTCGTATCCATGTATGCTCATTTCGTGTCGTTACAATGATTTGTTTTAAAGAAAAATGTGCATTTTCTCACCATGTCCTTAATGTACTGAGGTTCCACTTTTGATCTTTCTCGGGCCCTAGTGTCCCAACGTCTTGGACTCTGCAACTACAATTTTGGCTGTGCGAGTTTCCCGAGGTACTCTCTCTATATGCAAAGTTTCATGAAAATCGGGCTCTGATAGATACCTAGGGTTCCTTGTCAGTATTATAGCTGATTTCAGACAAAAAAAAAAAAAAAAAAAAGCAACATGGGCCTACAAGGAAAATCTCTGGCCTTTGTCACTATAACATTAAGATACAATATTTTGAGTTCCGACACAGCAATTTTAAGTTATTTTTCTTGTTTTTAATTTTAGAAAGAATCATATACAGTGAAATAAATACAGTAGAGCGTCGATTATCCGAAGTAATTGGGGGACATGGGTGTTTGGAAAACTGGTTTGTTCGGATAATCGAACTGTACATGTTTATTTGCCAAAAAGAAGTACTGTAAAGTAAATTTATTCATAAAAACAGGCATCTCTTTAAGTATTACAAAGTAACGTACAAAGGCAACTTTAGTAGGAATATATAGTATGTGGTACAGTTTATTAAACAAAAATATGTACATATTACATACGCATTTTGCATGAACAATACACACAGTACACAAAGTGTGCTAATTGTTGAAACACAGCGACTGGCGGCTTGGCCGGTCAGCAGCGCCTTATGAAGGCCCCATTAGAAGCAATGTTCCGCCAGCGGTGGCTCAGTGCGGCGACTACTGTGGGGAAACTTGGTTTGGGAGTGAGGGGGATGATGGACGGTAGGGTGGGAGAGTAACAGGTGCGAGCGAGTACACAGTTCGGTTAAGTGGTCGTTCGGTTGACTGACGTTCGGATAATCGACGCTCTACTGTAATTCAAGGCATGAGCTTTTGTTCTACTTAGCACAAGGCGCCTGGAAAATAACTTTTACACCCTGTGCTTAGCCAAATTATCCAGTTAAGGACAGGAAGGCTCATTTTAACGGACATTAGCACTTGTTGAGTAATGTTTATTCTGCTTGATAAAAGAGGACACGGTGGCTCGGTGGTAGAACGCTTATCTATAGTGCATGGGGTCTCTGATTCGATCCCCAGCCACGTATGTAAGTTTGTGGTGGATAACATCGTGCTCGTGGGTTTTCTCGATGTACTTCCATATCCTCCCACTTTCTCATTCCACCAATTCCTCCATCATTATTCACTTGCTTTAATCGTCGTCTTCTTTAGCCTAAAGGTCATAATCGTAGGACGTTAAACTGAAAGATTTAATTTCATTTTTCGGTTCGATAAACTCACAGTTTTTAAAACATAATTTGGTTGTAAGTAGTTGAAAAATATACCCTGTTTTTGCTTAGTCTTGTGCCAATAAATGGAAAACACTATCATCAATACAACGAACGCCCATCATTTGAAGCAACGAATACATGGATAGATAAAATTGGCCCAACAAACAAAAGAACAATAGCTGCCATCTATTGGAAAAAGAGGCACTTTTTCTTTATCACAATCTACCAAGGATCTTATAAAATAGAGGCTCTGCCCTTACAACAAAATCTTGAAGCCATACGTCACAGTTTCGCCACCCCTACTCTACCCAATAGGATAGCAATGTTTTGAGCCAACAATCATGACGGAAACGAAAGTAGCCAATCAGATGATGGCGGAAACGACAGTAGCCAATTAGACGTGCCGATGCTCGGTTGTTTTTTGGCTTCATTGAGTTGATAGGATGAAGATACATATGGGCAGATCCTCTAGTTTATAACATCATTGCAATCTACACTAGATGAAAGCACGAGCGAATCAATGCTGCTTCCCCTTCAAGTTGAGGAGTTGAAACAAGCTATCTTGAATCTCCTATACACAGTACATATCCTTTCTCTATGTCTTTTAGCATCCTTCAAAGGCAATAGTCAGAAAGCACTCTCAACCAAAGGGGTTAAAATACAAAACATTTGAAACATTTACCATAGCATAATTTTAACCGCCTTTTAATATAATAATAATCTGTTTTTATAGTTGATGGGATATTATATTAACTCACTGAAAAACGATATCACAAAAATACTGAGAAGTATTCTGGTGTAAGTCTGATCTATATCCCAACGTTTAATCTTGTTCATTGCTTTTCCTTACTGTTAACTATTTTTTAAATATTTTTCTTAAATGAAATCTCAGATATTTCTTCTTAATAAAACAATTTTCGATTATATCGGGTGTTCCAAAAATGGCGCCCACGGAATATAGAGCACTCTTCTACAGACCAAAATAAAGTGAAAATGTTATATGATGGTATGCCCTCCAAGGCCTCCTTCAGCCGCTATGGAGAATCAAAATTTCACAATGTGGCAACGTCGCAGATTAACTTGGAGCCATAAGCCAAGGATGTTATAAAAATAGAGGATGTGCCCACACGTATCTTCATCCTATGAACTCAATGAAGCCAAAAAAACATCCAAGCATCGTTTGAGCCAGCACATTTGATTGGCTTTTCTCGTTTCCGCCATGATTGTTGGCTCGAAACTGCGATTTTAGTGGCGCGGACTGGGCAGAGTAGGTGTGGCAGAACTGTGACGTATGGCTTCACGATTTTGTTGTACGGGCAGATCCTCTATTTTATAACATCCTTGCCATTAGCTCTAGGAATACAACAACCAGTTGAATCGATTGCTACACTCATAAGTGATGCTAGTGTTAGTCAATATCGAATTTAACTGCCATCTGGAAAGAATCTATATATATCTGGTGTTGCAAAATAAGTGCTACAATTCTTGGAAGGTGACTCCTGCCACTGAGACAAGAAAAAAAAAGTTATTTTGAACTTTCGGCTATCGGACATAGTTTCGGATCTACAAGGTGCCGAAAGCGTGGGAAAATGACTTTCGGACGCCAATAGTTCGGAAACTATCCCACGTAAAGAGGGCGGGTAAAAACTCACTGAAGAAGACATACCTGCTGTATTGAATTTTGCATATTTCACAATCCTACCATGCACGCATAAGGGTTTTGATTTGATTTGATTTTAGTTTAGCGTCCCGTTCAGCAGCGAGGCTACATGAGGCGTGGACCTACTGATTAACGTGGAATCCGAACCACATGAGCTCCCACCGGGAATCGAACCCGGGTCTCCCACGCCAAAGGCGGGTACGCTAGCCGCTTAGCGACGAGAGAGTTCGCACGCGCAAGGGATTCCCCAAAGAAACGTAGGGAGTGCCGGTAATCTGCCAAATGAAAATTGGACTAAATGGATATGAATTGATAGGGTTTCTACCAGGTAACAATAATTCTTTTGTATTAAGTCGATATCTGGAAGAAATACAAAATGGCGGACACCTTCATGACCGTTGTGTATGGTTCCATAATCGCCAGGTACGGATTCTGGCCAACAGTGACGTTCTGAGTATTAAGTGTAGCGAATTTGTGCTCAAATGCTCTAGAAAGATACCTGAAGTGTCGGTAGAGCACAACAGATGAAGCAGGGGGATTCACATGTGTGGAAACACGTAACGACAAATGTCCAGAAATGCACTCGTACTCAGTAAGCGTGAGTTCAAAGCGTCGGAAATGTAAAAGATTAGCGTCAAGAACATGAAAGCCATTTCAAATTCACCAATCATATTTCCTCAAACCGATGCAATATGATCTGCACGGTTGCATACCAATAAGGATGTAACAACTGACGCCAAGTTGAAATTGTGCAAGGGGACTCACAAAGAAACTTGGTAAACTAAATGAATGTCACTATTGGAATCGCATGATCGATATTGAAATGTGGCCAATGTGTGTGTTGATATCGACATGTAGCTAATGGACAAATGTCAACATGTCCCACTACTGCTGGGACACCGTCCTACGTGCGAAAAATAACTACTTGGGTCTTGAATCTGAGGCCGTGGGCTCCCAGTAGGATTGAAAACTGCAACCACGCGAGCGAAAGCGAGTTCTCTAGCCCCGAGGCTCGAGGGAGCCTCACTTTCTCTGTATTCATTTCTTTGAGGAGTACAAACTTTGTTTGGCAAGGGCTCTTGTACAGCCTCCCCACATGCTTGTGTGTTTCATTTTGTTACTCCTACTGCACAGTTGTAAACAATCAGAGATTTAAGACGTTTCTTCCTATTTCTCATGTCGTTTTATTTACCATATGTATGGTGTTCCAGCTGTAGTGTTACATGTGTCAAATTGGTTCATTTTCGTCTTTGTCTTGGCATGTACACTGTGTGTAAAATACGAATTTCTGGAGGTATTTTCCTATATTTCGAGTACGTCATATGTCCCAAAAAACGTGGGACATGATACAAGTTTGTTATTTTCACGCTCTATCAGAATTTGAACCATGGATTAAGAGATTTCTTTTCATATGTGTCAACTGTGGGACAGTGTCCCAAACAAAGAGGGACATTGATACAATCATGTTCTTGTTACGTTCTACCAAAATGTGCCCCAGATGTAATAGCAGAATGTACAACATTATTTTTCTAGTTTTCGCACCTGAGACGGTGTCCCAGCAGTAGTGGGACATGTTGACATTTGTCCATTAGCTACATGCTGATATCAACACACACATTGGCCACATTTCAATATCGATGATGCGGATCCCACTAGTGACATTCATTTAGTTTACCAAGTTTCTTTGTGAGTCCCCTTGCACAATTTCAACTTGGCCTCAGTTGTTACATCCTTATTGGTATGCAACCGTGCAGATCATATTGCATCGGATTGATGGAATATTATTGGTGAATTTGCAAAGGCTTTCATGTTGTTAACGCTATTCCTTACAATTCCGACGCTTTAGACTCACGTTTACTTAGTATGAGTGCATTTTTTCTGGGCATTTTTCGTTACGTGTTTCCACACATGTCAATCCCCCTGCTTCATCTGTTGTGCTCTACCGACACTCCAGATGTCTTTCTAGAGCATTTGAGTACAAATTCGCTGGCGATTATGCAACCACACACAACGGGCATGAAGATGTCCGCCATTTTGTATTTGTTCTAGATATCGACTTAATACAAACGAATTATTGTTTCCTGGTAGAAACCCTATCAATTCATATCCATTTAGACCAATTTTCATTTGGCAGATTATCCGGGACTCCCTACGTTCCTTTGGGAATCCCTTGCGCGTGCATGGTAGGATTGTGAAACATGCAAAATTCAATACAGCAGGTATGACTTCTTCAGTGAATTTTTTACCCGTCCTCTTTACGTGGGATAGTTTCCGAACTATTGGCGTCCGAAAGTCATTTTTCCACGCTTTCGGCACCTTGTAGATCCGAAACTATGTCCGATAGCCGAAAGTTCAAGAGAACTTTTCTTCTTGTCTCAATGGCAGGAGTCACCTCCCAAGAATTGTAACACTTATTTTGCAAGACTATATATATATTAACATTTACAATAATGCTCTGTGTCCGTGGGCGTCATTTTTAGAGCACCCAATATATCTGTATTACATAGTAATTCTATTTTGTTCAATAATAGTAATTATTTGTATTTAAAGTGCATTATATCAGATTTGGTTTATGATTCCAGCCAACCCAAGAATATTATTGAAGTCAGGCCTTATCAAAACAAACGAAAGATCGCCGAGTTATTCACCGCACAGAGACAGCATAACAAGCGAGGTAAGAGAAATCATTTATTTTCTTTGAGTTATTATTATTTACATAACCGAGTTGTTAACGGGGCTGTCTTTTGAACGAAAATTCTGAGTATTCTCAGTACAGTAAGTTTAGCTTTGCAATTCGAACACACGATGAACAAAGTTAAAGCTGGTGTGAACCTGCGCTATGTTGGTTTTTAGTCCATTCATTTACATGGGGCAGTACTGTTTTTTCTTCTTTCGAATCAACGATAATTTTAATGGATGATTTTACTAACTTGTCCTACACGTCTATTGAATACGTCACGCTTTATAAAAATGAATTTTGGTAGACAAACTCCGTGTACGTAGCTTTTCCAAGGTTCTCCCACTTTCCTCATTCCATCACTTTGTTCATTGTCATCACCGTCTTCCTTAGCTTGGTTCATAATCGCGAAACGTTAAACTAAAAGAAAATGAATTCGTACTATACAGTATAGACCAAATATCAGGTGACAATACTTGTACAGAAAAATGCTGTTGGGTTGGGAGCTCACATTATCCATAAAGGATGATTGGGATGGGAAAACCTCCAAAACAAGTGGTGGTACCCACCTTGAATATCAGTTTTTTTTTAAATAGGAAGATCGGGATTTAACGTTTTATATGGAGTTTTTATTTTCAAAAACGTAATGCCACTGTTCGTCTTGTTCTATCATTAACTGTTTACTAATTATGGCTTGTTTTTCCCTGTTGATCTTTTCACAATACATTAATGTTTAAAATGACCACTTTTTCCAACAATGGTGATTGCCACACGCCTCTTCCACTCTTTGTGCACAGTTTACAATGTCTGAATTCACGGCAGCACATACAGCCTCAATTTGCTGCACCAAATACCGTAAATTTCGGGGCTTGATGGAGTATTCTATGAGCCTGAGGTGTGAGGAGTTAGAAGTCCAAATGCGTGAGATCTGGAGAGCGTGGTGGTTACTCTAGGCCCTATTCACCAAACCACCACGCTCCAAGGCCCTATCCACCTCTCAGGAAGCTCTTGATCCAAGTAGTTCCACACACCGCATCTGTAGCGAGGAGAGGCTTCATTTGTTGGAAGAACTTTGGGCATGAGATGTTCTCCGTTGAAACTGATGTCAGGAACTCCTCATCGAGTAGTCACAGGTATTGGTCGGCGTTCAGCATACCGTAGGTGAAGAATGGGTCAGCAATCCTCATGCCTAAAATTTTACACCAGACCATAACCTTTTCGCCAACAACCATCCATGAAATATCTATCCAATGTATGTTGCTGTCACTAAAGTAGTGTTAATAGTCATTCGACCAACTCCATCTGACGGGATGGATCGTCTTCTGTCAGAAGCTTGTGCATCTGGATTTTGTATAGGCGCCACTTGTTAACATAAAGTATTACCTTTATGGACGTTCGACTCACTTCACATTCCTAAGATAAACGTCGTATGTTGCGTTAGGGGCTTTTGCCTAAAGATACGAGGAGAGCGAGAGTGGTTGCCTCATCTAAAGACGTTTCCAGATGGCCACTACGAGGTTTATTGGCCACAGTTCCCGGAATCTGCTGATAGGTTTAACATCATGGTGGGATATAATCTCTCTATCGGAGTGTAACCCTTTAACTCACCATCCCCCAGCACCTGGTTTACTGGCCTGGCAGCAGAAAAGTATAGGAATTGGGCCTAAAATGGTATACCACTTTTATTATTGATTTTCCTTAAAAGCTTTAACGCAAAAGAGTCCGAATTCAAAGATAAATTAATTGTTGCCCATATATCTATCTACCGGCAATGTCTCAACACTTCAGAAGAAATATTAAAAATGATTTGGGAAATATATATATATATTGTAAAACTTTGTCTCATATAGGTTTTGTGGGTAGAGCATTTAATAAAAAGAGCGTCCGGAATCGACTCCCACTACTAGTTTTATTATAAAAGCTTCCACTATAAAAGTATTTCCACAAAATACTGTACAAATTAATCTCTCTAGAATCAAAGGTTAGTTATAGGTGGTCTTTGACTGTAAGGTCGCAGACAGGATCTCCAACAGAGCCCCGTAGCAGGCTAAGAGGAGTGGAATTAAGGAACCAATGCTCCGTAGCAAGCAGAGATGGGTTAAGTGGCCAACAGAGCCCCGTAGCAGGCTAAGCCAGGAGATAGGATAGGCGTAGTCCTGCAGCAGACTAGAGGCCTGGGGTTAGGTTACTCCAAAAGTCCCGTAACAGACTAGAGGAGGGTCACCAGAAAACTTGTACTGAATTGCCTTTGTCCATCCAATTTATAGGGTCCTTTGGGTGGCGGTGGCGCTGCTGCTCCGATGTCGTCTTCTGCTCCGTGGGAGGGTCCAGAAGCCGTCGTCTGCATGTGACTGTAGATCCATCTGGTGGGAGATTCTCTTGCCAAACCTCGTGGTGGTGTTTGTAAACACTGATGCGTGGAATTGTTTGTTTACAACATCACATAGAATATTATAATATATATATATATATATATATATATATATATATATATATATATATATATATATATATATATATTTGAACTCAGTGTGCCATTTTAAGCCTATACGTTGGTAAAATGGTATACTAATAATTGTTCCTCCCAAAGATATGAAATATACAATTAAAACATTGTATTTGAATTCTAAATTTCTCTAAACAATATTAACTTTTCTAAATAATATGCTGCAACTCAATAAACAATGTGAGCTGCAAAACTTTCATATTAAGATATAGTTTAAATCATTTTACGATAGATATGAGAATAAGCAAAATTATTTTAAACAATGGTTAGTTGAATACAGTATTTTAAACGAGTTACATCAGCTTTACCCAACATTACACAGTTCACAAAAGTAAACCTTTGTCTTTTTTGACAATCCAGAACAGTCTGCGTGAGCCCACTTCTGACCGATCATGCACTGAAGTCACTCTTCTTCTGGGCGAGACAATGAATATAGTTCACTACAATATATACAAGGAGAATCATCATCATCACTGCTTAACAGCAGTCCTTCATATACATCTTCCACATTAAAAGTTAATGTTTTCTTAACTTTCTTTACAGATGTTTTCTGGAGATTTATTTTCTTTTCTTCGGCTTCTCCTTTCTATTATTTAAATAGGGGTAAGAAAAGTAAATTTTTCTGTTCCCCTTCTTCTCTCTGTCCTATCTGGTGAGAAACAATTGGAATTGGAGAGATCTGTTCTATAGTAAAGCGTTAAGGAGGTAGGGAGATAGATGTTTCTGAAGAAGGGCCCTATTCACTATGCGCACTATCTTGTATTCTGTATACAGTGTATCAGATGCCATAGTATTGACCCAGTTTTTAAATAGATGTGTATACGTCGTTACAAATTAGATCTTCGTAATCAGATAAACGACATGTTAGCATTTTCACTGACAATGTAGATTACAAGTTCAATTCTTGTCACAATTGTCGTGTCTAATCACTTTGTTATATCAAGAAATAAAAGTATACTTAACGATTACATTGTTTATTCTGAAGTACAAATACAATATATAAAGCTTTGGGAATGGACAAAATGACATACTATGCTATTTTGTCCAGAGAGAAGGTATGCCATTTTACCCTTGGCGCCATATTTACGTTTTATTCATTTTCATTTGTAACTCTAGACGTATTTGTTGGTTTCTGCTTTAACACGTTTTTCTGTAAATATGTCGTTATGTGTAGCAATAGTTTACAACACGATCTCTTAGAGAAATAAACTGTTCTATCAACAATCAAAAAATATTTCAACCACTTACCTTTCAAAATTATTTTCGCTTTATGCAGTAGAGAGCTCTATCGCGTCGCCATTTACACAGATTCAGTGATGCCACAATAGCTTTCAGCATACGTGTTCTCAGCTTTGGCAAATGTACAATTCCGCTAGAATCCACCCTATGCAATTTTATCCTAGTATGCCATTTTAGGCACAATTACTCTATAACATGGGAATTCTGAAGCTCGTAAACAGATATAGTAAGTTTGGGTGATTTCGGACAGTATCTGAATTCGGACATCCTAAGCTTACGATAATACTGTTCTTCGCATGTGTAATGCGGAGACTTGTTGTGATGTCTATTTGAAGCACCGTACCTTCCTACAGTTCAGTGCTGAGTAGGAAGTGCAAAGAGTGTTATACGTAGTTTCGACAGTGGGGGAAAGAAGAAGAAACAGGAAAGTTCATGCACGTTTGTTGACCTGATGTAACTTTTTAGTGAAATATGTTAATGTTTTACACGGAAGTGGTTATCAGCAAATTTTTAAGTAAGACATATATCGAAGCGAAGACCCTACTTTACTCGTTGCATATTGGAAGAATTCTATTACTTTGCGAGTGGCTGCTCAACGCGTGCACAAGTTTACAGTGCTCAAAACGGGCGAATCCGGATCTTTAGGGAAGGGTGAATTCGGACACGCTTATTACGTTAAGCTGAATCCGGACAATGTGATTAACGAACTAAGAGGATTCAGAACACTCTCTTCTCTCTCGTTTTTCACGTTTATGAGTGTGAAATAGATGTCTACTGAGGCCCTACGTGAAGTCTATTGCTTATATCTAGCGTCTGTTCACTTTTTGCCATAAATGGACTCCGAGGAATTACCAGAAAAAAGTTATAAGATTATCTTAGGATTTACTTAGGATTTACTAACACAACTAAATTACAAAATGCTAATCATAAGGTGCTCAGAAATTCCACACTACTGAATGGCTACATCATCTGGTATATTCCCATTTGATCCGCAACAAGTTCGGGAACATGAATTTCTTTTGAATTAAACGTGATCAACCAGTACCTGGAAACAATTCCTCTTCTGTGGTATCAGACTTATCCTCAAACACGCCTCAGTTGCCTTCAGAGTCCTCGGTTAAACAGTTCATATCTTTTCTTGCTGTTGCTTCTTCCAAACCCACATCCCAAAGGCCAGGTGTTGCTGAAAGATTAAGTGTCACGAATTGCAGTTTGTTTCAAACTGTCTCCTCAAACACAATCGAAGGTGTGGATGAAAACAACTGTGGATTTTGTGGGAAGAATTATTATGCACCATCATCAAGCAAATACGGTTCCTGGGTGTCCTGTACTGTGTGTAAGACCTGGTTTCATGAAAGATGTGTGGAAGGTGATAAGGAACTGTATTTCATCTGTGAAAGATGTGTCTGAATTATGACTAGTGCTTCACGAAACTGGCAGACGTCATTAATGCAAATAATAATAATAATAATAATAATAATAATAATAATAATAATAATAATAATAATAATAATAATAATAATAATAATAATAATAATAAATTCTAGTTTCAGTGCACACATATTATACATCTTACTAATAATCTAGTTGTTACTAGCAAAAAATAGTAGTACAATGTAGTTTTAATGGAAACAAATGTGATTACTATGTTTAATGATTAAACAGTATAATGGTAGTTAGACTACTGTGCATTTAGCTTACAGTTTCAACAGTAATTAGTATAGAAATTGCTATGTTAGTAATTTGTATTTATTATGTATTTGTATTTATATTCTGTACTTATAAATGTTAGAATGTTAGTGTAGCAAGACAGTAAGCTAAAATATACCTATCATGTATATATATTCCTTCAAAGTTCAGTGTCCGGAATCGCTAACCTACTGTCCGGATTCATTCTTCGAGTATTTGCACACGTCCCCGGCAATGCCGGATCCGGCACCGACAATGCCGGAACCGGAACCGGGGCTGCTTTGCACACGCAGCCGGCAAAACCGGAGCCGGATCCGGCAATGTCGGTGCCGGCGCTGCTTTGCACACACATCCCGGTAATGCCGGTGCCGAAAGGTAGTTTGAGTTTGAACGTGAAGGAGAGAACATGAGTCCGTTTTATACATTATATGAAAAGCTGCGTACATATGATTCGAAATTTTTTAATTAATTACTTTCACATGTCTAAACAAACGTTCGATTTCTTAGTACAACGAATTAGTAATCATATTCAGCGCTGTTCAGATTTTTTTTTTTGGCAAGAGCCGTGTAATATTACAGACTGACTTGAATAAATGGAAGGGTCGTTCAATATCTGAGAAATAGCTCAATGCAAAGAACAAGGTTAATTGTATTACGTCAATCAAGTGACGTAGGAGCATTAATGTCTAAATCCCCAAATATCTTTTCTTTAGTACACAAAGGTATATTTGCTCTTTGTGTGTGTGGATGTGTGCGCACGAGGTATATGGCCTTCTTTTGGTTTCTTTCTCTTTTTTTCACTTTTGTTGCCATAATTTTAACATCTATTTAAATTTCTCAAAATTGAAACATGCTGAGATCAAGCTATTTAAAATAATAATAATAATAATAATAATAATAATAATAATAATAATAATAATAATAATAATAATAATAATAATAAGCTCTACAAAGGCAACATTGCGGCTGCCTATTCACTCAGTATACAATCGTTCTATGGAACAAATACCAGACAAGACAGAGTACATATTTTTATTATGATCTATAAGGTAAAACAGTATGCAACCACAAGAATAGAAATTTTCTTGTTCTGTTTGTGCATTTTCAGTTCTTTCTGTAGCTGTGTTGTAGTTTTTATTTACTTTAATTTTATTTACAACCTTTGTTATGCTTGAAAATGCCTACTTCTACGATTATGATGGATATTTATACCGTACATGCTGGGTTGCATAATTAACAGGATAAGCACTGGACAACTATCCTAGATTCATAATTTCTTCGTATCTCCATTTTGTTCATTTCCGCCAAGTTGATTTTTAAAAAATTATGACTTCATATATGCTAAGACATATTCTCTATCAAAACGAATCCAACGACCCCTTTGTTTAAATCGTTCAAATAAGTTTCAGCTGTAGAAGATAACAAATTAATATACATACATACATGTGTGAAACTCACTTTACGCGTTGCCGTAGTTGGATAATTCAAACAAGATCCGAATTTCCCTTGCTGAGAATTTATGTAAATAGCAAGCCACTATATCTGTGGTACCTCACAGCCATTTTTATTATTTCATTCTTCATTATATATTCATATGATGTGAAAAAAAGAAAATAACAAAAAACCTGAAGTAAACAAAAAATCCAAATACAGGAAAAGAAACAAGAATACACAACGCCTTGCCACTCACTCACTGTAGCTAGATTGAAGAAACCTATCAACAAGCCGGCTCCGTCTTTGCCGGCTGCGTGTGCATCTACGCATAATAAAACATTGCCGCCGACAAAACCGGAGCCGGAGCCGGCACCGACATGTCGGCGGCTAGTCCGGCTGCATTTGCCGGAGCCGGGAGTTCCACCGGCTTTTTTGCCGGGTCGGAAAGCGTGTGCCAACTACCATTTGATTACATTGCCGCCGACTCCATCGCCGGCATTGTCGGAACCGGATCCGGCATTGCCGGGGACGTGTGCAAACGCTGTTCCAAATTTGCAAATCAAAAATTTTGTCAACTTTTAGAAAATTATTTTTTTTATTTCTTGACATGCCATTCCAGGAAAACTATTTTAGTGGTACATGAATACCAACATATCATTAAATAATATGACGAAGTATTAGATATTTGCGTTTAGCGGGGTAGTAGTAAAGGAAAAAAACATCAGAACTGTCCGGATTCATCCAAACTTACCCTACGACAATTGTTAAAATAAGAGTGGTGAGTAGGTAAGGAAGTGAAAGAAGCTTCAGATATGTAACAGAATTGTTTTTCCAGTAAATATTGCGTTTTTAATTTTGTGTAACTAAATAGTCTTTATTTTCTGATTGATCTTCGTATATAATTGCCTTTATGTCATATTATCTTATAAACACATTGATATATTTTCTGGTCAGTTTTCTTTCTCTCTTTTCTGTTCTTTTTTTATATTAAAAAAAGTTGTGAGCATTCATAGGAGATAATGTATTTCATGCTGTTATTTTAAGTAAGTTGTCGGATGATGATGATTGGTTAAATTATAAAAATGGAAGGAAATAAAGGTGTACACCGAGAAAATCAAAGAAAAACAGGGTTATTCAAAAAGAAAGAACAGATTTCAAACATTTATTTCTTCCAAACTACAAAAGATAGAAACATGATTCGAACGTTACTTGATTAAGAAAAGTTAACAATTTAAACAGCCCGGATAGAAGTTCCAATCACGGCCGCATTTGCGCTGTTGTTTGTTGTTTGTCTGTAGTGAAATGGCGGCGTTACCACAGAAGTCTTTTTGTGTGCTACAATTGGCATAACTTGAGTCCATTGTTGCAGTTCAGCGAGCATTTCGCCGTCAATTTAATAAACAACCGCCGCGTCATGAGCAAATTTACAAGTGGCATCGAAAATTCGTAGAAGATAGTTACATCTGCAAAGGGAAAAGCACGGGACGTCCACGCACATCGAACGAGAATGTCGAGCGTATTCGTACACTCCGTGTGATTTTTATCTGTGGGATCACGTAAAAGACCGTGTTTTTATCCCTCCTGTGCCTGACACTCTTAAAGGCCTACGACATCGAATTGTTGAAGCTATGAATTCGATTACTAGAGACCAGCTGATTCGTGTGTGGAATGAAATGAGCCACCGTTTTGACATTTGTCGTGTAACACACGGTGCTCATATTGAATGCACACCACAATTACTAACAATAAATTGTAAACTTTTCTTAATCAAGTAACGTTTGAATCATGTTTCTGTCTTTTGTAGTTTGGAAGAAATAAATGTTTGAAATCTGTTCTTTCTTTTTGAATAACCCTGTATAATGTTTGTCTACAAACCCATACAGAATTTCACGCTCTCGAAAATGTTTCAATTTTTTTTCTCGTAACATTCTATATATTGTGGTTTACTTAGAAGTTCTTTTTCTTTAATCTGGACACTTTATTTTGCAGGCAAGACCCGAAAGTGCATCAAAATCTAAAAAGAAGACAGGCGTTGAGGATGATCCTGAAACTTTCGCCCAAGAAGCTCTCGAAAAGCATAACTTCTACAGACAAAAGCATGGAGTTCCTCCGCTTAAACTGAATAAAAAGGTATGGCATAGTGTTAGAGTTAGCCATTTCAAGTTGTTTTAAGCTTTAAAAATAGAGGTAGAATTATGGTGACTTACGAAGGTTCCTCATTCGATCCCAGGCCACTGGAACAACATGATGTGTGTGGATTTCATTGTGGTTATTCTGTTTCCACGAGGAATGGCCACATTTTCCGAAAAAACGGAAATAATTTCTCCGGAAACCGGAAAATTGAAAACGGAAGACGGAAAATTTTCCGGAAAAGCAGAAAACGGAAAATTTTCCGGAAAAGGGGAAAATGTGATTTCCGGAAACCGGAAAATTATTTTTCCGGAAATGGCCATCATTAGTTTCCACCCATCAATTATTCTATAGGGTCTCATTCACTTGCAATATCCGTTACTTTTAACCTTTATCCTTTACCTATAGGCGCAAAATATTTTAAACTTATTTTTTTTTAACTGAAAGTATCTACTTGGTG